>NC_064640.1:381802229-382402229 GCF_023864345.2 Schistocerca serialis cubense
CATAGACTGTTCGAAACAAGAACAAACCTGATGAATAGTACAGAAATTTCTCCATAGCTTCAGTGGGAAGTTTCGGATGCATTCTCCTGTTCTTTCGTGGGTGAATGCACATTATCGTTCGTCAGACTGGCAACAGTATTCATTTTCCCCTTCCAAGATGAGCTTGGGTATCGGGCGATTGGATTGAGAAGAACTTTGATTCCGGGCAGTCGCTTATCTCGTCCAGACTGATGCCCACTTACTGTACTTAGGAGATGTAAGTTTCGCTCAGGCTGTATTGCAATCCATATTCTGAGTAGCTCATATTTAGCTAACTCTTTTATGCATCTTGTATGCCAAATTTGTCGTATTTAAAGTGTATGTCGTTTGTTTTGAAATTGCGAGCTGCCCACATGTGGAAATTTTATTCGCTTTTCCTCCTGCAGTATTTCAATTAGGCGCAAGTCTCACAGCGGTTAGCGTCATTTTACTCCAGTTTAAAGCATTTTTATAAGAACATTGTTCTGTGTTGTTGTGACCAGGTGAAACTACTTTCGCCTGGCCAGAACTGTGGGGTGTTTGATTTTTCGATGAGGTAGCACATAAAAACTGTAACTCATGAAATGTTAGTTCACTTTACTACGTTACTGAATAGAAGAGTTACTTAGCTTTGCCACATTTCTTTGCCACAGAGGTACTGGATAATTTACAACTGACACCGAGTTTGAAAGCCTCACTTGATACACAGATTAACTAAATGTTCTCTTGAGGTACAACGTTCAACGTGTGCTAATCAGAAACTGTAACAACTCGATTGTCATACACTATGATGTTGACTCCTTCAGGAGAGGTAACGAACTGGGGCTGAGCTGTCATATGCTCGTTACTATATTGACCTCGACGTGAGGGCGCTGCTATGCTGAGTGCCTCCCACTGGTTGTTGTGGATTGCCACGAGCCCTCGCTAATGACTATCGTATCAAATGGTTCAAATGGCTCTGAGCACTATGGGACTTAACTTCTAAGGTCATCAGTCCCCTAAACTTAGAACTACTTAAACCTAACTAACCTAACGACATCACACACATCCATGCCCGAGGCAGGATTCGAACCTGCGACCGCAGCGGTCGCGCGGTTCCAGACTGTAGCGCCTAGAAGCGCTCGGCCAACCCGGCCGGCGACTACCTTATCGATTCACGTTTCCGACTCTGGTGTGGCACCACAGTCTCTGGACAATTCCAGCTGTACTGTTATTGTAAGTTATTCACTTAACTACAAAAGATAAAACTTTGTATCTCAGTGTCGACTTACACTTTGAGACTACTGAATTCCTACAACTTCCCCATTAATAAATATAACTGGACGCATTACTAGGGTTTTGCTTCATTGTGATGAGTTTCCGCCGGCTGCGGTGGTCTCGCGGTTCTAGGCGCGCAGTCTGGAACCGTACGACTGCTACGGTCGCAGGTTCGAATCCTGCCTCGGGCATGGATGTGTGTGATGTCCTTAGGTTAGTTAGGTTTAAGTAGTTCTAAGTTCTAGGGGACTGATGACCACAGCAGTTGTGTCCCATAGTGCTCAGAGCCATTTGAACCATTTTTTTTATGAGTTTCCATAGCATGCAGTGATCAAGCACTGGATTCAATAAAACGAGAAGTGCATAAGGTGATAACGAGTGCCTGACATTCACATGTTTATAGCAGGACTGATACGTGAACAGGTTATTTACCTTAATTTCGACCTGTTCCAGGTCTGTTGTTGCCATGTTATTCATATCGGTTTTATTATTCGATACGTGAAGGAGTGTTTGCATATTACACGCCTGATTTCCACGCACCACAAAAAATAGCTTATTCCCTGTTTACGTTTGAGTGATTAAGGCCCAGAGTAGCTTGCTTCACATCGTGGCAAACGCTGAATGCTATGACGGGATACACAAACACTCGCGAAACAACTGATTTTCAGCTGATGACTGGTCAGTCTATGAAGTGTCTACTGGTATTGTCCGTGAAATATAAGTTTATAGATTTTACTTACACTCTGGTAAACAGAGTAACCTCACAAAACAGATCGATAGTAAATTATGTTGCAAAATCGGAACGGAAACAATATTATGTCTATTCATCTTAGAGTTGGACGTCTTTGTGTTGCTTGCATTTCCAGTTGCATATTACAAGGCGCGGGATAAGTGCAGAGAAAGATCCTGCGGACGGCGCTAGTAAAGACGAATGAAGGTCTGAAGGAGCGAAGGCCGCGTAGCAGCGGGCTAGCGATCTCACGTAGGCGGAGGCGCCTTCTCTAATCTGCATGCGAAGCGCCAGCCAGCCTTCTACCACCGACCCGCCGTTTTTAACCGAGTGCGGGCCTTCGCACGCCTGATTCAGAGGAGGCGCCTACACAAGTCCCATACAGTGAGCAACTTCGATGCTCCTGTGCCTAAAACTCCACTTTCAAACATCGTCACCGGTCTCGCCCTTAAAGTCACACGTACCGAATCACTGTTCTGTTGAAAACTGCTGACATAATATTGTAGATTCTCGTTTCAAAATCTAGGTGAACTGCGAAATCAATTCTCCCGGCAATACGAGTGAATTAACTCCCAGGTTTGCAGCCGTGCCCACTGGTGAAAAGCCCAGAATATCCGAGTCACCGATAACTTTGTCTTTATAGTGCTGTGCTGCCGACTCGGACATCACTGGTGCTCAGTCCATCTCCATTTATTCTCAAGATTGCTGGATTCCACAATTTTTCATGTTGCAGACTAAATGGTTCAAATGTCTCTGAGCACTATGGGACTTAACATCTATAGTCATCAGTCCCCTAGAAATTAGAACTACTTAAACCTAACTAACCTAAGGAAATCACACAACACCCAGTCATCACGAGGCAGAGACAATCCCTGACCCCGCCGGGAATCGAACCGTGGAACCCGGGCGCGGGAAGCGAGAACGCTACCACACCACACGACCACGAGCTGCGGACATGTTGTAGACTCCTTTCTTTATAAAGGGGTTGTTTCGAGATTTTAATTTCAATACTTTTTTATTACAAATCCTTCACCCATGCAGTTTGCAGATATGTCGTCGAAGGCAAAAATGTTCAAATGTGTGTGAATTCCTAAGTGACCAAACAGCTGAAGTCCTTGGTCGCTAGACTTACACACTACTTAAACTAACTTAATCGAACTTACGCTAAGGACAACACACGCACTCATGCCCGAGGGAGGACTCGAACCTACGGCGGGAGGGGCCGCACGATTCGTGACATTGCGCCTCTTACCGCGCGGCCACTCCGCGCGCCTCTTCTGCCAAGTTTGATTTCTCTTGTATTCTATTATTTGTATAACGTCAGTCCAAAAAATTCCGAGACTCAGTTAATAAAAAATAGAGAAAATAGCATGGTTATTTGAATTCTCTAGGTGTTCTCATAATCCCCCCCACCCCCACCCCTCCAATTCAGTGCAACACACAGAACGCTCATACGAGAGCATATGAAACTGTCAGAGAAGTCTTCATTTGGGATATTGTTCCACTCGCGCATAAAAGCATGGCCTCCATATGAATTTCTGCAGTGTCTCGCTTTATGGTAGGTTCGTACTATTGGCGTGCGTGTTGCCCTTAACGTAAGTTAGATTAAGTACTGTGTAAGCTTAGAGATCGATGACCTCAGTAGTTTGGTCCCATAGAACATACCACAAATTTCCAAAGATTCGTACTGATAACATCAAGCTTCGTCAACCATGACGAGTTTTTCCGGAGAAGAATTGTCGACGTTTTGGATTTCAGTCAAGTCAGGGCAGGCATCCAGATGTTGCTCCATTACGATTTGTGACACAACAATGTTTACAAAATACAGTCGCGAGTCCAATACTTAACACTCACAACTGGCATCTGTTCTTTATAGTTTTTAGTTCGAACATCGTAATTTCTGCACTGACGTCTCTTATACGCCAGAAGTAAGGTCAGTGTCGGAACATTTTGAACGGACAGACTAGGACTGATGAAGATGTTTTGTGTTCGATGATAAGAAGACAAATGGGATCATCTAGGAGTATCATAAGTGGGAACAATAAAAGACATTTTGGCAATTTGTGGTAAGGTCTTACGGGACAAAACTGCTGAGGTCATCGGTCCCTAAGGCTACACACTACTCAATCTAACTTAAATTAACTTACGCTATGGACAACACACACACCCATACCCGAGCGAGGACTCGAACCTCCGACGGGGGCAGCCGCACTGACCGTGAGGAGACGCCTAAGACCGCGCGGCTACCCCGCGACGAACATTACAAGATTAGACGATTTAGAGGTAGAGGCTTTTTTCATTTATTGGCATTCGGAACGTGCCCATAAAGTCGTGCCGATACAGGAAATGTTGTATTGAAATTTGACAATTCACGGTAGACATTAAACTTGTACTCCGGTACGAATTTTCATAAGCAATTCTACTTCTAACACAATAAGAAATGATAAATCGCTGTTGTTACACATTTGTGATTGTCCCAGTTCAGGTCATATTAATGACTATATATTTAAATTTACAATAAAATACTCATTTATAACCTATAAAAATTATTTCAAAAATGCGGAAAGAAAACTGAATATTGTGCAGGTCTGTAAGTACCATCTAGACAGAACATGAGAACAGTTTACAAACACCAAATTAGGGTATTACAGCCACATGTATAGGTACAACAGTATTCAGTCACATACATACAGGAGGTACTTACATTTATTGGCTGACCGTTCCATATTCTGCTGAGTAGGACGTGGGAATATAGTCAGGTAATTTAGCTTTTGGTCTTCCTTGGCATTGTAAGTTCCAGGAACATTAAATTATCAGTACAGGGAGATATATGGTGGTGTTGCCGTTGTTTATGAATTCGTACAATAGCTTGTACGTTGCTATGTCGGATGCCAACGAAGTCTGGAGGCGGCTTGGGAACTGGTAAGCGAGAGGCTGAAGATTACTTGCAAGTACGTTTATGTGATACATGTTCCGGAGACATTGTAGGAATACATGGTTCGGATCATCTTCCTCTCCGCAGTATCCCAGAGAGGTGGCGCTTGGTTAAGCCGATAGGTGTTTGTTGAACTTCCAATGATTAAATTTCAACCATGTTGTAACTGTCGTGAAGCTCCTTAATGTTTGTGCCTTATTATACCACGGTGCTCTTGGAATCGTGGGATGGATTAGTGCGTAGTGACTGCCCTTGATTTTTAGATATCCACGACCATTCCTCTTGCGGGTCAAAGGACAACCGCCTTCTGAACATGGATATCATACCTGTGAGAATGGGCTTATCTTATTTAATAGCTCCATGCCTATTTTGCTATGACAACTACTAGTCCATTATTAGATGGTATAGACCTTTAAGAACATTTGTTAACTCTAAACATTACTGTTGAAATTACAAACCGGTACAGAAACTACTTCATTACTGTGAACACTAATCTGATCGCATAACAGGAACATCTAAACACCATGTAAACTGTGGGAAATGTTTCAAAGCCGTCTGTAATTCAGAATATTAAGAGACTCAGTCCTAAACCACCCAGGGAATAGGTCGATGTGACAGACTACTGAATATTCATCGAGAAGAAAGAGCAGATTTCTTTTTCAGAAGTAAAGTAGTTCCTGTAAGTGCCTTTAAGTCAACCAGTACGTTTCGAGCTATGGTGGTAAATGAATGGGAGGAGACGCTGTTAACACATGACCGTGTCGGTCCTGAAGCACTACGCTGCAAATGCAGAAACTTACAATCGGGAAATCCAGCTCGTAAGCGTTGCACAGTGAAGACTACAGCGATGTGGCTGATATAAATTTGTAGCTGTTCGTTTCTGGTTTTATTGTCTTCAGCACATGAGGAGAAAAGTGTGGACGCGTGAAACTATGTAGTGGTATCTGCGTAACGCGATTTATTGAATGTAAGAGAAAATGAACATGAAGCACTGATAAAAGTATATAAACTCTTTTAACAACAACTTGGCTGTTCTATTGAAAAGTCCAGCCAGGATCAAAGTCGAGTTCGTAAACAGTTTCGTAGCAATAGCTGTGGTACGAATGGCTTCTTAGCGGCATCCGACCAGTATCTGGCTGGGGTAAGCAGACTGTATCTACGCCGGGGGTGACCGTGTTTATAGGACAATGTAGTTTGGGTGGTAGCGCTGCCTGACCCGAAGTTTGTAGTTACGGCAAGCAGCGGCTCCGCTGCCGGCGGTCGCAGGGCGTGGCTATTGGAGCTCCTCTACATCATCAATATCGCCACTATCTCTATCGTTGGCGATCACAACACACAAATAATAAACCAATACCTAAGTAGCCAGCTGATGAAGTTTATCGTCTCTAACCCATGTAATTCGATTACGGAAGCAGAAAGTCGAGCAAAAAATTAAGCAAATCTTGCGATTTCAACTTTTGCGGTTTTTATCCTTGCACTGAAAGGTTGTCATTTCCACAGCACGGAATACGGTTGTGTAACATTATAGTTGGAGCCAAGTGACGTTGGTGAGTGAACGGACCGTTGTGGCCGAGCGGTTCTAGGCGCTTCAGTCCAGAACTGCGCTGCTGCTACGGTCGCAGGTTCGAATCCTGCCTCGGGCATGGATGTGTGTGATGTCATTAGGTTAGTTAGGTTTAAGTAGTTCTAAGTTCTAGGGGACTGATAACCTCAGATGTTAAGTCCCATAGTGCTTACAGCCATTTGAACAATTTTTTTACACTATTTGTGGAATGCGATTTGCTGAGGTTCGACCGCTGCTAACCTTCAGGGAACAAGCTGCCTGTAATTTCACGGTGTCGGAGTCTTGTATTATTGACCTACTGACAGAGTGACTTTGGAAGCTGATCTGCAGTACGTGTGAACAGATGTGGTATCAGTAACTGGCGTTGGACATAGTGCATTTGCTTGAAATGCTTTAGCCGTACAAATTAAAATATAAATGGAGAGATAGTGCTGTTGCCACGTTAGTCGATGGAACGGTTCCACTGTGACACGAGATTGTGGGATTGCCAGGTTTTCTACAGATTGACAATAGTACACGAATAGGATACTTCAGCGCATTACATTGGCCTGACGCCGTTGTACCCAGTCGCGGGAGGGTTTACTTAGGTACCATTATCTAGGTAAACCGCGGCTGCAGCTGTAGATGTCGACATCACGTGTATGGCTCAAATGGTTCAAATGGCTCTGAGCATTATGGGACCTAACATCTGAGGTCATCAGTCACCTAGACTTTGAATTACTTAAACCTAACTAACCTAAGGACATTACACACATCCATGCCCGAGGCAGGATTTGAACCTGCGACTGTAGCAGCAGCGCGGCTCCGGACTGAAGCGCCTGGAACCGCTCGACCACAACGGCCGGCTCACGTCTATGGCAAGGATTCTTTGAGTTCCGGTCAACTAGTCTGAATTATAACAATTTGTGGTGTCATCCGAAGAGCGAGTTGCCAAGGAAAGGTTGGCAGACGAAACCACAACAAAACATATTCGCTACTTGAAGTAACGACGAATGAGAGACACGCGCAGAAGTGGTTCCATACACTTTCGCGTCACCTCGCTTTCTTACGCCTGAGCGTTGTACTGCTCAGCCCTATCAGCAATTATCGCCGAAGATGACAGCACCGTCTTTATAGCGAGCCAGCAGTGCGACAATTGAATTACTCAGAACTCTGCGTAAAAGTTTGTCAGTTGTATCTGCGGGAAGAGAGTAGTATCTTGTTCTGTATCAAGTGATTCGTTAATATTCACTGACAGTAATAAATACTCATGAAATTCCTGCGGCTATGGATTGTAACAAAGTTAAGTATTTCATTTTGTTAAGGTTGTAATAAAGTGATTTGAAATTTACTTGTTGTTGTATCCTGTCGGCCCCCTCCTGGAGTAAAGCTGCGAACCGAACACTGTACCAATGAGTGTTATTTCATCCAGTATAATACAGTCAACCGATGGGCATCTGTGAAGCGGAAAACTCGTGAAATAATCGTAGAAGCAGCAGCCACATCATATCCTCCTTACAGAGTTCAAAATTGCTCTGAGCACTATGGGACTTAGCTTCTGAGGTCATCAGTCCCCTAGAACGTAGTTCACTTAAAGACATCACACACATCCTTGCCCGAGGCAGGATCCGAACCTGCGACCGTAGCGGTCGCGCGGATCCAGACTGTAGCCCCTAGAACCGCTCGTCCACCCCGGCCGGCTTTCTTACAGAGTACATAAGGCATTGTCCACCATCAAAGCAGCTGCTAACCGCACGTAGGCGAGAGCAACACGAGTGCACGGACAGAGGCAGAGCTTGCTGGAGGCATGGAAACGATCGCTAGAACTTCCGTGCATCTTGTGGCAGGGTATTGTAATGGAGAGAGCGGCGAGCCAAAGGCTACGGCGTGGCATCAGCTTCGGTGTCTTTGAGCGAGTATCGGTGTACAGTCTTTGTGCAGACAAACGCAAGCGCTGCCCTTGCTAAATTCTATCGCCTTACATGGAGCTCACAAAGGTCTGCTTGGTGGTTAATTGATGCGGTTTTTTTTCTTGGCTATAGCGATGGGCTATTATGAAACCCCGTTATTTACGAGTGAGTCTCTTTTGGAGACTTGAAATCATCCTCGACAACTGCAATATATCTATCAAAAAATTCTATAGATTTTCGTAAAGTACTGTCTTCCCTTGACACTCCTTCAGTTTCCTATATTTTGCTAGAATTTCTGTCACATCTCCCCCCCCCCCCCCCATGCCCCACCTCCTCCTCCTCCTCCTCCTCCTCCTCCTCCTCCTCCTCCTCCTTCTCCTCCTCTTCTTCCCCTTTTCAACTTTAAGTTGAGACTGTTGTGCGGAAGTTCCAGTAATTGGTTATTTCATACAATTCCTGGGAGTTACACATTATGCATACTCCAAGTGATGGCTCATACGTTACCAGTGTTGCGTCGGTCCCGGGGTGGATGCCAAGGAATAACAGGTGGGTGCTGAGACAAAGAGCAAAATGGTGAGAAATACACGTAATATATGTGTAACGTTTACTCAACTTTCTTCTGCAAGTGGAAATAGTAGTCCACACTACTCCGTTACACATAAACCTTTGTCATAAACAATCACAATAACAGAGAGACAGGCTGGTAACGCTGCGAAGGCTCCAAGTGGACATGACGATTAGACAAAACAGCGCCGGTGTGGCGTTTTCTACAGCCGACTCGGTGGTGGCGCTACTCTTGCGTGCAGCAAAGGGTGTGTCTACGAGCAAGCTGCCAGTTGACAAGGCAGTCACATGTGTTGCAGCCAACCTGTGGACGTGTAATGCCTGGTGTAGTGGAGATAGTGTTCATCACATTTATCCCCCCAAAATACTCCTTGCCGTCTTCGTGTATTGGTACTACCGGAAACGACGGTTGGGGAGAGTCTGGACGCAGGTGCCAGTAACCAGGGAAGTACTTCGGCTCGAACACACACATCTGTATGAACGTTTGGTTACAGGACTATTATGTACCTCTGAATGTGCTGGTGGGTGTCGTTTCTCTGCAAAACTCTGTAGTCATGCTCTAGATATCACTGTAGATGTAATTGTAGACGCCATACGCAATGCAGCAATCTTAACTATAAATGTAAATGCGGAATGTCAATAAAATGCTCCGAGCAGTTCGAATGACTGCAAAACGCACAGTGAAGAAATGCAAGTTGATCGCATGGCGTATTTGCACATTCTATAATATCAGTGTTGAACGCCACGTCAATGACACTTTTGAAGTTGTTCACTGGTTCACCAATATCGTAGCCAGCGTTCTGCCACGCGTAACGAAGCATTGGTCTGTATACTCCCGCAGATAACTGATTGTAAATGACAGAATGCATATTCATGATAAAAAATCTGTCGTGCAATTTCGGCTGCATATGACTGGAACGTAGTTTAATGAAGTCTTATTCTCTTGGCATGTATTTTATATTGCCTGAAGAAATACACATCCAGAGGTTGTGCATATTTTGTAGTTTTAGGCGGAATGATTTTTAAATCTGCATGCTTTCCGCCAGATGCTTCCAGTAGTACTCGTTCATCCTTATGTTCAGACCAGGAGTCACAAGGTAGTAATGACTGTCTCGACAAATGCGGATTCAAAACGTCTTCAGATGTTGTTTCGTCATCTTCCCACTCACACTTGCATCGACGATGACATTTGGAGGGCACCTCGTTTCTGTTTCCCTTGACACGCGGGGTCCAAACTTTCCACTGGATTCTTGGAAGCAAATATAGAGTTTGTCTGCCAATCGTCCGTCCATTGATATAGAAACATCGATCGTGTAAATATGTGTTGCACAGTTAACTGATTGCTACATCGCGACAGTGTTTCTCTCCCCTTTCATTGATAGTGTTCTGTCACAAGAAAGTTCATAGTTGAACTGACTCTGATCACAGTTCCATACAGAACTAATATCGATGTTTTCTCTCGTGATATGCTCATTGACGTCAGCAACAAGCGTTTGAGCTCTTTCAATCAGCTCTTCTTCGCCATCCTTATCTTTTAGTGCTTGGAGCATAGTGTTACGGCGTGTTGTTATCCTAAACTCCTTTTTCAAATTGGTAATAAATCCTAGTGAAGCTGTAAAGTTTGTACACCCGAGATTTCTGGCTACGTCCAATGCCCAATGGTGTAAATGCCAATAATGAACGGCGGAACCGCATTCTCGCGCTTTATCGAATTTCGCCATTACACGCTCCTTGATGGTCTTGAACAGCAGTGTACGATTTCCTTTGAAAACTGTATTTTCTTCTCTTTTCTTTGCCACGTAATCCAGTATGTTTTTAATATTGGTTTAGGGTATCTTTCCAGAAGCTTGTCGTATGTGTCGAAACCTCTTACGTAATAATCATACATGTTCTCCAGTGTGTTGTCATCAAACGCCTTGATGATACTTGCAACTTTAACCTTCTTCTTGGGAGATGGTTGGTATTCACTGTCACTGCTTCCATCGCTTCTTCCCGCACTTGCCGTAGCACTACCGTTTGCAATGAGTTGTTCGTCATTATTATCCCTATCATCATCATTATGTGTTAGTGTTAAAACAGGATCTGTTTCTAACTTATGCTCATATTTCTGCACTATAATAGATACCAGAAAACATGCGAATGATTCGTCTTCTACACCAATACCCATCTTCACGAAGAAGGTTCTTCGTAACTTCATTTCATCCAATCGCAATACATTATCAGGATTGATTACCAATCGCCGAGCCATCTGACGCTTCAATACACACATAATGTTACAAAACGCAACTTCAGAGGCGCACTGCACCGTCCCGACTGGCGTACCGGCAGGTCAGTGTGCAATGCGGCATGGCATACGCCGAGACCTCTAACGGACGACTGCAGAGTTTTGCAGATGCGGGAGTATCACTAATGCAATAAGAGACATTTACATAATTTCTCATACGATTTTGGTGTATTTGTGTTTGTTCGCGCCCAAGTACTTTCTTGGTGAGTAGGGAGTGGCCAAAACTGTAGCTGATGACAAGCTCCTGCTTGCACCCCGAAATTCGTCTTGCAAATGACCAGGAACATCGGCCGAAAACTAGCCATAGAGTACAAGTTCCTCCAATGGCGAAGGCACGACGGCGTTTGGAGGGTCCATGATGGACCATTGAAAGGAGACAGGGCGAAGGAGCTGCTGTCGCTGTGGAGTACAGAGACGGCGACTGTGCTGCGTTGACAGCCATGGGCTCCCCGTCCAGCGGCGGCGGCGTTTGTTCATGACGTAAGTGAAGGCAGCTGTGGTGGTGGGGTCCTCCTGGACACCGAATTTGGAAATGGAAAATGCAGGGCATGATCACACAACCCACACAAGCTAAGTTCATTCTGATGGCACTTCTGCAGGCCAATGGGTTTGTGTAAGCCATATAAAGAATCGCCCAAGACTTTCTTGATAACGCCCCCATCACAGCGCGTGTGACCTACGAAGACCCGGAAAAAGACGACATCATTAACATTGAATGTAGGGGGCTGTAGAGCACGGGCCGAAGTTGCAGACGAAGCAGGAACTGAAGCAGTGTCCAATGTTGGTGCCTATTCTGTATCTTTCCGCCATTGTGCCGATCGTTTCGGTACTAAAAAGCACCGAACGGTCTAGTACTTGAATTAGAGCCCCTGCATTATTCAGTTTGCATTTCGGTAGCGATACCGGTCGGGTCTAGAGAACCGAAGTCCTGTTGTCGGTTCGCGTCGCGCAAGCCAATCAAAAGCAAGCCGCTGCAGATCCGCGCATGCGCACTGCAGCGCGCACAGCGCAGCGAAACACAAAGCGGCTAGCAGACGACACAGGTGCGCTATTCTTACAACTACCGAAAATTGCGTTTACGTTGCCATAACGCATGACGCTTTATTCCATCGAGCTGACGTGCCCGCCTTCATCGCTCTTGCCTCCTCCTTAACAGTATCAGGCGCAGTATATCCATTTCCATGATTCTCAGCTGAAATGCATAGAAAATTTTTAGTTTCCCTGACCGCATGTTTCCATGCTTGCATAAGAACGACAGTGTATTTGATCTCTACTCTGTAGATTGTCGTAAAGGCCGCATTATGTTATCTTATTCTCATTCACACTAACATCGTCTTTTGGATTTTAAGTTTCGGAAAATGAGTTAGGAATAGTGTGTAGCACCACAATGTACTGATACATCTATAAAAACACCCGAAAAATTTATTCTGAGAGTTTCAAAGAATAAGAAGATAACCAGAATGTGGTTATAACTCGCTCCTAGAGATCCAAATGATTAAGTAACCCACTTCCCCATAGGGTAAGTCAACGATTTGGGTTTTGAAAACAAAATTGAAAAAACGCATTTTCGAGAGCTCCTGCAGTTCGTCGAAGTTTATAACATGCATCTCATGAATTAAAATGTTTCGTATATGGTGATACAGTCTAAAAATATTACGGAAGAGATACTTCATCACTGTCTACTGTTGTTGAGGATTCTATCGCAGATAAACAGTTGTGACAAGCAAGATTATGAAGATGACTGCTGCTAGTTACATTCCCAGTAATTTAAGTTGTGCTCTTAGATTCCTGTCTAACCGCTACTAGGAAATCGCTACATATTCGGAAAAAAATAGAGAATTATTTCTGGCAAGAAAAAATATAAAGGTCACTGTCGGTTGTTTCACTCCCAGCAATTTAATATTTCGTTTTTTAAACACACAGAAATCACAAAATCATTACTTAGGAAATGCGCTCTTACATGTAAGTAATAACGAATGTTGCAGAAGAATCGTAACTTAAACGAATAACAATGTCTCAGAACGTGTTGCATATATGAAGAGGAAAAAATTTTTTTTTCATCCATCCGTGCGCGAACCCTTGTCATTTGCATGGCATTCCCGCGCTCTAACCACTTGGCCACGCCAAACAACAAAGACGTAGTGCTCAATTGTACTATTGTGCAGAGGAACGTAGGCTGATTTCGTTGCCAAACGGTGCTGCGTACGTCATAAATGCTTGATAGTTTGGAAGGTTTCCAATATCAGGCTTCACACAATAGCTTTCATTGTTACTTGAAAGTTTTAAACACGTTTCGATAGTTACTAACTACACTAAGTACACAAAGTCACTAGTAACGTCAGTTCACACTCATGTAATATACGTAAGCAGAGCGGATGTCTTGATATTTAATGATCTTTAAACTCTTATTTGCATAAAAATAGCATCTGTTTTGAGAGAACATTGACCGAAAAGGTATTTTTTTTATGTAATCATTCAGTGTAACAACCTAACCTAACCACATTTCTAATAAAGGAAAATAGTCTATTATGAACTGACTTTCCAACCAGATGCGTCCTCTGGTGATTTAGTCACACAGTCACTATATCCAAAGCTGAAATCGCTAAATATGTTTAAAATAACAAATTATAAGTTTACATAAATCACAGCTCACCGATAGACAGGGCCAAATCTAAATCCAAAACATCTCGGTACAATTGACGTAAAATCGGTGGGAGGACCGTTCGGTAACAGGTCTCAGAAGCTTACTGAATAGGATATTTCGATAAAGAACCGAAAATGACGTCACTACCGAGACTAACGTACTACACCGATCGGCTTGAACGATACAGAATAGGGCCTCAGGCAAAAGTTCAGCTTCCGATTTGCCGTTGCATGGCTAGGAACGATATGGTGAAAGGAAGAGCACGTAATTTGTTCAACTGTTCATTGAATGTCCAGACAAAGTGTTCATCTTCACCATTAGATTGAGGGTGGAGCGATGCTGTCGTCCCATGGTTAATGCCCATGGCGCCACAAAGCTGCTGAAACCCTGCCGGTGTGAAATGGTGTCCATTATCTGAAACCGACACCTCCGACAGACCTTCAATGAAAACTATCTGAAGTCGATAGCAGCGTCACCTGTCGAGGAATGACGCTAGTCAGACACACATGCACGGTGCATGTAGTATCAATGAGCGTGCTTTCTGTGTGTAGAATGGGGAAGCCGCGCGATTTACGGGTGGCTATAATTAAAATTTCCTTATTTAACACATTATAACACGGAAACTAATTACCGTAGGAGTACCAAACTTGGTAGCGTTAATGTCTAGGACAAGGGGAAAAGAAATAACGCAGATCATTTCAATTGAAACACTTTTAATGTGCTGCTACTGTACATCATACCATTACATACCGATACAAATACTGCAACCAAAAGGGCTCAATATGGCGTCCATCAGTGTCTAGAACAGTCCGAAAGCGCAGGATTGCGTTCTGCACAGCAGAATGAATCATGTCCATAGCTATACTGGGTTTCAGATCAGCACATATGTAGATGTTCCCCTTGTGGACCCTCTCTAAAATGCCTCTGAGCACTATGGGACTTAACATCTATGGTCATCAGTCCCCTAGAACATAGAACTACTTAAACCTAACTAACCTAAGGACATCACACACAACCATGCCCGAGGCAGGATTCGAACCTGCGACCGTAACGGTGGCGCGCTTCCAGACTGAAGCGTCTAGAACCGCTCGGCCACATCGGCCGGCTGTGGACCCTGTCTTTCAGGTAGCCCCACAACCAGAAATCTCAGAGAGTTTAATCAGATGATCGTTCTGTCCAAGCATTTGGAAACGATCGGCTGATAACTGGATCGTTTCCAAAGGTGTTTCGGGAAGCAGGTGAACTTCACCAGCGATGTGCGGTGGGTCCCCCATCTTGCATGAAAACAGTTTAACTCAGTGCGTCTCTCTCCTATAGGGCGGGTATGACATGTTGGCGAAGCATACGCAGTAACGCTGGACAGTCGCATTGCACGTCTTTGGTCCTTGCGCGCCAACCTGCTCAAAAAACAATGGGCCAATGATGAAAGTAGCCGTGAAGCCACACCATATGGTGACTCGTTCACCACACAGAGGAACTTCATGCACAGTGACTGGAGGTGAACATCCCCACACTCGGCAATTCTGTGTATTCACCTCACCCGTCACAGTAAAATGAGCTTCGTCTGTCCATAGGTTGGTCCAGGGCCAGCCCTCGTCAACTTCAATGCTTGTGAGAAAGTGGAGAGGGAAGTCAACACGTCGTTTTGCGTCCTGTGGTGCAAGCTGCAATATGATATGGATCTTCTGCCGATATCATTTGAAAATGGTTCGAAGCACCTTCCGTACAGTGGACCAGGGAATATTCAACTGTCGAGACACAGTACGCGCAGTGGCTGACGATCGGGAATTGCGCGCACCGTTGTCTGTCATAGCAACAGCGATTTCATCAGCCACCTGTTGTGAAACCGGTCTTCGGCCTCTTCCCGGAGCGACGCCCAGTTCTCCAGTTGATAAGAACTTCATCATGCTCAGCACAGCAGGTGGAGAAAGAAGACCCTTCCGTAATCCTTTCAGCCGGCGATATCCTCTAAGTGCAGCTGCAGCATTACTGTTATTTTGATAATGGAACGTCACCAATAATGCCCTGCTCCTTTTGTCCAAGCTCACGTTGGCACATCAGCAAGTGCACTGCGACTAGTCAGGTGTGAGAGACCATGAATCACGATGACTGATCACTGTACCTGGTGGCCATAGTTAGAACTGGGCGGTGGCGCTGTGACGCATGTAAATCATGCACCCCATACACTGCAGATTAATGCTACCAAGTTTGATACTCGTACGGTAATTAGTTTCGTGTTAAAACGTGTTAAATTGGGAAAGTTTAATTATAAGCACCTAGTATCTGAGATTAACCGAGGGCAGTGTGTGATGGCCCGGAGGCTCAGCACGAATATTTCGGAAACTGCACCAAGTGTCTGGTGTTCGACGGGTGTTGTGGTGAGTGTCTTCAACAAGAGTCGAAGCCGATGAGAAACCACATCCAGACGTCGTGGGGTTGGGGGGCCACCCCTAATTACAGATGCTGGATGTCGTGTCGTAGAATGGACAGACTGGTAAAACAGGACAGGCGGCGAACTGTGGCAGAGTACAAGTGAGTCTGAAGACAGAGTGCTGTGAACACTCCTAGCGACGGTCCTCCGCAGCCGACGACCCATGCATGTGCCAGTGTTAAAAGCACGACATCGGCAACTACGAATGAAATGGGCACATGTAAGTCGGCGCTGGAAGTTAGTGCAGTATGGTCTGATGAATACCTTCTTCATTACGCCTATGCAAGGATGCGAATCCGTCGTCTTCCAGGGGAACAACTGCTTGACACCTGTATCGCGGGACGGAGCAAAAGCTGGTGGCTGCGCCATTATGCTCTGGAGAACATTCGAGTGGGCATACATGGGTCCAGTGGAACTCGTGCAATGCACCATGAAGCCGAGGGTTATCGTACACTGATTGCAGACCACGTACACCCCTTCACGGCGATCATGTTTCCAGACGGCAGTGGCATTTTTTAACAAGATAATGTCACAAGGCCAGGAGTGTGATGAGGTGCTTCGAGGAACGCAGTGATGAGTTCCAGTTAATTTCCTGGCTCCCACAGCTCGTCAGATCTGAACGCAATCGAACGCATCTGGGATGTGATTGAAAGTGTCGTCAGAGCTCATCGCCACCTTCCCAGGAATTTATGGGAATTGCATGACTTCTGTATGCAGATGTGGTACCAACTCCCTCCAGCGACCTACCAAGGTCTCATTACTTCCATGTCACAGCGCGTCGCAGCTGTTATCAGTGCCAAAGGTGGATATACTGGCTATTCGTTAGGTTGTCATAATGTTCTGGCTGATCAGTGTATGTAACGTCGTTTATTTAATTTGCTTCTTCAAGTTCAAATGAAATTCCACAATAGTACGTTACACAGAAACATTCGTCATAATCAATCACAATAGCAGAAAGGCAAACCAGTAACGCTGTGAAGGCTCCAAGTGAACACCACGATTAGACGAGATGGCGTCGGTGCGGCGTCTTTTTAAGCTGGCTCTTTGAAGGCGCCACTCGTGCGTGCAGCACGGAGTATGTCTACGAGCCGGCTGCGGATTAACAGAGCGCTCACATGTGTTACTGCCAACCTCTGGACGTTAGAATGCCTGGCATTGTGACGGTAGAGTACGACATCGCTACTAGTCTGTGTCATTGTGAAAAGGTTAAAGAAATCACAGTAACTTAAACACGAATTAAAAGGTGAAAACAACAGTGACGTCATTGCAACAGATGATCTTCAAGATGTGTTGAAGCTTTGCATCTTGAACGTTGCAGGGCTTGAATCTGTGATGCATGGTGATGATGATGACGATGATGTGTTTACTAGAACATTATGACGGAGGCCGTATGACCAGCACCAGGTAAATGGGTGTTGGTGGTAAGTTCCTATGTGACCAAACTGCTGAGGTCATCAGTTCCTAGGCTTATACACAACTTAATCTAACTTACACTATGGACAACACACACAACCATGCCCGACAGAAGACTCAAACCTCCGAGGGGGGAAGCCGCGCGAACGGTGGCAAGGCCTCCAAGACCGTGCGGCTACCCCGCGTGGCTAAAGGGATGGATAGAGTGCGATCATCAGATTATGGTGAGGAATATCGAAGACTGATATAGGTGGAGCGGAGGTTAGAGGTTGGTCGGAGAAAGGAACTTTCCAATTGCGTACTTCCAGGTATTTACTAATATAAGAGGCAGTCAAATTGAAACAAGACATTGAAAAGTAAAAGCAAACTATTTACTAGTTTAAGATTAATCGCCGTAACTGTTACCACATTTAACACACAGACAAGGTGATCAACGCCTTCACGGGAAAATGTTTTCCGTTGCCAACGGAACCATGATTGCACCCAGTAGTCCGAAGGAAATCGACGACCACGAATGTTGTTCTTCAGGGATCCGAAAATGTGGCAATCGCGTGGCGAAAGGTCGGGTCCGTATGGCGAATATGTAAAGGCTTCCTGTTGAAACGTCTGCAGTGTAGTTGAAACAAACTAGCAACAGGTGGGCTGGCATTAGACACTGCAACAGAATGATGCCCTCCGTCAACATTCCTGGGCTTTTGTGGTTGATGGCCAGCTTCAATTTTAGCAAAGTGTCATCGTACTGTTGTACGTTAACTGTGGTACCGTGTTCCAGAAAGTCAGTGAGCATTGTGCGATTGCAGTGAAAGAATACGGGCATCATGATTTTTTCGGAGAAGGCTTGTGCGAATAAGTTGGGGATGAATGGCTGTGCTTCCATTGTGGGCTCCGGTGTTTGCTCTCCAGCTCAAAATGATGAGACCATGGTTCATCTCACCCGAAAATACGAGGCGGGAAACGATGTTGTTCATCGCGATACCGTTCATGTGTTGCAATGACTTCGACATCTTGGTCAACTTCTGCTCCTTCGTCGAGCTGTGGGGAACCCACTGCGCACAGGTTGTCCAGAACTTCAGATGCTGTGTCATGGTGGCGCGAGCGGTACCGTGACGTGAGCTGAATGTTTTCCATCGGCAGCCGTCGGTCATTTTTGATGGTAGAATCCACCGCAGCAATGTTATGGCTTGGTAATGGCATGATGAGCCTGTGCAGGGCGACTGCTGTCTTTCAGTGACATCGGACTTTCTCGGAATCATTTATTCTATGCATATACACTCTCAAGGGACCTACTGTGTTCGCTGTTCATACCAGATATTCGTGTAAAAATAATATTTCACGTCCTGCCCCTCCTTTCGCAATCAAAAACGGCTCTACATGACTCTCTTCGTCTTTCCCGGCTTCTGTAGCGGAGTCGGACCCACACACGACTCGCTGACCTCAGGCCGATCACGTCTAACAGGAAAATGGCAAACCGGTGACCGTTCGTGCTGTTACTCTCTCATTCCCAGTAGGGAGCACTTTTATACACACACCTAAGTGCGCTACCAACGTCTGCACTATGCTCTTTATACAGGGTGAGCAGAAATAATCTGCAAACTTGTAAGATTGTTGCAGTGCAGATGGTACCGAGAAATAATTGTCAAGAAAAAAAAAATCCATTCGTTGCGCTGTTTCCGAGTTAATCGACACTGAAGTTAGCCATTCAGGCCGTTGCGTGCCCAATTCAAGCGGCCTCTCAGGTACAGTTAGTGTCAGTTGTTCTCACAGCGTAGACGTTATCGCTCCGGTTGGATATTTAGTACCGCTCCTTATTCCAGTTTTTGTATCGCTGTATTTTTCGGTTTTCAGAAACTAAACGAAACACACATTTCGTGGTACCGTCTCTGGCGGGCCGCTTGAATTCGAGCGCGCAACGGCGTGATTGGCTAACTTCAACGCCAGTTAACTCGGTAACTGCTGAACGTATCGAATTTTTTTAAAACAATTGTTTCTCAGCACAACCTACCCTGCAACATCTTCGCAAGCTTTTCAGACTGTTTCTGACCAACTTGTATATTCTGTCTCGTTTCATTGGACTGCCCCTTATAAAAGACTATATGATTGCTTTTGTGTCGGTATTGCGTGCAGTGGGGTAGGAGATGGAACGTGGTAGGGTGACACTGAGATTCAACAAAAGCATCGAGGCAGGAGTGAACTGGGACTGGTTCCAGCAGTACATGGTGGTGGAAATCTGGTGAAATACTGAATGGACAGGCTTTGTTATTTGTATAAGAATATGAGATATGTCAAACGAGTGGATATTTTGCAGGAGAGTCGTGAGAGAGTGGATTATGTTCAGTGTTGGAGGCGGGAGTTTGGAAGTTGTTTCGAAGAAATAGTGTGTTGCCCCCGTGTTGGATGAAGACAGACATTTTATGTCGTGAGGCAGGAGATTTTTACCTGATGTTCTTTTTATTAGAGCAGATAGAGTAAGCTACAGTAAGTAGATTCGTATGAGGATTGCAAGATGGGATATAGTTTTAGGAGATTATTAAATTAGTGGAGGCCAAAGCCGGGTTTTTCATTTTTGATTAGGTACTTGTTGATTGTAAGGCATTTTTGGCAGCCTATGCTTGAGACGGTTCCACGTGGTGTCAATAGCGGGAAACAGGGGAGCCATGGGTAATTAGGCTGCCAAATGTACTGACGTGGACCGGGTCTGCAAGGTCTACTTCAGTGCAGAACTAGGTAGCGGCGGCGGGTGTGAAGAGGTGACGAGCCGTCGGCAGCTCAAGTAAACAATTTCAAAGATTAACACACTTTATTGTAACTCATGGGACTACAATTCCGGCATTGCTGCTCGATGTCAGCGTTCCCTCCAAGCGCCAGGATAGCCCGCGGTGAGCAGTTGCCCTTATCAGCATTCCCTCGGCTGCATCGAGGCGCCCAGCATTGCTGACTCCAATATTAACAGACACAGCTCGTGCAGCCTGCTTCTCATTGTGGTTGTCTGCGTGAGGAGCCAGCGACGCGGACGGAAGGAGACAGGAACTCCTGTAGCGGATGCTGGTCTCCGGTGCAGAAAGTCGTCCCTATAAGCGGCTGCGAGTGGCACCTAGGCACCCTCAGGGCACTTAGTGGGCGGCTGCACCGCCCGAGGTCCGAGCTGCTGACCTCCAAGGCAGGCGTCTGGAGGCTACTAAGTGATGCTGGAGGAGGATCACCAGTTTCGAGCACTAACGAGAGTACCATCAGAACTGTTAATCGTGCATTTTGATGAGACTTCGGCACATTGTAGAGGGACTTGTCCTGAGTACTTGACTTGCGGCTTTTCATGCAACGAGCCCTATTTTACGACAAAATCGATGTCGAAGTTTTATGCCTACCTGCTAGACTTGTAACGTTGATGGTGTTTTGACCAAACGACCGTGGTCTAGCTGCTAAGGTTCATGGCTACCACACTGGCAGTATGGGGTCAAATCCTGTCTGTGTACTTTCTCTTTTTATTTTATTTTTTCAATTTCATCGTGCGGAATATCATTGCAGATACAGATGGAAGTACTCATCCCTAATTTTGACCTGGATTACGTAATCAATGCCGATGAAACTGACTACCAGATTACTTGCGGAAGAAGGAACTAAAACCGATCTGAACAAGATTACTCATTCTTTCCCAGCACAGTATGTGACATTGACGGAAAAAATCGCATCAGGAAGGAGCTGTGCGACATGAACGAACGTTGGCAGGCCTGTGTTTACATTTGAAAGACGATGTCTGTTCAGATTTCGCAACTGTTGCATAAGAGTGTTGCTACACTAAAGCACCAAAGAAACTGGTAGAGGCATACGTGTTCAAATACAGAGGTATGTAAGAGGCAGAATACGGCGCTGCGGTCGGCAATGCCTATATAAGAAAAGAAGTGGCTGGCGCAGTTGGTAGATCCGTTACTGCTGTTAGAATGGCAGGTTATCAAGATTTACCTGAGTTTGAAAGTGGTTTTATAGCCTGCACGCGAGCAATGGGACACAGCTCCCCGAGGTAGCAATGAAGTGGGAATTTTCCCGTACGAACATTCCACGATTTTACCGTGAATATCAGGAATCCGGTAAAATATCAGATCTCCGACATCTCTGCGACCGGAAAAAGATCCTGCAAGAACCGGACCAAGGACGACCGAAGAGAATCGTTCAATGTGGCAAAAGTGCAACCCTTCGGCAAATTGCTGCAGATTTCAATGCTGGGCCATCAACAGGTGTCAGCGTGTGAACCATTCAACGAAACATCATTGATATGTGCTTTCGGAGCCAAAGGCCCACCCGTGTGCCCTTGTTGACTGCACGACACAAAGCTTTACCACTCGCCTGGGCCCGTCAACACCGACATTGGACAGTTGATGACTGCAAGCATGTTGCCTGGTCGGACGAGTCTCGTTTCAAATTGTATCGTGCGGATGGACGTGTGTGGGTATGGAGACAACCTCATGAATCCATGGACCCTGCATGTCCGCAGGGGACTGTTCAAACTGGTGGAGGCTCTGTAATGGTGAGGGGCGTGTGTAGCTGGAGTGAAATGGGACCCCTGATACATCTAAATACGACTGACAGGTGACACGTACGTAAACATCTTGTCTGATCAGCTGCATCCATTAATGTCCATTGTACATTCCGACGGACTTCGGCCATTCCAGCAGGGCAATGCTACACCCCGAACGTCCAGAATTGCTACTGAGTGGCTCTAGGAGCACCTCTTCTGAGTTTAAACGCTTTCGCTGGCCAGGCCACCAAACTCCCCAGAAATGAACATGATCGATCATATCTGGGATGCTTTGCAGCGTGCTGTTCGGAAGAGTTCTCCACGCCGTTGTACTGTTACGGATATGTGAACGGCCCTGGAGAATTCATTGTGTAAGTTCCCGCCAGCACTACTTCAGACATTAGTAGAGTCCATACCACGTCGTGTTACGGCGCTCATGCGTACTCGCCGGGGCCCTACACGATATTAGGCAGGTGCATCAGTATCTTTGGCTCTTCAGTGTAGTAACGCCGCTATGAGGATGCAAGTTAGGTCTGCTCTAAATACACGCTGTGACGGTCGTGAGCGCTAGTTACCTTTGAGATTGGATTTGGTGAGCTGATATTAGTCAAGAATACGTTTAAGACTACAAAGACGCCATTAGTAAAACCTCACTGAGTTTGAACGAAGTCGTGCAATAGCGCTACGAGAAGCTGGATGTTTCTTCTGCGGTAATACAGGTAGACTTGGCAGGAATGTAACCACCGCACATGACTGCTGGCAGCGGTGGTCACGAGAATGTACAGTCGCAAGATTAATGGGCTCCGGAGGACCACGTTGCTTTACCGGGAGGGAGAACCATCGTTTTCGGCGTATGGCTCTGGTGCATCGTACTACTACTACTACTACTACTACTACTACACAGCAGCAGCAGCAATTTACACGAATTGCTCCTTTAGACATTTCCCAAAGAACAGACCACGCAGAATCCGCAATTGTGGTACATTATATTTAAATTGAAGGTGGAGAGGGGAAGAAAGGAAAGGAAAGGGAGGGGATCACTGCTGTCAGCTGCATCGGGACATCACGTGGAATCAGTGGGGACGAGTGAAATTGTGCTTAATTGGCAGGGTACAGAAAAAGAGAATCCAAAAGTTGTTACTCAATGTACTACGTGTACTTACAACTAAGATATTCAAACAGTTACAACTACAAGACCTGTTTCATGACATTTCAACCAAGCACCAAGGAGAGATAAATGTGAAAATGATAAAAACATGTCGGACAACCTAGCCGGTCAGTACATGAATATAAACTGAAGTATTAACAAATATCATCGTTAATATACTTATCGCATTACTTATATTTGGTGTCGAAAGAGTAATATAAATAAAGTGCACTAAACGTGTCCATTCTATAGAAATAAGCTGTTTGATATCCATTTTCCGCACTGTGAACATACAACTACTACAGATAAACATTGCAGCTTTTGTAGCACATAACTGTATTTTATGGACAGTGAAGAAAAAACTAGTAAGTTCATTTTTCCAGCGAAATATCACGTGAACAAGTGGTAGGAAAGACGAGTGGAGACGACCACACAGGAGAAATCACTTTATAGTGTGAATGCTTACGATAAAATGAGGCGTATGAGTGCATACAGTCATTAGTTTGTGCATGGAAGATTTCACAATAGACAATCTATTAGTGGCTGTAAACTGACAGGTGTAACTATATTGCCAAACGGGTGTGCTGTGGGCGGTTTACTGTTGTGCTTTGTTATAAGAGACTTTTTCTTTTTTTTAGGTTTCTCCAGCAGCCATATTTACACAGAAATACGGAAGGACTAAGGTGGAATATTGGAAACATGTCACATTTCTCTTTGAGGGCTTTGAAAATTGCGTTTTAATTTTCTCTTGTTATGACTGTAGGTGAAAGTTGTTGGCTAATATTAAAGATGATCATAATTAATGAATGACATATATTTTGACGGATGATGGAACTTAAACCACTGTAATATCAAACGACACATACTCAAATGATGAACCATCAGTGCCGTTAGGGGTAAAGGCAGCAGACTAAAGTTGAACTGTCACAGATGACGAAGATCGTGGTGACCGTATGACATTAATTTCGTGGCTACTGCCAGCAAAATGTAAACAGTAAAGAGATAAAAAAAAAGCTTGGTTTATTTTCCTATAGCAACTTGGCAGTGACTTGAGTCATCATTTATTCGGAAAGCGTGTAAAAGTGCATATACGTGAGCCGCTAGCGAGCACTTTGCTCGAAGGTGTGCAATTCGTTCACGAACTGCTCTTGAGCCACATTGTATGAGTTGTCTGCTCTCGGATTTTCCGACGAGCAAAAAGGGCCGGTCAGGATCAATGGGGACAGCAATGTTCATGTTATGTGGCTCACGTTACGATCAAGTGAATCACTCGAGCTCAGTTTTTCCAGCAACCTGCTCTTCACCCTCTAGTGAGAATATTGCACGCTAGTGTTCTTCACTTGTCACTTAAACGGACTGTACCTGGTTTGGAGGTCGCTGTCTTTCACTGACGTAAACCGTCTATTACTCTCCAACTCTGTCCAGGACTGAAGTTTGTCTGCGTGGAGGGACGGCGGCGCTTTCAGTAGTTTATAACGTCGTAATAAAACGCGTTACTGCGAGGATCTACTAAAACACATTCAGCTGATTACAACGCAAAATGTTTATGATGGTAGTTTGGTAGTTATGTCACAAATGGCTGCACTCCGTATCGTACCAAAGCTGCCGTAGTAAACGTGTATCTACGTGTGTGCCGTCACGTGGAAATTGCCAACCAATGGCGTTAATGAGGATGACCCTGAGGGCGACGACTGATACTAATAGCGGATTCGGCGACTGGTATGAACAACACGCGCAGCACTGAGCAGCATCTGACCATACGGCACCTCAACTGTCTGACATTTTGTTCGACGGCACGCATAATTAGAAAGGGTCCTTTGTCAGAACTCAACGTAACTGCACATTTGCTTTCACAAATACTCGACTGATTGTACATTGCACTATCAAGCATTTCATCAACTTTACACGGTTTCTCACGTAAATACTCATGAGTACCGAAACGTAGTTTTGTCTGTGACGTATTTTCCGAGAAAAAAATTAAAGATAGCTCCAGTCCTCCGATTTCAATTCAAGCTTTTCGGAAGTTTTACGCTGGTTGTGAGGTAAATTCCCTTCCAGACATTCCAAATCGGAACCCATATCACCAGCTTATCTGGTATTCGGCGGAAAACAACGGGGCTCTACACTGACTAAAACCTCCAACAACCCACTCTACCCTTCAGGAGAGAGAAATAATGAAATTTAAGTAATAAAAGTGTGCCTTCGACCAAATTCCATCTCATGAGGTTTACCTTCTGGTGCAATCAGTGACTTGTCGAGATCAGCACTTCCAAAGCCCAGACAATAATCAAAGGATAAGCTACCTGCACCTTTCGCTCAACTACGTATATCTTACCATTTTCAACCATCCTATCCAGTCAACTAAAACACCAAGCTGCATCCGTTAAACCGTGGTCAGTAAACTAAAACCGTAAACCCATATACTACCCACATAACAAAAAACCCAAAGAGACTGAAACTAGTAACAGGACGAACATGGGTATTACATCCTCCCACAATTCTCCACACCTCCTCCTACATGAATGCAGCCTAGATTTCTGTTCCGCCAAAATTCTATTATCAACACTTCGTCTGTCATTGGTGACCCTTCACATAATCATGTTAACAGCTTGTCCCTTTGTCTTCATCTTCCCTTGTCTTCTGCATCTAGGAGCAGCTGGCCCCATGTTTGGTATGTATTCTCCTTTTCTGGTCCATCCATCGTCTCGGTGGTCTTTCTTGCTAACGTTGCCCTTCGAGTTTACTTTGTAAGATCATTTTTCCCACGTTAACCTCCTGTTATCGAACTATGTGACCAAAGAAATGTAGTATTCGCTGAAAAAAAAGAAAAAACTGGGCAATCTCCTCTACACACTAAGTTCTCGAGAGATTGATTTGTTGGTCCGTTTGTCCATGTATGATATTCTCAGCAACCTCCTAAATGTCCACATCTCAAAAGCATCAGTTTCTTAGCCGTCCGCTGCAGTTGTTGTCCTCCTTTCAGATTCTTAAAGGAAAACAAGGAACACCAGAGATTTCAGTACTCTCAGTTTAGTATATCTGGCTAGGACTCTGTCTTTCCAAATCATGTCAGCTTTGATGCAGCATCCCTACCCAGTAAAATACTACGTCATATCCCTTGTGTGGAGCCACTGAGTTCAGGCAGATACAGTAATCAACTTCTTCATAATCTGTTAGGTACATCAGTAACTGGTAGTGACTTACCTCTGTCAATTATCATGATCTTGATATTTTCCTTATTAACTGACGATCCAGGTTTCTCACTTTCTATCTTAACTCTATCCAGTGGCTCCTTCACTTCCCCTCGTGACTCTGTGCACAGTGTGGTTTCATTAGAAAATCTTAAATCACTTATTTTTCGTCTTCCAGTTCGGACCCCATCAGTCTATCAATGAATTCCTTCTCTCATAACATATTCTCCATGGATGTTAAATAGTACTTGTGATAGAATGCACCCTTGTCTAACTCCTTTACATCATTCAAAAAGACTTGAAACACTTTCATCAAGACTTATTACTGCCTTGCTATCAGAGCAAAGATTTCTGATGAGGATAAAAAAGATGATCAGGAACGCCAATTTCTGCTAGCACCCTCCACCGTTCTTTCCATGGAACACAATCGAAAGCCTTGCTGTAGTCCAAGAAGCAAAGAACTGGTGAAAACTGTAGAGTTTTCAGTTAGTTGTTGACACTGAGAATCTGCTCTCGTATTCCTTTATTTTGCTTGCTCTGGTGGTATTTCGTTGCCTAAACAGGTGCTCAGGCGTTCATGTATGACATTTTGAAGACTCGTGCCGCCATGTGAAATCAATGGAATGGTTCTGTAGTTCTCACAGCATTGTGCGTTTCATTTCTTGTGAAACAGAATCATTACTAATAGGGGCCAATCTTCTATCCATGTTCCGTTATTCCTTATGCTCTTGGATATTTCATGCATGATTTCTAAACCCAAATCTCCAGAGGCTTGTTATAAGCTGACGGTCAGAACCACAGTCGATACCAGAAGGTATCTTAATGATTTTAACAGATGATCTTCATCTTAAGCCAATCAAACAATAGTCAGTCTGATTATTCTTCGTTCCACCTGTTGAGATCCAGGTGTAAAGTCTTCGTGAATCGTAATAGAAGCAGGTGTTGATTGTAATAAACTTATTTTCCTGACAGAACTTAAACAGTCGACCTCCACGACCATTTCTTTTGCCTAAGCCATGAGTGCCAACTACTTCATTTGATGAATCTCATTTCCCTACCTTAGCATTAAAATCTCCGTGCACTATGATAGCTTCTTTTTCGGTACTGTCTCAAGGCTACCAGAAAAAGACTCATAAAATTCTTCTAACTCTTCATAATCAGCTGTTGAAGTCGGTGCATATGGGCCTGCACACTGAGGTGACTCAAGTCGTAGAGTAGCAACATGTACATATACAAATGACGGGTAGTATCACGTACAAAAGATATCAAAGGTTAGTACATTGGTGGAGCTGTCATTTGTACTCAAGTGATTGATGTGAAAACATTTCAGACGTGACTATGGCCGCGCACTGGAATTAACAGACTTTGAACGGGGAATGGTGGGTGGAGCTGGGCGCATGGGACATTCCATTTGGGAAACGGTCAGGCAATTCGATATTCCGACATCCACAGTATCAAGAGAGTACCGGAATACCAAATTTCAGGCATTACCTCTCACCACGGACAACGTAGTGGCCAACGGCCTTCACTTAACTCCCGAGAGCAGTGGCGTCTGCGTAGAGTTTTCAGTGTTAACAGACAAGCAACACTGCGTGAAATAATTGCAGAAATCAATGTGGTACGTACGATGAACTTATCCATTAAACGGTGCGTAGAATTTGGCGTCAATGGGCTATGGCAGCAGGCGACCGAAACGAATGCCTTTGCTAACAGCATGACACCGCCCCAAGCGCTTCTCCTGGGCTCGTGACCATATCTGTTGGGCCATAGACGCATGGAAAACCGTGGTGTGGTCAGATTAGTTCAGATTTAAGTTAGTAAGAGCTGATGGTAGGGTTCAAGTGTGGCATAGACCTCACGAGGCCATGGACCCAAGCTGTCAATAGGGCAGTGCGCAAGCTGGTTGTGGCTACATAATGGTGTGGTCTGTGTTTATATGGAATGGACTCGATCTTCTGGTCAAACTGAATCGATCATTGATATGAAATGGTTACGTTCGGCTGCTTGGAGGCCATTTGCACCAATTCATTGGCTTCATGTTGCCAACAACGATGTCATGACACTGGGCCACAGTTGTTCGCGATTGGTTTGAAGAACATTGTAGACAGTTTGATCGAATAATTTGGCCACCCGTATCGCCCGATATGTATCCCATCGAACATTTATGGGACGTAGTCCACAAACCAGCGTGCTGGCCGAGCGGTTCTAAGCGCTTCAGTCCGGAACTGCGCTGCTGCTACGGTCACAGGTTGGAATCCTGCCTCTGGCATGGATGTGTGCGATGTCCTTAGGTTAGTTAGGTTTAGGTAGTTCTAAGTCTAGGGGACTGATAACCTCAGATGTTAAGTCCCATAGTGCTCAGAGCCATTTGAATCATTTTTGGACGTAATCAAGGTATCAGTTCGTACACAACATTCTGCACCGGCAACACTTCCGCAGTTGTGGACTGTTACAGAAACAGTATGGCTCAAAATTTCTGCTGGGGCCTTCCAACGACTTGAGTCCATGCTTCTTCGAGTTGCTGCGTAACACCGGGAAGGAGGAGGTCCGACACGATATTTCGCGATATCGCATGAATTTTGTCACCTCAGTGTATAACATTTAACTTGCACGGTTTAGTGTTTAATTTCACTAGTATTATTGGGTCGCTGACAGATCTGTATTCAATCACCACGGCGTTCCATCCCTTGTGTACGAACAAGGCAGCACCATTGATGGAATTAACAGATCTACCAGAAAAATATGTCTTATTTTCAATAGCTGTTTTGAAATACCCACTGTCTTTCCAGTGAATCTCTATTAATTTTTCAGATTTTAGTTTGGTAACAGTCCCTTTATACAATCTGTAACTTTTCCAGGTGGGCTTAATCCTTGCACATTCCAAGTCGCAATCTTGTGTATATTACTTTGGCTATTCATAGTTTATCCAGGACTATATTTTCTTGGAAACAAAACATTACGTTGTTTTCCAGTTACCTTCCGCTGTCGGCTGGAAATATAAAGGAAAAACTCTATCGCTCCCTCTATATTCTTTATCGCCGTGAAGTCCGTCTCTTTATCCATACCTGCGTAACCCACCCCATTGGAATCCTGAATCAACTTATTAATTCATCGTCCGCCCCTGCTCTCCCAAAATGAACACCTTCGATTTTCATACACATCTGGAACTAACCACTCGTTTCATCCCTGATTATCCACGTCGTACTTCGCAGCATTTGCACCAGAAAATCCTGTCAACCTCAGAATTTATATCAACTCTCTGCATGCCATTGTGAAGTGAATGGCAAAAGGTACTTCTCATTGAACCACGCATGTAGACTTGTTCCTTTTCTGTATGTGTGTGTGTCGCCGGAAGAATGATTGCTCAAATGCCTCTGTAGAGGCTGTATTTAAAATACTCTTATGTTCAGAGTGCCTACGGAAGCAACAATTAGAATGTTGTACTGTATTCCTAGATTTCTCACTTGTATCTGGTTCTTGAGATTTTACATGAAGGATTTCGTGGGATAGCTCTTCCAGCTTATTCCAGATTAAGTTAGCATCATCTCACTGACGGTCTTCTGTCACAAAATCCTGTTAACATTCGCGCGACACTTTTTTCGTATGCGTGGCTCAAAATGGCTTTGAGCACTATGGGACTTAACAACTGAGGTCATCAGTCCCCTAGAACTTAGAACTACTTAAACCTAACTAACCTAAGGACAGCACACACATGCATGCCCGAGGCAGGATTCGAACCTGCGAACGTAGCGGTCGCGCGGTTCAAGACTGTAGCGCCTAGAACCTCTCGGTCACCCCGCCCGGGTTTCGTATGCGTCTAATATCCCCTGTCAGTTCTTTTTGGTATGGGTTCCCCACACTTTTGCAATATTGTAGGATTGGTCGCATGAGTATATTGTAAGCAATCTCATCTATAGCCGCATTCGTTTCCCAGTATCGTACTAATGAAACGAACTCTACCACGTACTTTGCCTACAGCTAAGATCATATAATGGTTCCATTTCGTATTCCTATACAGGTTGCCCTAGGATAAACGGTCAACATTCATTGATAGGACAGGAACGATTATTCAGAGCGAAAAGTCTAGTAAACATGGATTCTAAAATGCATACCTGAACATGTATGAGCATTACTTCATCTTGAATATTGAAAAAAAAAAATCTCTTCATCAGAAAGCTCTCACTTTCCAAATTTTTGCAGGAGGTAGTATGGACCAAAACAAGAAAAAATTATTTCTTTAACTTGGGCACTAAAATGCATACCTTAAGTGCTATGAGCACTGATTCAGTAGAAGAGATGTGTTTGACAGTAGCGAAGATGAGTAAAAGCTCATGCCTCTTAAGGCATGAACTTTGGAACCCTGTTTATAGGACATTTTTTCCTGTTTTGATCGATATTATGTCCTCTCAAAATACGGAAAGCAAAGAGATTGCAGCAGAAGGGATTTGTTCCACAATATCAAAGATGTAGGCTCATAGCTCTTAAAGTATGCATTTTAGAGCTCATGTCTACTAGCTTTATTGCTTCGAATGATCTTTCTTGTCATATACCTGAATATTGACATCCTGCATGTTGTTACACCTAGGGATGAGTATGTGTTGACCAATTCTGATTGTGACATTGACAGAATCCTTCGAATCCTAACGCAGCGGATATTTAATGCCCTCCTCCTGCTCATCCCTCTTCCACCCCTTTCTCTCAACTGCTCGGTTCGTGGTACAACCCACATCCTTTCTTACCGCACAAAACCTTCATGATCTGGTGTTCACTTCGGTCTCAAAATCAGTAAATCCTTTTTCTCATACACCCCTACCAGCTGCCACATGCAGATCGTGCACCGTCAGTGTCACCAACGATGCCAAATACCAACGGAAAACATCAGGATTATTTTTAAACCATTAATAAAATCATCCTTTGTTAAAGGAAACCTCCAAGTCATTAGTATTTTAACTTATAAACCAAATGAAAATTAGATCCCCTATATCGTTTTGCAAAAACTTTGAAAATTTTGGAATGAGAGCCGGCGTAGAAATAACTATAAAGAATATAACTCTGTTGTCCCGAAGACTTGCTGCGAGACACAATCCCACATGTTGTAGAGCAGTTCCTTTAACAAATAAATCTAGGTGAAAAAGCATGGTTCGACAACCATTCTTGAAAAGTATCTGCACACTTCCACAAATTCCACCAAATTTGGGAGAGTATCTGTTGTGTGAGCGGGCCGTGGCACTGTATTTTCGGGAGATCTGAAAAAGAACAACAATGAAGTAAGTTTTGTAGTGTCAGACGTACACGAATGCTTTTCTGAGACGTAAGAATCACGGGAGAAGCCTCGGAAGTTCTCCAGTACAGCCCCCTTACAAAGAAAGAGAGTTGTATTACATGAAAATCACGTTTCCATTTATGAATTGGTTTTGGCTAGGCACGCACGATTTCAATAATAGTCAAGAGGCCAATAAATCAATTAATTAAATAGTCGGTGAAATTAATAAGTTATTTACATATTAAAATCAATTTTATCCCGCCAACCGAAACCAGTGACGGTTCGCCTGAGTAGAGGACCATTGAATGGTGGAGGTGGAGCAGTTATCATGTTCACCAATTAGTTAATTCAGAAAATTCACAGGATGGCGAAAATATGAAGCAGCTCAGGGCTATTACTTTCAAATTCAAGCTGCAGTCACGGCAAGACGTGAGAGCAGTCCCGCATGCATTCGGTGTTTGGGGAGCCGCCATAGTGTGTCCAACCTGTGCGCCAAGGGACCGAACTGTCCCTTCGACCGACATCAGCAGGAACTGTTTGCATTGCCATCCCCAGTTATATTAGCTATATGGATCTCTTTCTGTCATAGGACGCACACTGTAGTGCTGCAGGGTTCAAATGGCTCTAAGCGCTACGGAAATTAACATCTGAGGTCATCAGTCCCCTAGACTAAGAACTACTTAAACCTAACTAACCTAAGACATCACACACATCCATGCCCGAGGCAGGATTCGAACCTGCGGGACCGAGCGAGGTGGCGCAGTGGTTAGCACACTGGACTCGCACTCGGGAGGACGACGGTTCAATCCCGTCTCCGGCCATCCTGATTTAGGTTTTCCGTGATTTCCCTAAATCGCTTCAGGCAAATGCCGGGATGGTTCCTTTGAAAGGGCACGGCCGATTTCCTTCCCCATCCTTCCCTCACCCGAACTTGCGCTCCGTCTCTAATGACCTCGTTGTCGACGGGACGTTAAACACTAATATCCTCCTCCTCCTCGAACCTGCGACCGTAGCAGCAGCACGGTTCCAGACCTAGGGCCGGTCGGCCACAGTGTAGTGCTGCATCCAAGGTTACAAATCTACAGAGAAACGCTCTGCCAACCCCATTTCATTGCAGTTCTTGTCTGGCGTCACTTTGTTATTAGTAATAATGCGGTGTTGCCGTAATTTAGTTGTACATGTGTTAACTTGCATCACTTTGCAAGCAACCATGAGTAGATACAATCGCCTTCTGTCGAGACGTTTCGCGGTAGAAAGCTAGTGACAACTTTGGCCATGATCAAGATGCAAATACGCTATTTGCACTGCGAGCAACCGGCATTACGACTCCATCGTTGCTAAAGCGGTAAGCTTTCTGATGTTGCCATTGTATGTTCGTGTTGAGTGGCTCCTCATGGCGAGCTACTTTCTTCCGTATTCTCAATTCCCGAGTTGCTGTTTCTCATTTGATTCTCGCTGTTTTTCGTGTTATGTTTAGGAGGAGCGTTCAATAAACAATCCAACACATTTTTTTGACCAACTTCGTTTGAAAAAAATGTTAAATGTGTTGGGGGACATCGTGGAATATTTCCACTTTATGGCCTACACTTTCATGAAGTTCCGATAGGTGGCGGCACTATGCGCATCCTTCAAAATGGCATCTGTAACGGAGGCACGTTCCAAGCAGAGAGATGGCATCGAGTTTTTTTGGCGGAAAAACAGAGCATTGCAGATATCAATAAGCGCTTACAGAATGTTTACGTAATCCTGGCAGAGAACAAAAGCATGGTGAGCTGTAGGGCGAGGCGTCTGACATCATCGCAACAAGGTCGAGGGAATCTGTCCGATGTCTCGCGAGCTGTCCAACCGCACAAAGCTGTGACTCCTGTAATGTTGAAACGTGCGGACACTCTCATTTGAGGCGATGAACGGATCACAGTCTAGCACCTTACCACTCAACTGTACGTTTCTGCTGGTAGTGCTGACACACTGGTCTTAGACTTGGCGTACTCAAAGGTGTGTGCCAGTGCCCACTGGGTTCCTTCCCGCCTCACAGAAGACCTTGAAGAGCAACGAAGGACCATTTGTGCGGAACTGCTTGCGCATTACAAGGCTGATTGTAACAATTTTAGAATGAATATCGTCACAGGCGATGAAACATGGGTTCATCACTTCGAACCAGAAACATAACGGCAATCGACGGTGTGGCGCCACGCCATCTCTCTTCCGAAGAAAAAGTTCAAAGTCGCACCCTCAGCCGGTAAAGTCGTGACAACGGTCTTCTGTGACTCTGAAGGGGTTATTTTGTTTGATGTCTCTCATGGTCCAATAATCAACTCTGAAGTGTACTGTGTTAACCTCGTGAAATCGAAGAAACAACATCAGCATGTTCGTCGTCACATAAATGGAAACTAACTTCTCGTTCTTCATGGTAACACAAGGTCTCAGGCCGGCCGCTTTGGCCCAGCGGTTCTTGCGCTTCAGTCCGGAACCGCGCGCCTGTTACGGTCGCAGGTTCGAATCCTGCCTCGGGCATGTATGTGTGTGATGTCCTTAAGTTAGATAGGTTTAAATAGTTCTAAGTCTACGGGACTGATGACCTCAGATGTTACGTCTCATAGAGCTTGGAGCCATTTGAACAAGGCCTCACACAAGTCTGCACACCTGAGAGGAGCTCACAAAACGTCTTTGGACTGTTCCTTCTCATCTATCCTACAGCTCAAATTTCGCACCTGACTTCCATCTGTTTGACCCAATGAAGACTGCACTCTGCATGGATGATGGCGAAGTTGATGTAGCAAGATATTGGCTCCGACTTCGACCAATAGAGTGGTACCATGCGGACATTGTAGTCTTCCCAGTAAAGTGGCGTAAGGCATTCGTACTGAAAGGAGATTATGTTGAAAAATAGGGCTTTATACCCACAAGATTGGGGAATAATAAGGTACATTGGAATCCTGAGTAAAACCAACCTGCTTTCAGAAAAAAAGTGTTGTATTACTTATTGAATGCCCCTCGTATCTTGTCCTACAGCAAATCGGCAGCTCGCCATATAGTCCAGAATTGTGCGTTGGATGTTCTGAATTATTTGCCACAAGAATACCTCACACTTGCGTGCTTTTATCGTGAATATATTCAATTTAATTTCAGTTGACTGTCTGCTACTGATGTGTAGTTTTCTCCTCGTCACCAACATTTATTAAGTCATTCATCAAGGCATGGAACCCACTGCTGTAGGTGATAACGGGTGACCACCGCGCAGGAACCGAAGATTAGAAGGTGAAAATTTTTTTTATCTTCAGACAGGGAAACAGCTGCAGCCTGTATGTCTCATTTACATCTGATAAACCGACAGCCCCAAACAAAACCTAACTCGGGATCTACAAAGAAACCACGACTCATCTGCAACAGCATATTACCTTCAAGCACCATGAAAGTCAAAGAGAGTTGTGAAACTTCCTAGAAAGGAAGAGAGGGCATTTCGAAACTGAACACACAAATCTTTGTTGACATCGAGAAACAAGAGTTTGACAATAATGCGTGACGGCACAGTAAACAAGAAATATTCTAGTATCCTAGGAAAACTGCTGTTTACTAGAATTTTATGCTGAAAATTTATCTCCGGTGAATATTGGGAAAGAATTGTCTCAGTCGGAAGGTGCCTCTTTTAGGTTTTGGATGGAAAACATCATGGAAAGTTTCACAACGTAACACCGAGAATCCCAGTGTAAAATTCACCTTTCGTGCAGATAGACCTACGGAAATACTACTCGTTGTAATTAATTAAATAACTAATATCTAACTTCTAGTCTTGCTACCACTACAGCTTGAATATTTTATTGTAAACGTGTAAGTGAGGAAATGGACTGATGTTGGCGAGCACGCAGAGTATAGACCTTCATGCCTACGTTTGTAAATTATTTCCTAATACTATTTCTATACAGAAATGTGTGGCACACAGACATTTACGACGACGACGCTCATGGTGGTCATCGTAGTCCGATTTTGTCCATTATAAATGTTTTTTCGAAAGCCTGTGACTGTGAAAACACTGGGTTTGTTTGAAAATAATTTTTCAACTACCGGTCACGATTTTCTTCTATTCATATTTTAGAATACGCGTTTCGAGAAAATTATTCCCATTTTCAAGTGTGTACTTCTTTCCATTATGACATTTTATGCAGTATTTTCGAGGTGTGACGTTCTGCTGTCTTTATGCAATATATGAGAGATACGAATATACAGGGTGTTACAAAAATGTACGGCCAAACTTTCAGGAAATATTCCTCACACACAAAGAAAGAAAATATGTTATGTGGACATGTGTCCGGAAACGCTTACTTTCCATGTTAGAGCTCATTTTATTACTTCTCTTCAAATCACATTAATCATGGAATGGAAACACACAGCAACAGAACGTACCACGGTGACTTCAAACACTTTGTTACAGGAAATGTTCAAATTGTCCTCCGTTAGTGAGGATAGTCCGCCCCAGTAGCTGAGTGGTCAGCGTGACGGATTGCCGTCCTCTGGGCCCGGGTTCGATTCCCGGCTGGGTCGGAGATTTTCTCCGCTCAGGGACTGGGTGTTGTGTTGTGTTCATCATCATTTCATCCCCATCCGGCGTGCAGGTCGCCCAATGTGGCGCCGAATGTAATAAGACCTGCGATATGGCGGCCGGACCTGCCCCGCGAGGGGCCTCCCGGCCAATGACGCCAAACGCTCATCATCATCAGTGAGGATACATGCATCCACCCTCCATCGCATGGAATCCCTGATGCGCTGATGCAGCCCTGGAGAATGGCGTACTGTATCACAGCCGTCCACAATACGAGCACGAAGAGTCTCTACATTTGGTACCGGGGTTGCGTAGACAAGACCTTTCAAGTGCCCCCATAAATGAAAGTGAAGAGGGTTGAGGACAGGAGAGCGTGGAGGCCATGGAATAGGTCCGCCTCTACCAATCCATCGGTCACCGAATCTGTTGTTGAGAAGCGTACGAACACTTCGACTGAAATGTGCAGGAGCTCCATCGTGCATGAACCACATGTTGTGTCGTACTTGTAAAGGCACATGTTCTAGCAGCACAGGTAGAGTATCCCGTATGAAATCATAATAACGTGCACCATTGAGCGTATGTGGAAGAACATGGGGCCCAATCCAGACATCACCAACAATGCCTGCCCAAACGTTCACAGAAAATCTCTGTTGATGACGTGATTGCACAATTGTGTGCGGATTCTCGTCAGCCCACACATGTTGATTGAGAAAATTTACAATTTGATCACGTTGGAATGAAGCCTCATCCGTAAAGAGAACATTTGCACTGAAATGAGGATTGACACATTGTTGGATGAACCATTCGCAGAAGTGTACCCGTGGAGGCCAATCAGCTGCTGATAGAGCCTGCACACGCTGTACATGGTACGGAAACAACTGGTTCTCCCGTAGCACTCTCCATACAGTGACGTGGTCAACGTTACCTTGTACAGCAGCAACTTCTATGACGCTGACATTAGGGTTATCGTCAACTGCACGAAGAATTGCCTCGTCCATTGCAGGTGTCCTCGTCGTTGTAGGTCTTCCCCAGTCGCGAGTCATAGGCTGGAATGTTCCGTGCTCCCTAAGACGCCGATCAATTGCTTCGAACGTCTTCCTATCGGGACACCATCGTTCTGGAACTCTGTCTCGATACAAAAGTACCGCGCCACGGCTATTGCCCCATGCTATTCCGTACATCAAAAGGGCATCTGCCAACTCCGCATTTGTAAACATTGCACTGACTGCAAAACCACGTTCGTGATGAACACTAACCTGTTGATGCTACGTACTGATGTGCTTGATGCTAGTACTGTAGAGCAATGAGTCGCATGTCAACACAAGCACCGAAGTCAACATTACCTTCCTTCAATTGGGCCAACTGGCGGTGAATCGAGGAAGTACAGTACATACTGACGAAACTAAAATGAGCTCTAACATGGAAATTAAGCGTTTCCGGACACATTTCCACATAACATCTTTTCTTTATTTGTAACACCCTGGATAAAAATGCGCGTTTTTGATGTATTACAGTGAAATGAAAAAAGCAGAAGCTCACAGATTGAAAACACTACATAAAAATGGCATAGTACAAGGAAATACACACCTGAAAATGGGAATCGCTTTCCCGAAACGCTTCGTGTGATATACGAATAAAAGAAAATTGTGACTGGTTGCAGAGAAGTTATTTACATCATCCTAAGTTATTTTAACCTGTAAACCTCTTTATAAGTTACGTTGTTGTGCCGTACGATTCCATGTTAGTTCTCTAAATTTCTAAAGCCTTATATCTTAATCCCAATAGAATGTTTTCTCGGCTCTTTCTGTGTGTAGAAAATACCGATATAGTCAGTGGCGTAATGATGCAGTGGCGTTAGAAAATATTTACTTTAATTCTATATTATTCTTTATAATGTCCGTGGTGGTGACAAATTGATCTATAGCGTAGACCATGGTCTAAGTAAGATTGAAAGCTATACTAGCAAGGAACCGCTTGAGTGCAAGGTCACAAGAGGCCAATGATGTTTACGACATTCGACGTCCCACATACTATCTACCATGCCACCACAATATTGGCTGCGAACGGCAACACCGGGTGGGACTGGAGATATCGAATGGTGAGTACAGCATGAGGCTGCGAAACGTAGTTGAAATGCTTAATCGGTGATTAACTCACGTCACTGGTACAGTGCTAGTGGCTTTCAAATACGAAGCAGAGCAATGGCAAAGATAAACAATACAAACATTGCATTATATCTAAAACAACAGTTGTCGAAATTGACATTTCGTCAGAAAGGAACCCCAGGAATTTATCAGAATAAGAAAGAAGTGGAAGATGAAATTTTAGCTTTTCTGCAAGATTGGTGAGTGGAATGTGTGGTCGCATATGTTCAACTGTGAGAGTATGTACATGAGGAGTACAATGATGACGATACGTATTTAACAAGTGGCAGTGATACTGAAACAGATGTCGAGCCATGTAGCTCACCATCCTTGTCGGGCAGGCAGCTGCAAATACCCGCTCCAGTGAAACGCAGTAAAGAACAATCGTTGGCCAAAGAGTGGGTACTAAACATCATTATGCACATAGAAGAACATTCGTGACATAGTAAAACAAAATTGTGAACAGATTTTGAATAAGTCTGCAGCAGCATGACTGTGTAGTGGATAAGAAAAACTATGGATGTTCATGGCTCACATGCCTCTGAGCACTATGGGACTTAACATCTGAGGTCATCAGGTCCCTAGAACTGAGAACTACTTAAACCTAACTAACCTAAGGACATCACACACATCCATCCCCGAGGCTGGATTCGAACCTGCGACCGTAGCGGTCGCGCGGTTCCAGACTGTAGCGCCTAGAACCGCTGATGATATTCATGGGAGGACAAGTCGTACTTGTAAATAACTGGTGTTCGAGCGTTTCAAGGATATTCGATATAATTTACAGGATGTGAATGATAGTTAACTACTACGTTATGCACATCAAATTATATGCGACATATATTACAGTGATTTCAAGGAAAGCAGTGGGTGGCTGCGTAACATAACAGTGCTACAGAAGTGGAACGCGTAAGACAACGAAATTTCAAACAAAGCGTCCACTTGACGATGCACAGCAAACTGGGGAATCCGCTCGAAAATTTTGTAGATGAGATAAACTAACTTATCTCATCGTCCAATAAAGTATTTGTTTTCAACTCTGACCCGTGATTTGAAGAGGAAATGTATATGTTAGGAAATTAGGATACAGTAGCATGGAGAGCTCCATGAAACCAGTCTCAGGAAAGTATTTGTTTTCAACTCTGACCCGTGATTTGAAGAGGAAATGCATATGATAGGGAAATAAGAAGTGGCAAGAGAGTTGTATCAATATCAACTGCCATCAATGGCTTAACGCATTCATATACACTTACGCCAACTGTTAATCTGAATGGCAAATTGGCTGGGAAGTTATTGAGTGTGCTACGAGCAGCTGGAGGTGCTCTGCCCCCTTAGATTCTTTCTCGTGTGCGTGATACTGCAAGGGCAGTAGGCAATATTTACGTCACTGAAAGCAAGAGTGAGAAAATGGGCATAAGAGAACCAATGGCTGGTCAAAATAACTTCATTTCGCTTGATTCCTGGTCAGCGTATAAAAATCGTACTCCTTTGGTTGTTGTTGTTGTTGTTGTCGTCGTCGTCGTCGTCGTCGTCGTCGTCGTCGTCGTCTTCAGTCCTAAGACTGGTTTCATGGAGCTCTCCATGCTACTCTATCCTGTGCAAGCTTCATCACCTCCCAGTACTTACTGCAGCCTACATCCTTCTGAATCTGCTTAGTGTAATTATCTCTTGGTCTCCCTCTACGATTTTTACCCTCCACTCTGCCCTCCAATACTAAATTGGTGATCCCTTGATGCCTCAGAACATGTCCTACCAACTGATTCCTTCTTCTAGTCAAAGTGTGCCACAAATTTCTCTTCCCCCTAATTCTATACAATACCTCCTCGTTAGTTACATGATCTACTCATCTAACCTTCAGCATTCTTCTGTAGCACCACATTTCGAAAGCTTCTATTCTCTTCTTGTCTAAACTATTTACCGCCCATGTTTCACTTCCATACATGGTTGCACTCCATACAAATACTTTCAGGAACGACTTCCTGACACTTAAATCTATACTCGATGTTAACGAATCTCTCTTCTTCAGAAACGATTTCCTCGCCATTGCCAGTCTACATTTTATATCCTCTCTACTTCGACCATCATCAGTTATTTAACCTCCCCCCCCCCCCCAAATAGCAAAACTCATCTACTACTTTAAGTATCTCATTACCTAATCTAATTCCCTCAGCATCACCCGACTTAATTTGACTACATTCGGTTATCCTCGTTTTGCTTTTGTTGATGTTCATCTTATACCTTCCTTCCAAGACACAGTCCATTCCGTTCAACTGCTCTTCCAAGTCCTTTGCTGTCGCTGACAGAATTACAATGTCATCGGCGAACCTTGAAGTTTTTATTTCTTCTCCATGGATTTTAATGCCTACTCCGAATTTTCTTTTGTTTCCTTTACTGCTTGCTCAATATACAGATTGAATAACATCGGGGACGGGCTACAACCCTGTCTCACTCCCTTCCCAACCGCTGCTTCCCGTTCATGCCCCTCGACTCTTATAACTGCCATCTGGTTTCTGTACAAATTGTAAATAGCCTTTCGCTCCCTGTATTTTACCCCTGACACCTTTAGAATTAGAAAGAGAGTATTCCAGTCAACATTGTCAAAAGCTTTCTCTAAGTCTACAAATGCTAGAAATGTAGGTTTGCCTTTCCTTAATCTATTTTCTAAGATAACTCCTAGGGTCAGTATTGCCTCACGTGTTCCAACATTTCTGCGGAATCCAAACTGATCTTCGCCGAGGTCGGCTTCTACCAGTTTTTCCATTCGTCTGTAAAGACTTCGCGTTAGTATTTTGCAGCCTTGACTTATTATACTGATAGTTCGGTAATTTTCGCATCTGTCAACACCTGCTTTCTTTGGGATTGGAATTATTATATTCTTCTTCAAGTCTGAGGGTATTTCGCCTGTCTCATACAACTTGCTCACCAGATGGTAGAGTTTTGTCAGGACTGGCTCTCCCAAGGAAGTCAGTAGTTCCAATGGAATGTTGTATACTTCCGGGGCCTTGTTTCGACTCAGGTCTTTCAGTGCTCTGTCAAACTCTTCACACAGTATTGTATCTCCCATTTCATCTTCATCTACATCCTCTTCCATTTCCATAATATTGTCCTCAAGTACATCGCCCTTGTATAGACCCTCTATATACTCCTTCCACCTTTCTGCTTTCCCTTCTTTGCTTAGAACTGGGTTTCCATCTGAGCTCTTGATATTCATACAAGTGGTTCTCTTTTCTCCAAAGGTCTCTTTAATTTTCCTGTAGGCAGTATCTATCTTACCCCTGGTTGGATAAGCCTTTACATCCTTACATTTGTCCTCTAGCCATCCCTGCTTAGCCATTTTGCACTTCCTGTCGATCTCATTTTTTAACGTTTGTATTCCTTTTTGCCTGCTTCATTTACTGCATTTTTATATTTTCTCTTTTCATCAATTAACTTCAATATTTCTTCTGTTACCCAAGGATTTCTACCAGCCCTCGTCTTTTTACCTACTTGATCGTCTGCTGCCTTCACTACTTCATCCCTCAAAACTACCCATTCTTCTTCTACTGTATTTCTTTCCCCAATTCCTGTCAATTGTTCCCTTATGCTCTCCCTGAAACTCTGTACAACCTCTGGTTTAGTCAGTTTGTCCAGGTCCCATCTCCTTAAATTCCCACCTTTTTGCAGTTTCTTCAGTTTTAATCTATAGTTCATAACCAATAGATTGTGGTCACAGTCCACATCTGCCCCTGGAAATGTCTTACAATTTAAAACCTGGTTCCTAAATCTCTGTATTACCATTATATAATCTATCTGATACCTTCTAGTATCTCCAGGATTCTTCCACGTATACAACCTTCTTTTATGATTCTTGAACCAAGTGTTAGTTATAATTAAGTTATGCTCTGTGCAAAATTCTACCAGACAGCTTCCACTTTCATTTCTCTCCCCCAATCCATATTCACCCACTATGTTTCCTTCTTTCCCTTTTCCTACTACCGAATTCCAGTCACCCATGATTATTAAATTTTCGTCTTCCTTCACTATCTGAATAATTTCTTTTATCTCATCATACATTTCAACAATCTCTTTGTCATCTGCGGAGCTAGTTGGCACATAATCTTGTACTATTGTGATAGGCATGGGCTTCGTGTCTATCTTGGCCACAATAATGCGTTCACTATGCTGTAACTTCCCCACACTCCTATTTATTTTATTCATTATTAAACCTACTCCTGTATTACCCCTATTTGATTTTGTATTTATAATCCTGTATTCATCTGACCAAAAGTCTTGTTCCTCCTGCCACCGAACTTCACTAATTCCCACTATATCTAACTTCAACCTATCCATTTCCCTTTTTAAATTTTCTAACCTACCTGCCCGATTAAGGGATCTGACATTCCACGCTCCGATCCGTAGAACGCCAGATTTCTTTGTCCTGATAACGACGTCCTCCTGAGTAGTCCCCGCCCGGAGATCCGAATGGGGGACTATTTTACCTCCGGACTATTTTACCCAAGAGGACGACATCATCATTTAACCATACAGTAAAGCTGCATGCCCTCGGGAAAAATTACGGCTGTAGTTTCCCCTTGCTTTCAGCCGTTCGCAGTACGAGCACAGCAAGACCGTTTTGATTAGTGTTGCAAGGCCAGATCAGTCAATCATCCAGATTGTTGCCCCGGCAACTACTGAAAAGGCTGTTGCCCCTCTTCTTGCTCCTTTGGAGCAAACTGTAACTCATGAAAAGTGTGTGCCATTACAGTTCATACCACCTGGAAACACTGGACAAATTCAGTCTCTAAATGTTTTTTTTCCGTGCCTATAAAACATATTATCGCACTATCTGCAACTGCGCCATCAAATATAGCTAGTTTCAAAGATTTTGATACAGCTTTTGTTCAGTTTCAACTTAATGTGCACTAAGGGTCCTTGAGCTATTATAACGAGGAATACATGCGTCAGCTTCCATTAGACTTCATCAGCATAGTGAGAAACTGAGAATTAGAAGAGGACTCAGACAAGGAAATTCCGTGTCATCAAAAGCATTCTCATCACTCCAGGACGAAGTACTCAGAACCTTAAACTGGAGAAAGGAGGAGGAACACGTGTTGACTGCACACATTTGAACCACCTCCGCTTTCAAACTTCCTGGAAGATAAAAACTGTGTGTCAGCCCGGGACTCGAACGTGGCACCTTTGCCATTCGTGGGCAAGTGCTCAGTCGACTAAGCTATTCAAACATGACTCACGACTCTTGCTGAAGAGTGAACATTCATTCTGGGAACAATCTCTTGTGGCTAAGCCCTTCCACCTCAATATCCGTTATTCCAGGATTGCTAGTCCCTCAAGATCTGCAGGAGAACAGTGAATTTTGGAGGGTAAGGGAGGAGGTACGGGCGTGAGTAAAGATGTGAGGTGGTCATAATCCTACTGTAAGTAGGCTGTTTAGGTTTTTTCATTGGTAACGCCACCTCTGTATGAAAATCACTGGCTGTGCTGTGGGCAGTCTGTGTCTGCTTTGCATTGTTGTAATACTCGCCATTGTAGTGTTGGGCAGCGGCAGCTGGCTGTGAACAGCGCGTAGCGTTGCGCAGTTGGAGGTGAGCCGCCAGCAGTGGTGGATGTGAGGAGAGAGATGGCGGAGATTTGTAATTTGTCATGAACTGCTATATTTATACATGATGATATCAAGGTAAATACATTGTTTGTTCTCTATTAATATCTTTCATTTGCTAACTATCCCTATCAGTAGTTAGTGCCTTCAGTAGTTCGAATCTTTTATTTAGCCGGCAGTAGTGGCGCTCGCTGTATTGCAGTAGTGGGAGAAACGAAGATTATTGTGAGGTAAGTGATTTAGTGATTTGTGAAAGGTATAGTTTAATGTTAGTCAGGGCCATTCCTTTGTAGGGATTTCTGAAAGTCAGACTGCGTTGCGCTAAAAATATTGTGTGTCAGTATAAGCACAGTCGTGTATAAATTGTTCAAAGGGGACGTTTCATATGTCGACCCTTAGCCTAGGATACCTCACTGGAATCTTCTGATTTTTTGTTGTAGTTTGTGTAATTAGTGTAGATTTTGTTTATTGCTAGCGCGTAATTATAGAGAGAATTTCCTTTGTAGTTGCAGTCTTTCATTGTTGTATAGTAAAACAGTTGTGGCATGCATGTAGATTTGCACCAAGTATTTCGCAGCTGCGCTTGCAATTAACTAGATATTATTTTCAGTGCTATGTTAATGTGTTCTCTTATTTTTGATCTTCAAATTGTGTTTTTCTGTGTTGTCGTGTGAAATACTGTGACAATAATGGCGTGTGAAAAACGTAATACTAGGCTCCAAAGTAAACTGAGAAATGACAGTGAAAATGAAAGCAGTGTGTTAGCGCCACCGAGTAATGAATTAACTGATGTTCAAAGTAGTAATTTGGTAATCGTGCATAGGGAAATGGAGCGGGCGGCAAACAATGGCACGGACAGTGAAACACTTAGTGAAGAGGGAAGCATTATCGACCGATCGGTCGGCAATAGCTCGCCTCAGGAAGCCGAAATGACACGACACGATCTCGCAAATACTGTAGATTCAGGTTTTGGATTCTCACCGTTTTCTCAAATGAGTCAAGACACATTTTCCGCTTGTCAAAATGTGAATGTTGCCGGTGCAACTTCACTCCCGAAAAGCACTGAGGAACATGTTTCAGACACCAGTGCATTGTTATTACAATTAATGCAACAAATGGGACAAAAGCTTGAAAAGTTAGACACAATGGAACAACACCAGAGACAAACACAGCAACAGTTAGACACAGTGGAACAAAATCTCAAAAAGTTAGACACAGTGGAACAAAATCTCAAAAAGTTAGACACAGTGGAACAAAATCTCAAAAAGTTAGACACAGTGGAACAAAATCTCAAAAAGTTAGACACAGTGGAACAAAATCTCAAAAAGTTAGACTCATTGGAACAAACTCTTGAACAAACACGTGAAGACTTAACTACTGAGTTACATCACATTGAATCGAAATGTCAAAAAGTCTGTAATGACATAAAAACACAAATTTGTGAGCATTTCCAACCTATTTTTTCGCGTCATGAAAATGCATTACAGAATCATGAAGCAGCCATAAAAGAACTGCAAACTATTGTTCATGAAAATCACAACACCTTGCAAGCTAAAATTGACTCAGTTGCATCTACCGATTCGGTTACGCAACTTGCAAAAACTCAGGAAAACTTAAAGGACACAGTAGATACTCTGAAACTTGGTTCAGAAAAACATACAGAGGAAATAATTTCACTATCGGATAAAGTAGCAGAACTTTCAGATCAGTTCACTAACTTATCTACAAAGGTAGATGATGATCTGAATAACACAACACCTGTAGCCTTCACTGACACTGAAGAGTATGTAGAAATTAGAAAATTCAAACAAAATCAAAATCAAATCAATACACAGTACAAAAGAGAAATCCGGGAAGTGCAAGATCAGTTGGCACAAGTAGTACAAGAATTACGTATTTCAGAGGACACTCGCGCCCCAATACGGGAAGAGGGACATAGAAATACGGAACAGCCACAAAATAATAACACAGCGCATTTCGGAAATTATGAAAGAAATTGGCAATGTGCACCGAATTTTGAGACTGAACAGCCGACACGACGTAACAATGACCGACATGCGACTCGCCGACATGATGATTTTGAATATAAGCTGTTCATTACTACACGTAAATTCAAAACATTTAAGAATTCTGGCAACGACATTCATCCACAAGCATGGCTCCATCAATTCTCGCATTGTTTTCCTCCCAACTGGTCGTTAGAACACAGATTAGAATTTATGTGTGGCTACTTGGAGAATGAACCAGCTGTAAGAATGCGATCGGTAATTCACGATTGCCACAGTGAAGGAGAGTTTTACCATGCCTTCCTCTCAGCATATTGGTCTCAAGCCACACAAGACCGTGTAAAACATAGCATCATAATGATGAAACGTTTCGAACAATCTGAATTTTCCAGTCTTATGAAATATTTTGAAGACATGTTGAATAAGAATCAGTATCTTTCAAACCCATACAGCCCCTCAGAACTTATCCGCATTTGCTTAATCAAATTGCCTGAACATTTACGACACATTATTTTGGCAGGACGTTGCAAAGACGACATTGAAGCTTTTCAGGGACTCCTACAAGAATTAGAAATTGACACAGACAGTCGCCGGATGCGAAAACAGGAAAACAATCACTACAGGTCACATACGTCACAATTCCGTGATGACAGAAGCAATAACTGGACACGACAAGCCTATTCTTACAACGCAAATCGTGACCAAAACAGACACCACCCATATGACAACCACTGGCAGAGTAATAATTGTTACAGAGAAAGATCGCATTTCCGTAGTAATGACCACCACAGAGACAATCAGAGAAACAGACAATTTGGGAACCAAAATAATTATTATCAAGGGAGACAGAATAACTTTAGACGCAACGGTCCAGCGCGCAGTTACGATTCAGGGAGAAATTCTCCACCACTTAACCGACAAGAAAGACTCTACAGGAACTACCGACAAAACGACAGACCTGAATTCCTTCAGAACTGGCGAGCTTTAAACAGAGCTGGGCCCTCTCGGAAAGGCGAATTTGTAGAAGTTAGGTCTCCTAATCCCAATAACGACGCGCGCCAACAAAGAGACAGACAATGACTCGCACAGCAGGCAGCCGCGTGCGCCAGGTGGCTCAGAGAAAAATAACATAGACGCTAACCTTGAGAAAAACTCCAGTATTCTTTACCGACGTATACCGCCTGACAATTGCATTCAAGTTCAAACTCTGAGTACTATGAAGAGTAAATGTTTACACCACATTTCACATGTAAAACCGTTTATTGAAAGATAATCTGCTTTTAACTTTGTCTTTGCCATATAACTTTTCCCTTTACATTACTAGTATGCTGTGTTAGACTTAAGAAACTGTTAATATACAACAATGTTTGAAGTTAAATATCCAGTCTAGAACCTAGGGAACATTTTTAAACAGAAATTACGAATGGATTGTGATAGTGAACAGACGACACAGTGTTGTATTTGTACATTCTTGCTTGTTAGTTGCACGATTACGTAACGACTATCAGGCTTACATACTTAGGACACATACTGGTACTGCTAATGAGATTTTAATGCAACATTTTGGTTTACTTGAAAATACATTCTGGGTTTAAACTACTTTCTGTGAGATACCAGAGGACACAGTGGTTAGTTTATGTGCAGCTACACGATGTTATCACGACGCTACTAATGAGTGACAATTTACAATGTTGCTTTTGCAGTGTATCTGTTTTATATCTGCACAGTTTTCTGAATTCTTCTAGGAAGAAAAACATGTTTTAGTAGTAACTTTTGTGGTATAGCAACAATGAGACAGCCTTTTTCGTGGCATAACAATACGTTACTGTACAGTACTTTCCTCATCACGGCAATAAGCGTAATAACTAAGATATCTATACGCAAAGCATTTCACTTTTGTGTATCATGAGGTAAGTACATTGACTTTAGCAGAACTTTGCTTATGGAGGACGATAATTACGACACTTCCACAGAATTATCTTACAGCAAGACCCACATTTAGCGCTACAGGACATGCATTTGAGTGATTAATCTTATACTTAACACACTTATTTTTAAAGATTTTTGAATTACAAAGAAAGTTTTCCGTGATACATTTCATTCCATTGCTGTAATCTGTAACACCTGAGGGTATAATTACATTAATCCTCAGGGGGGTACACGCTTACTTTGTGTACCATGTGTTTGGCAACCACAAGGAACCCTAGCTAATATGGTATTTGCTTATACAACTTTACACATCGGTACCATATTTCTCTAACACACAAATTACACAGCCATCTGATCATTTAACTGAGACAGACAAACGTTTTTACTACATCAGTGACAGATGTTTACGTAATTACACAGTTGGATAACTTCACACTTACGAAATTGTATTTTGTCTGTACTTTGAGAAATGCTCACATTTTTCAGAACCATTGTGATACTATGAGAGCTTTGAATGATATATTTGGTAAGGGAGCATGATTTTAAAGCACGTTTGAGGTAGATGACACTATTGAAATGAGCAGAGAATTTTTTTTAGGTTTTGAAATTATTGGAGGAAGCTACGACGATTTTGAGATTTGACTGAAGTGTTATGATGTTATTATTACGACGACGATGTGTATTATGTTGTTGAGGAATGTTTATTATGCTACGTATTTCTCATGATGAAATATTGAAGAAGTGTCGACGAATATGTATATGTATAATGAGGTAAGGAATAATGAGTAGTGTTTAGGGACTCTGATTTATGAAAAGGATGTTGGAAACCAAGAAACGTACTTTAAGAGTTATGAAATGTGTGTGTATATGCGTGAATGTGTTACAATGCAGATGAAATTTTTTTTGGACACTGTTATATCAATAGCATTTTGTTTCTACAGATTTGTAACGCAAATTCTTGACCTGTGAAATATTTTTATGTGAGACTGTCACTGTAGCGGAAACTGCTGTCGTAAATATTTCCGTAAGAAAGTTAAGTGACCACCTGCACGTAATGCATCGTGGGCACCCAGCTGTGTCACACGCCTGGAAAGAAGTCATTAGTGAGTGCCTTTCGGAGGCATAGGGAGAAAAAAAGAGGCCATTATCCTGGCCATTGTCATTCCTTTAGAGAAAGCATCGCAAATCCGACACGCTAATTACTTGGAAACATATCGTACTTTCTGATATTTACTGAAATGCCTAATGAAATGACAAGAAATAGTTTGTCTACACACCTGACTATGACTACTGTCTTTCTAGATGAGAGATTTTTTTACTACTTATGAAATGCCACATGACTATTGAACGATGTTCTTACGCTTTGCTTTGTACATAGTTGCTTATTTCATTTGATATCTAGTTTCTAGCTGCACTGCAGCATTGGTTAAAATAAAATTTTATAGATGTACTAATATAAATATTTTCTGTCTACAGATCGAGTATATAATAATTTTTTTCAAAAAAATGAGGGAGCACAAAGCGACATTTACCTTCACAGGAACTGCATTCATAATTTTCTTTTCAAGTACTTGGTAATTTCTTTTTGTAGAATAACTTCTTGTGGTGCACCACTTTAATTACTTAGACATTAAGATGTGATTATACATTTGCCTTATCTCCATTGTTATCTTTAGTGTACTATTTTTTCTGCTTGAGCTATGTCATGTTTCGATATAAGCTGCTGTTTGCCAGGCATATTGCTACTGAACTTTAATTTGTGTTACTCTGCTAAGCCAATTTTACTACTCATTGATTTTTCATGTTGCTGCACATTGGCTCATATTAGTTGTAATTTTGCATTTTATCTGTTAATTTAGATTTACTGTAGCTTGCTTTGCAATTTTCCAATTTTTTGGTAATTGCTGTTTATATTAATTGTTTTATGTGCTGCTGCATTGCCTCGTTCCTTAGTTTAGCATCTGAGCTCAATAGATTTAAGTTAGCTTAAGAGAAGGTAGACTATATAAGAAACTGACTATGGACAATATGAAAAAGATTTGGGCCAAAATGAGTATTGTACACTGAGAAATAATTATATTGAAAGAAATATGAATAGAATACAGAAAGCATGCTTGGATAGGATTTTTTTGGTGGAAACAAAGGATGAAATAAGAGGAAAGATATATGAAGTTTTGGGTTGGACTGCAGTACCAAATGTTCCACTGAAAACGAACCCTGTCCTTTCCTATTGGTGTTATCCCACTATGTGTTTGTGTACCCTTGAGTATTTGTTTTCTTCCTGTCTCAGTGTAGTTTCATAGAATTTTTTCTTCTTTTAATATTAAGCTACATTCACTATGATGAGGAATACTGTTATCCTCGAATATAATGGGCATTAATAATATGTTATTTACTTTGTAAAGATGTTAGATATTATTAATTCTGTTTTGTTTTAATGCTCATGTGTGAAGTTGATGTTTCAAAAGTTATTGTGATCTTTTATGTATGTACTCATGTCATAATTCCACTGATGTATATGTTAGTTCGATTCTTTTGTAAAGCCTGTACTACAGATGTTATCTGTATTGTTATGTTTTTAATAATGTATTCTGTACCTTTGTTATTGTATTATTATGTTATAAAATTGTAATTGTCACCAGTTCATGATATTATTAACTTGTTAGTTACATTTCACTGCACACGTTTCTGTTGGTCATAGTATATGGACAATATGTGAGAAGTAGGGACTGTTAGTGTTTGCACGTGTGTTGATAATTCAGCAAGGGACTGGATAACAGCATTTCTGGTTCTAAGGACAATTCCAAAAACTTTGTGAGTGCACAAGTGGTGGTTTATGGACTTGCTATATTCTCCGCAAGACTCTTCGATGGTGAATGTGCACCTGCAAAATCGCAACAGATGGCTGCTGGTCATCTCTAAAAGGACTACAGTGGGTCTGCACCTCTGGTGGCCCACCAATACCATTATCTCTACAAGGACTACAGTGGGTCTACATCTTTGATGATCCATCAGTACCATTATTTCTACAAGGACTGCAGTGGGTCTGCGCCTCTGGTGGCCCACCAATATCGTAATCTCTACCAGGACTACAGTGGGTCTGCTCTGTGATGACCTACCAATATTCATCAAAACTTCGACTGACTCTGCAGTGGGTTTGCTCTGTTGTGACCCAATACTTGTCTGCATGTCGAGAGTCAGCACTGTCTTTCCGTTGGAAGGACAACACAACTTCTTCAAGACTGCATGGAAATCCACTACTTCCGTGTGCATTTTCTTCTACTGCTCAGACTTTGAGAAAAACACTATATTTTACCGTAATGAATGATCAGGACTGTCTTTATGGACTGTGACAAAATTTTAGCTTTTGACCAACGTTGTATAAATAAGTGTGTGCATTTGATTTCTTTGTTATTGTAATTATGAAAAATTTTTTCAAATCATTATTGGCCACTGCCCAAAAATATTTTGTAAAATTTTTTTGTGGGGAGCATGGGGGCTATGTAAGTAGGCTGTTTAGGTTTTTTCATTGGTAACGCCACCTCTGTATGAAAATCACTGGCTGTGCTGTGGGCAGTCTGTGTCTGCTTTGCATTGTTGTAATACTCGCCATTGTAGTGTTGGGCAGCGGCAGCTGGCTGTGAACAGCGCGTAGCGTTGCGCAGTTGGAGGTGAGCCGCCAGCAGTGGTGGATGTGAGGAGAGAGATGGCGGAGATTTGTAATTTGTCATGAACTGCTATATTTATACATGATGATATCAAGGTAAATACATTGTTTGTTCTCTATTAATATCTTTCATTTGCTAACTATCCCTATCAGTAGTTAGTGCCTTCAGTAGTTTGAATCTTTTATTTAGCCGGCAGTAGTGGCGCTCGCTGTATTGCAGTAGTGGGAGAAACGAAGATTATTGTGAGGTAAGTGATTTAGTGATTTGTGAAAGGTATAGTTTAATGTTAGTCAGGGCCATTCCTTTGTAGGGATTTCTGAAAGTCAGATTGCGTTGCGCTAAAAATATTGTGTGTCAGTATAAGCACAGTCGTGTATAAATTGTTCATAGGGGACGTTTCACTACATGGAGAAAAACACGATTCTTTTTGTGAACCGCTGTCGGGAAACTTCAGACAAGTAATTTTCGACCCATACTACGAAACCATTTCATTAAACTATTTTACTGTCTCCATCACATATATGTCGTAAGGCTAACAATAGCAAGACATGGGGATAAAATGTGTGCGGAGCTATGCACTTACTTCACCGTGTTCCACTTCCTAGCGAAAGAGAAAAGGAGGGTCAAATAACGGTACGAAATACCCTACACCACTAGTCTTTAAAATATTTATATGGCTAGCATTGTACCTTATTTTCGTTCCGTGATAAAATAAGAAGATAATCGTTTTGGATGGTCGGTGTTACGCGATTTATGCTTTCACAGTCTTCTTACTAAACTAAGTGTAGATCTTTCCAAGTCAACAGGATTTGTTCCATCTAAGCGAGACGTGCGATAAACTGTTGCCAGCATCGGAGTGACCCGATTTCCGCGGCTCGATGCACGAGAGTGCGAGCTGATACGGTCTGCGCTGGCATTCTGCCCGCTAACATAGGTTGTTTCGAGACAAGCAGAGCGTGAGCTTCAAAGCCACGCAAATCGCAACTTCACTTTCCATTAACATATAAATGAAGCCCTGTTAAGATATTATACGATTCTCTAACAAAAATGTACACTTTTTAAAAATAAAGTTCCCTGCTGCACTTTGATATTCTTCTCTTCAGGAACCACTGAGAAAAATTACGCCAGTTTTTTCTTGCAGTTGGTTAGTAGTCAGGTGGTGCAATAACCTAATGTAGAACTTGCAAACAACCTAGCGTCTACTGACAAGTGTTTGCAGCGTCCGTGAATCTTATATCTAGGTTAATAAATGCACGACTGTCTTTTGTCTCTACTAAAAGTGAAGCTCCATGACTTCTCTTCTAGTTTTGATATTGTTTCTTTGTGGTGTCTGAAATGAAGAAATTGAGAAACTTCGAGTAATGCGCTAATTTATCACTATCAAATACAGACAGACAATAAAGGTGATATAGAATGGACTATTCAAATGAGCCTGACATCAGTGTTTTCAAGAAAAAATCTGTCACATGAACGCACTGACATGTACACTAGTGTACATGTCAGTCAGGTGGTGCACTAGTGTACATGTCAGTGGTCAATAAATACGCGCCTCCGTGAACGAGATCACTAACGCACGCTAGCGCGCAGGTTCACGACCCGGCGGGTAGGCCGGATCGGATCCTGATGGTGGAAAGAATTACCACTGCCAGTATTCGGCCAGCTAGAGGAGGAGAAGTTGTGGAACAAAGTTCCTGATCTCCAGACTTTCCACCAGCGACCTGCCTTAAATACCGAACCTCTCCACAGTGTCTCCTGAGGTCAGGACATGGAACACTCTTGGTGGTTGGCCGTTTGTCGGGTGAGGGCGTAAGCTTAGCGGCCCCCTTGATGTTGCTCGCAAGGAGTACGACATAGGGCGGCACCGGGTATCACCCTCTCCCTTCTCTTATCATCGTCGTCGTCGTCGTCGTCATCGTCATCGTCATCGTCGTCATCGTCATCGTCGTCGTCATCGTCATCGTCATCGTCATCGTCATCGTCATCGTCATCGTCATCGTCATCGTCATCGTCATCGTCATCGTCATCACCACACCAGACTAAGCGAGCGCGCGCGCACACACACACACACACACACACACACACACACACACACACACACACACACACAAATATTTACATGTAGTATTATAAATAGTGTGTAATGGAGGATGTTGTAAATAAACAAACAAACTGACAATCAATGTTGGCAATATTAAAGATAGCTTCTTAAAGAAAAAACCAAATGAGAACTTGAATCGCCTGATTTCAATAAATCGGTTAAGTGATTTTAAAGTGCTGTCTAGAATATTGGAAGAGCTGGGAGAATGATTTGGCAGACTGTAACAGGAGGCAAAAGAGTTGGGACTTCGAGTAACTTACACTAAAACATAGCATCTTCCCGCTTCCAGGAGAAACGTTGCTGTTAGACAGAAGTACACGAAGTTGAATAGGGCCGACTATGATATGTTACACATCTTACCGGGCACTGATTAAGATTATTCAGTCACGTAGCCTGACAGAAAATAGGTGACTGTCTGTGGTACAATTATAATGGCAGCGGTAATGTATAACACAGAAACATGGACAACGGCTTTGGCAGAAGAGGACTCCCTGACGGGGTGGGAGAGGAAAATATCAAGAAAGATTTTTGTAGCAATGAGTGAGGCAGAGCAGTGGATAATAAAGAAAAACAAGCAATTGTAAGAAGTGTACGGCTACGCTGACCTAGTTTCGGAAACCAAGGGTAACGGATTAGAGTGGCTGGGCCATGTAGAGTGTGTGTCAGAGGAGAGATGTGTCCAGAAGGTTTACAGAGGAAATCCAGGTGAAAGACGGTACAAAGCGATGGTCGGATGACATGAAGATCGAATTGAGAAGGATGGAAACGGAGCAAGAGATCGTCAAGACTGGGCTGCGATCGTGAGAGGCCAAGGGCCTACAAGGGCTGTAGCGCCAAGGGTTAAGTAGGTAAATAAGTATATTTAAAAAGTTCTATATGAAAAGAAAGTGTTACAGTAAAACCAAACTTTAATGTGTTAAAATTTATGCTGAAGAACCAAAAATTTTTATTCAGAAACTGTTTCGACCGACTGATTGCTAGCGGAGAAGTTACGAACAGAGAATTCATGGGAATAACGTTACAGACTCTTAGCCAATAGAGAATGAGCACTGTTCTTGAAATCGCTGTTTTGATTAGACCTTTATTCATATGAATCTGCATTAATACTTCACAAGCTATGGTAGAGCATGTGGCAGAGGGTGTACGATACCAATATTACTATTCCACAGTACCATTCCATTCATTGTTCTTAGGCGCTGATGATTACCTGTGCGCTTGCCCGGTTTACTTTCAACTCCCCAACTGAGTGTAACGACAGACTTGTCGTTAAATCTTGAGCTTTTATTCTTACAGTCATCTGTCAAGCCGCCGGAAACTCGAGCGAAAAGTCGGGATTATTCATTCGTGTAACGCAGGAAACCATTATCATAGCATCTTAAGTTTGAATTTGCTACGCACCTCTGTAGTCATATCGTGTGTCGACCAAATAAACTGTTTGTGCTTCTCCCAAGTAATTAGTAGAGCATCACCCTAACTAGACGATGCGAGTAGCGTAATTGTAAGACATTTCACTCGTATTCGAGAAGACTTCGGTTCAAATTTCCGTACCGTCATACCGATGTAGTTTTCCGTCGTTTCCATAAATCACTGTAGGCGGACGCCTAGATGGGTCCTTTGAAAAACCACGGCCAGTTTGCCTTCGCCATCTCTCCTCAATCCGAGGTTATGCCTATAATGACATCTTCGTTAACGGAACGTTAAATCCTAATTTTCCTTTCTTATTTGTATGTTAAGTCGTTCGTAGAATACATTTGTTTTTGTCGTCGTTGCTCTGTGACCGACGCGCTAAACGATCCGGTAACCAAACCCCTCTTTTTTAGAAAACCTCCACGAGTTACCCATTGTGTACCGGTCCACGGACACGCGAAGAAGTGCAAATAATATACTGACGCCTTTGATTTCACGTTGATGTTATGCTCAAGAAAGTGTTCTATTTACGTCTGTATACTACACAGCATTTGCTCAAGACTTTTTTCCCCCTTTATTGTTATTTCATCCCTGTGGCCCCAGTTATGGGCAGGGCTGAGTGTGATGGCTCACTGGGTTGACACTGGAGCCGTAAGTCAGAGGATAGCGGTTCATACTCCGTTCGGCCATGCAGATTTAGGTTTTGTATAATTTCCGTAAATCGCTTAAGACAAGTACCAAAATGGTTCTTTTTAAAGGGCAGGGCTGATTTCCTTCCACATCTTGTTTCAATCCCAGCTTGTGCCACATCTACAATGACCTCGACGTCGATAGGGTTTTAAAACTTCTTTTTCCTTTCTTCTTTCCTCGCAGCTGGCTGTGGGGTCAGGTGGGGAAAGTGCTTGAGTCAGGTCCTGGAAGTACCGTATTCTATCCTGGGTAACGGGTCTAATTTCTTGGTTCTTACGAGGTAGCAGGAATAGCATGTAATAATGTTGGTTCACAGGTTGCAATGAAGGAAACAATTTATTAATAAACACACAAATGAACAGTTCACAGATCTGACTTGAAACAGGAAATAAGATGCTATTTTGGTATACTGATAATGTCTCTCACTGTTGTCCTGTTCGGTGTTCAGTTGGTGTCCGGTCAGTGTCCTTGATGGTGTCCGGCTCGCTCGGGTGAACGTTGGTAGGTGTTTTGCTTAGAATCCTGGGTCGTCTTAGGTCGACATCAAATCGATGACCGCGGTCGCACTGGGGACGCAACCGACAGACGAACTGCAAGAGAAAGCTGGCGTGGAGCCTGAAGAGTGAGTGCTGTTAGTAATCATGTAGCGTCTTAAGTAATCCGGATCCATACGATGTCATGTGACTTCCGGACTCACCTCACGTGCTGTGCACACGAAGTGCCGTGTTCACAGCACCACGATCAGCTGCCCGTGCTGTTGGTGCCTCTCTTCGATCCCGCTCTTGTCTGGCATGTACACAGAGCGGCGTGCTGCGACCGGGTGTCTGGCTTCGGGGGAGAACGCCTACGCATAGGGCAACCCACCAACTGTGGAATGTTACCTGGTGGTATGAGACCAGGCGAGTGGCAGTATTCTACAAGAGCGGAGATAAAGCACGAAAGGATACATGTGTTCCGCAGTAATGTTCAAGACAGTCATCAGCTATCATCGTTCTTTGGATTACTAACCAAGGGCCCATAGAAGCTCACATGAACTGCCCCCCCCCTCCCCTCCCCCCCCCCCCCAGTAGCATAATACTGCCGCCAGCGGCCTGTGTACCTGGTACAGTGCATGTTTCGAGCATCCCGGATGATGCGTTTATCCGGATACGACCATGGACTGGGTATAACAAGAAATGTGATTCATCAGACCCGGTAAAACATTTCGTTTTCGAGTACAATGTCGATAATACCGTCCCACTGCAGTCGTAATTGACGATTTGGTCAACATAGGAACACATAGGGGTCGTTCAATGAGGTACGTTAAACTGTGTGCTCCAAAACACTTGTGCCGGTACCAGCACTGTACTCTGTCGTCAGATGTGTCACAGATCACTACGTATCCTTCTCTATAGAGCGGACAAACCTCTGACTTCCATGTTCTCTGATGAGGCGTGGACGTCCAACACCTCGTCACCTACTGGTAGTTTCATTGCCCTTCAACAAATTTTCATAGATGCCCACGAGAGGAGCCCGTGAATGGCCGATCAACTTTACCACCTCAGAGATGCTCGTTGTCGGAGGTCAGCAAATTTACTTGTTTGTAGCCCGTACCGTCCCTATAATGACTCACAACCCATCTCTCTTCGGATAATATACTTTCCTTACAGCATCACGTGCCTGAAACGATAACGAGTGACATTCAGTCTCGTTGTGGGCGGTGGTCATAATGTTTCCCTTCAATAGTGTATGGCTGGAAGAATCCTCGAGGAAAATAAAACATATCTGTGCGTTACTTTTTTAGTGGTAACTACGACAGCTTTGTTGGATCCGAGTGCAACCATCTTCACTCGATAAATTTGAACTCTTGGCGTCCACTGTGAGCAATAGAGAATATCCAGTCTCGTGGCGCGCGAAGAAGGTGCATAAGGCAATACTTGATATGGAATTTAGATCAGTAGCGCTGGATTCTCCTCACCGACGAATGCAGACTTCTCCGACGACTGATGACGTTAGGTACCGATGCACGTCTTAGGCACGCATGCCCACGTGTTCAGTTGGGAGCTGCTTCAATCATGGTATGCCCATTATCGTGGTGTCGTGTACGAAAGTCGGAACCCCTGATCGTGATCGAGCTTAATTTCATGGCTGTGTAGTATAGGAACAGGATTTCTGAACGTATTGTACAGTCTGATAGTTAACATTTCGGGAATGGGTTCATCTGTCAAGATGTTACGCACGAGCGTAGAACACCCCTCCACTCGAAACACTGCTCTAGGAGGCAGAACCCAACCAATTGGAACGGCCTGCTTTCTTTTTGCTGAGATGTATACGAATGAACGTAATTGGGACTAGTTGGAACTTGCAGTGAATTGTTACAGGGAAATTCGCACCCTGAATGCACTGGCATCTAAGTCCACGAACGTTAGCAGATATTTAAGTCATGGAATACTTTTTATAAACAATTTAGTTACGACGTATCTAAAGAGACAGTTGGAATTTGGGTAGGGTGTTTTCAGTTTTCATCGACGGTTTTGTTTCGTTGACTGTTCTTGACTAGCCTTTTGTTCTTCTTAGAAATTTCGTTTCTAAGCTTTGCATACTATCCAATGTCCTTTCCCACCATTCACTTCCATGAAGAAGTCCTGGAAGACGCATAGTTTTATAACATTTTTCTCTCTTTCCTTGTATGGTCTTATTTTTAAATACATTATGACTGATGCCACACATATTTCCGAATTTAGCCAATTCTACATCTAGGCCGTGTTTGACACACCAAATAAGTGAACGACAAAACTTGTTGTAAAATCACATTCACTATGATTTTGGATGGACCCGGATATCTGACGCGGAAAGCTATCACTTTAGTCTTGGTTTTAAAAACTTCATTATCCTAACAGGATTAGTAAAAATAAAACTGCATGACTGGTTATTGGTAGGAATACATTTAACACTGTACATTTATTTTTCGTGTAACTTACAGTGAGTAAATGATAAAGCTTTCTTCAAGCCGAAGGTTGATTTGAACAGCACAGTGCTTTACCATGTTTCTGTGGTCCTGTTGGAGGCAGTCTGTCTTGACTTCCTCCGGCCTTAGAGGTGACTTAACTAATTAGTCGTAGGAGTACCTACGGAGTGACGTTCATTCCGTATCGCGGTCACGATGGAAAAATCACGTGTTTCGTAACAATGGGACTTTACATGTCGTAACGGCTTTTGGTTTTTCGTGTTTGTGTATAACTGGATCTATAACATGGTAACTGGGCGCAGATGATTTTGGGGGGCGAGGTTGAGTATCATAAGGTCTGGAGCATCGTGGAAAGACTTTAGGCTTCTATTGTTAACAACTTCTTTGTAAATCAGGTTACTTTGGAATGGCCTTGGCCTAAGTTATTGTTGACACATACGTTTAATTGTATCAGTTTGTCAGGTATTGATATAAAGTATTACTAACGTAACGTTTCCAAATGATAAATCACAGAATCAAGATGTTCCGAGTGAGTAACGTCTTGGATCTTGAGCATCGTAGTGAAAGGAAGTCTGTGACTTGTACCCCACGAGTGAAACTAACACAGCATGTAGCGTCGCATGTTGCGGAAATTCGAAGTGTTAACATTCATACTTGAGAGGGAGACTCTAAAGATACTAGCAATATCTTCGTTGAGTTTTTCTCATTTAATTTTTGCTTTGGATTTCCATGTGAAGAATTTGCCGCGTCTTGTCTCTTTAAGCCTAGGAATAAATTCAATGGAATTCCATTTATTAAGTTATTCGCGAGCCACGTCACTGCTTCTTCTTCACAACATTCATTATAGAGATTTCGGATTCACTGGGCGTAGCTCTACACCAGAAGACCTCAGCGACAGGTGGCAGAGGATTAGTGACCGTTGTCGTGTATTAGTATCAGACTGGGTCGAAGAACATTGAGTTTGTTGAAACCACTGTAGCGTCTTCTTGTGCCACGGAAATTGTTACTTTCTTTGTGTGTGGTCAAGATCACGATCTTCAGATTGGGTGATATCTTTGAATTGTATCACAATATCGGGCAATAAAACACACTTTCTGTCTCCCTTACAATGCAACAAATTTACTACTATACGTTTTCAAATGTATATCTCCAATTATATAGTTTTATTTCTATAGAGAAGATGTGAAATGTGTCAGTTTACATGCTACATGTAGTGTATGATTATGTGCTATATCTATTTACGGTAAAATGTCGTCCACCTGAGGATTGGTCTGAACATAAAAGTACTGCGTAAGGCATGATCCTATGAGAGATGGTATTCCGTCACCTTCCATCAATGTTTGAGCTGACTTACCCAGTCAGTAGCAGGGGACCTATAATTTAAAGTACGAACACCTGATTAATAAATAGCACAATGTCTTACGTTTTGTGAAAACGTACGTATTAGCCATAGCCACTACCCACATGTAAAAGACAAATTTCAAAACAGTCAACATATTTTCTTATTATATGCTACTAGTGTTTAGAGCCATATTCGTCTATGCTCTAGAGAATAGTAATAAATGATCACAAAATAGATTTCGGGATATATTTAAAACTTGCCTGAAATCGAATATTATCAGAAAAATTAAAGATTTTCTTGTGGCTGCTTTTTAGCCATTCATGGCTTTAGTAATGAGCAACAAATGTAATTTGTTGCACAAAATCAGTGAAAAAACACGTTAGATCGCGATGGTTATTTTATTAAAATGACCGGTTTCGACCTACTCTTAGACCATCTTCAGACAAGCACCATCAGCTGACGTTGGCCATGTCTGGAACACTCAGTAGACTTCAGTCGATGAAATTTTTGTAATTTGTTGTTCTAGTTGAAGTGGACTGACAAGGCAGCCAGTCCACAGTGACGGGTAGCCGAAAGAAAGGAAGGCACGCGTACACACACACGCCGACGGGCGTCAATTCTGGAACAGGATAACTATTGAATGGTAGCAAGAAAAGTACGTAACTGCTTTATACTTAACTTTATTAGTTGATGACTACAGCATTCTTCTTGAGACATTTATACTATAACTCTCAAAGTAGGTAAGGCTAATGGCGCCTTGCTAGGTCGTAGCCATGGACTTAGCAGAAGGCTATTCTAACTGGCTCTCGGCAACTGAGAGGAAGGCTTCGTCCGTATGGTCGCTAGCAATCTCCTCGTACAACTGGGGCGAGTGCTATATCGTCTCTCGAGACCTGCCTTGTGGTGGCGCTAGGTCTGCGATCACACAGTGGCGACACGCGGGTCCGACATGTACTAAATGGACCGCGGCCGATTTAAGCTACCACCTAGCAAGTGTGGTGTCTGGCGGTGACACCACACTAGTATTGTGCCTACAGACATTATTGTTATTTTCAGACTGCAGTGGATTATCTGTTATGAGTTTTATTAGTGAAATGTGTGAGTAAATACAGGGTGATTGAGCTAACCTGTTCACCACAAATACTTCCTGAACAGTTGCGATATTGCAGAGCTGTTTTCAACGAAACTAATTTCTAAAAAGTCCTGCATAAATGACATACAGTCTCTTTTCCCAGACATATTAATTACAGAGATATCGGTCTCAACTTCGCTTTTTCAAATACAGCTGTAGTCATTTCTGCTGCTAGTATCGTAGCTGTAAAAGAGACGAATTCAACCGCGTTTCACTCTTTAAAATCAGATTAGGAATGTCACAGAAATTACACTATTTAGAACTTAATATTACCTGTTTTGAACTTGAAACCATTTTTTTATGCGGAAGCTGGTGTTGCTGTACGGATCAGTCGCGTCAGGTAAGTTTTTTATTTTATTTATTTATTGTTCCGTGGGACCAAATTAAGGAGAAGTCTGCATGGTCATGGAACGAGTCAATACATTAAATTATAACATGATATTAGAAACAGATAAAATGAAATATTAAAAAAAACATACTCAGGTGACAAGTCGTAAGTTTAAATAAAGAAAATCAACAATGTAACACTGGAATTTGCTTAATTTTTTAGCTCTTCCAGGAGCTCCTCGACAGAATAGAAGGAGTGAGCCATGAGGAAACTCTTCAGTTTAGACTTAAGAGTTTGGGCTACTGCTAAGATTTTTGAGTTCTTGAGGTAGCTTATTGAAAATGGATGCAGCAGAATACTGCACTCCTTTCTGCGCAAGAGTCAAGGAAGTGCATTCCACATGCAGATTGGATTTCTGCCTAGTACTAACTGAGTGAAAGCTGCTAACTCTTGGGAATGGGCTAATATTGCTAACAACAAACGACATTAAAGAAAATATATTCTGTGAGGGCAATGTCAGAATTCCCAGACTATTGAATAGGGGTCGACAAGAGGTTGTCGAACTTACACCACATATAGCTCGAACAGCCCGTTTTTGAGCCAAAAATACCCTTTTTGAATCAGAATTATTACCCCAAAAAGTAATACCATACGACATAAGCGTATGAAAATATGCGAAGTAGACTACTTTTCGTGTTGAAGAGTCACTTATTTCAGATACTGTTTTAATGGTAAATAAAGCAGCATTTAGTTTCTGAACAAGATCCTGAACATGGGCTTTCCACAACAGCTTACTATCTATCCGAACGCCTAGGAACTTGAACTGTTCCGTCTCGCTTATAATATGCCCATTCTGTCTAATCAAAATATCGGTTCTTGTTGAATTGTGAGTTACAAACTGTAAAAACTGAGACTTACTGTGATTTAGCATCAAATTATTTTCCACAAGCCACGAACTTATTTCATGAACTACATTATTTGATACTGTTTCAATATTACACAAAAGATCCTTCACTGCCAAGCTGGTGTCATCAGCAAACGGAAATATTTTTGAATCACCTGTAATACTAGAAGGCATATCATTTATATAAATAAAAAACAGCAGTGGCCCCAGCACCGACCCTTGGGGAACGCCCCACTTAACAGTGCACCATTGGAACTGAACATCACTACCACTCTCAATATTGCGGAGAATTACCTTCTGCTTTCTGTTCTTAAAGTAAGAGGCGAACCAATTGTAAGCAACTCCCCTTACTCCATAATGGTCCAGCTTCTGCAGTAATATTTTGTGGTCAACACAGTCAAAAGCCTTCGTTAAATCAAAGAAAGCACTTAGCGTTCGCAACCTTTTATTTAATCCGTCCAAAACCTCACAGAGAAAAGAGAATATAGCATTTTCAGTTGTTAAACCATTTCTAAAACCAAACTGAACATTTGACAGCAAATTATGTGAATTTAAATGCTCCAGTAACCTTGTATATACAACCTTCTCGATAACTTTTGCAAACACCGATGGCATAGAAATAGGTCTAAAATTGTCAATATTATCAATGTCTCCCTTTTTATAAAGTGGCTTCACTACCGAGTACTTTAATCGGTCAGGAAACCGACCACTCCTAAAGGAAAAGTTACAGATATGGCTAAGTACTGGGCTAACATACATAGAACAATACTTCAGAATTCTGCTAGATACCTCGTCATATCCATGAGAGTTCTTGGTCTTCAGTGAATTAATTATTAACTCAACCTCCCTCTTGTCAGTATCATGGAGGAGCATTTCAGGTAACAGTCTCGGAACACTTTTTTCTAAGAGCGCTATATGATTCCCTGTTGGGACTAGATTTCTATTTAGTTCACCTGCTATATTCAGAAAGTGATTATTAAATAATGTACATATATGTGACTTGTTAGTAACACGGACATTCCCACTACGCACTGATTCTATATCCTCGGCCTGTCTCTGCAGACCAGCCACTTCCTTTACGACTGACCATATGGTTTTAATTTTATCCTGAGACTTAGCTATTCTATCTGCATACTACATACTTTTTGCCTTCCTAATAATATTTTTAAGCACCTTACAATACTGTTTGTAATGGGCTGCTGCATTTAGATTTTGACTGTTTCTAACGTTTTGATATAATTGCCACTTTGTTCTACAAGATATTCTTATCCCTCTAGTCAGCCACCCAGGCTGCTGTTTGTGCTAGTACCCTGTTTTGAACGTTCTAACGGAAAGCAACTTTCAAAGAGCACGAGAAAAGTCTTGAGAAAAGCATTATATTTATCGTCTACTGTATCAGCGCTATAAACATCTTGCCACTCTTGTTCCTTGATAAGGTTTACAAAGGTCTCTACAGCAACTGGATCAGCTTTCCTAAACAGTTGATAACTATATTTAACATGTGTTGCAGCACAAAAATCTTTTAGAGTTAAAATTTGTGCATCATGATCTGAAAGGCCATTCACCTTTTTGCTAACAGAATGCCCTTCTAGTAATGAGGAATGAACAAAAATGTTGTCTATGGTTGATCTACTGTTCCCTTGCACTCTCGTTGGAAAGAATACGGTTTGCATAAGATTATATGAATTAAGGTGGTCTACCAGCATTCTCTTCCTTGCACAATCACTTATAAAATTAATATTGAAGTCACCACATATAACTAACTTTTTGTATTTCCTATAAAGTGAACCAAGAACCTCATCTAGCTTTAGCAAAAATGTTGTGATATCGGAGTCTGGGGATCTATAAATAACAACAGTTAGAAGTTTAGCTCCGTTAAATTTAACCACACCTGCACAACATTCAAACACCTTTTCAGTGCAGTACTTCTAAACAACAATTGACTCAAATGGGATGCCGTTTTTCACATACATGGCTACTCCCCCACCACGCAAAGAGCTCCTCGAAAAGCTCCCAGCCAACCTGTATCCTGGTAAAGGAAGCCTCTGAATTATCTCCTTATTTAAGAAGTGTTCAGATATACCAATAATTTCAGAGTCAACATCTATAAGCAGTTCACTAACCTTATCTCTAATACCTTGTATATTTTGATGAGATATACTAATTCCCTCATTACTCGGATACCTAAGCTTTGTCGAAAGTGGTTCCTTTGTTAGAGAGACTTCCCTTAAGCAGGAATACCTATCAGCTGACTTCAATCTAAAAAAGGTGCAGCTGTAACACCCACTACTGCAGGAATTTTTCCATGAGTGATCCCACCAGCCCCACCTATGCTGTCACCTATAAGCTTTGCCAACCTCCCCTTCCCATACCTGTTGAGGTGACGGCCATGTCTAGTGAAACCCGTCCTGCTGATAGACTCCACCGACACCACTGAAATGTGACCCATGCTTTCTGTCATAAGCGCACCCCAAAGTCTCATGTTATTACGCCTGACGGCGGTATTAAGATGAGGCCGATCGTGACGCTGAAACAGTTCCACGAAATGCACATTCGTGTTGCCAATCTGAGTGGCTATCTTTTCCAGGTAACCATCTATGTCATACTCCCCATCCCTATCAATACTATTACCAGCCCCACCCACAATCACTACCTGATCCTCTTTAGTAAAATCCCTACATAAAACCCCTATGTTAACAGTCACCTGAGCCAATCCTGCATTAGGCTTCACCATGCTGATGACCTGGTACTCACTCCCCAGCACTTCCTGCAACTGCTGGCCTACACCTCTGCCATGAGAACTACCTAACAGCAGAACCTTCTTCTTCCTCTTCGACTTTGCAACTGTTCTAGCCACCGTAACTACTGAGGTCTGCTGCATACTTCCTACATCTACAGCTACTAGAGATTCCTCTCCAATAGACTCTGATAGTTGGTCATATCTATTGTAAACACCAATAGTAAAACTATCTGAAAATCTTCTTCTCCTAGCAGATCTCTTGCCAAAAGCCAGCTCCCATTCCCCAACCCCCTTCTCCCTCCTCATCCTATCTAGCTCCTCCTGTGCGTTTTTCAACTGCACCTGAAGGGCACAGATCTTACGCTCCTGCTCCTCAATCAACTTACTCTTGCTACATAACCTGAAGTTCCAGTAGAGGATCTCACCAGAATGCCCACTGGCTTCCCCACTGCATTCCCCCCCAGTGAAAATACTTCGAACAAGTCTCACACCGTAATCCACTACTCACGAACCTACGGCAAAGCCCACACTTCTCACTCATGGTAAAATTTTACTTTTTCTAAGTTCCGCTACTACAATAAGAAGATGTTAAAAGCCTGACTACAATAATCACAAACTTACTCTACAAGGGAAGTAACTACTATTATTAACAGTATTTATAAACAACGAATGTGAATATAACAAAAGACTAATACAGAAAGAGAATCAAACGTCTAATGACACAGTAACGAAGCATTTTTATTTTGTTTTGGTTTTTAGGGTGCAAAACTCCTATGGTCATTAGCGCCTGGTCCGTGACTTAGGAAACAGTAAAAAGCCGAAATTGAAAACCAGCAGCAATGGGAACGAAAGTCATAAAATTGGAGAAACTAAAAGCAGAAGGAAGGCTTAAAAATCCACTACAGAAAGGGGTTGGTTGTCCCCAAAAAAAGCTTCAAATGACTGACGTCATTTCACTGGCACTAATAAACTTGAGAACGCGGTCGGCTGAGCGCGTGTCATCTGCTAAAATCGACGATATATCAGGCGATAGCTGTAGACGGGAGCGTGACGGATTAAAATAGGGGCACTCAATTAAAAGGTGTCTTACCGTCCACAGCTGAGAGCAGTGGTGACAGAGTGGGGGAGGATCGCCGCTTAAAAGATGTCGATGGCTAAAAAGACAGTGCCCTATCCGGAGTCTAGTTAAAATTACCTCCTCCCGACGACGCGTTCGGGAGGAAGAGGTCCAAGCACAAGGAAGAGCTTTGATGTCCCACAATTTACACTCCTGGAAATGGAAAAAAGAACACATTGACACCGGTGTGTCAGACCCACCATACTTGCTCCGGACACTGCGAGAGGGCTGTACAAGCAATGATCACACGCACGGCACAGCGGACACACCAGGAACCGTGGTGTTGGCCGTCGAATGGCGCTAGCTGCGCAGCATTTGTGCACCGCCGCCGTCAGTGTCAGCCAGTTTGCCGTGGCATACGGAGCTCCATCGCAGTCTTTAACACTGGTAGCATGCCGCGACAGCGTGGACGTGAACCGTATGTGCAGTTGACGGACTTTGAGCGAGGGCGTATAGTGGGCATGCGGGAGGCCGGGTGGACGTACCGCCGAATTGCTCAACACGTGGGGCGTGAGGTCTCCACAGTACATCGATGTTGTCGCCAGTGGTCGGCGGAAGGTGCACGTGCCCGTCGACCTGGGACCGGACCGCAGCGACGCACGGATGCACGCCAAGACCGTAGGATCCTACGCAGTGCCGTAGGGGACCGCACCGCCACTTCCCAGCAAATTAGGGACACTGTTGCTCCTGGGGTATCGGCGAGGACCATTCGCAACCGTCTCCATGAAGCTGGGCTACGGTCCCGCACACCGTTAGGCCGTCTTCCGCTCACGCCCCAACATCGTGCAGCCCGCCTCCAGTGGTGTTGCGACAGGCGTGAATGGAGGGACGAATGGAGACGTGTCGTCTTCAGCGATGAGAGTCGCTTCTGCCTTGGTGCCAATGATGGTCGTATGCGTGTTTGGCGCCGTGCAGGTGAGCGCCACAATGAGGACTGCATACGACCGAGGCACACAGGGCCAACACCCGGCATCATGGTGTGGGGAGCGATCTCCTACACTGGCCGTATACCACTGGTGATCGTCGAGGGGACACTGAATAGTGCATGATACATCCAAACTGTCATCGAACCCATCGTTCTACCATTCCTAGACCGGCAAGGGAACTTGCTGTTCCAACAGGACAATGCACATCCGCATGTATCCCGTGCCACCCAACGTGCTCTAGAAGGTGTAAGTCAACTACCCTGGCCAGCAAGATCTCCGGATCTGTCCCCCATTGAGCATGTTTGGGACTGGATGAAGCGTCGTCTCACGCGGTCTGCACGTCCAGCACGAACGCTGGTCCAACTGAGGCGCCAGGTGGAAATGGCATGGCAAGCCGTTCCACAGGACTACATCCAGCATCTCTACGATTGTCTCCATGGGAGAATAGCAGCCTGCATTGCTGCGAAAGGTGGATATACACTGTACTAGTGCCGACATTGTGCATGCTCTGTTGCCTGTGTCAATGTGCCTGTGGTTCTGTCAGTGTGATCATGTGATGTATCTGACCCCAGGAATGTGTCAATAAAGTTTCCCCTTCCTGGGACAATGAATTCACGGTGTTCTTATTTCAATTTCCAGGAGTGTATTATGGGTAAGTGTCGACCAATGCGTGTGCCATAAATGAACAACACGTAGACATACAACGCTCCGTAGATCGGCGAAGGGAATCGATTGAATAGCTAGCCGAGGAAGAGAGACTGCAGCCTTAGCTGCAATATCGGCCGCCTCATTTCCACATATACCAACGTGTCCCGGGAGCCAGAGGAACGCCACCGAGACGCCCCCCAGGTGGAGCAAGCGCAGACAGTCCTGAATCCGGTGGACCAGAGGGTGCACAGGATAAAGAGCTTGGAGACTGAGGAGAGAGCTGAGAGAATCTGAGCAGATAACGTACTGTATCCGCTGATGGCGGCGGATGTAATGGACAGCCTGGAGAACAGCGTAAAGCTCCGCAGTATAAACCGAACACTGGTCGGGAAGCCGAAAGTGATTTGGGGTGTCGCCAACAATATAGGCACTCCCTACAACTAACGATGTTTTCGAGACGTCGGTGTAAATAAATGTGGCGTCCGTCATTTGTGCACATAGAGCAGCAAATGCCCGACGATAAACAAGTGAAGGGGTACCATCCTTGGGAAATTGACAAAGGTCACGGAGCAGGCAGATCCGGGGACGGAGCCAAGGCGGTGCTGTACCCCAAGTTGTCAAGAAGGTTTTAGGAAAGCGAAAGGAAAGAGAATGGAGCAGTTGACGGAAGCGGACTCCCGGTGGTAGTAGGGAGGAGGGGCGGCCTGCATACCCTACATCAAAGGAGGCGTCGCAAAAAATGTCATGTGCTGGATTAGCAGGCATGGAAGACAGATGGATGGCTAGCATAACGACTCAGAAGGACTGCTCGCCGATTGGACAGCGGAGGTTCAGCAGTCTCAGCATAAAGGCTTTCCACAGGGCTGGCGTAAAAGGCTCCAGACACTAAACGTAATCCATGGTGGTGGATAGAGTCGAGACGCTGAAGAATAGACGGCCGAGCAGAGGAGTAGACTATGCTTCCATAGTCCAATTTCGAGCGCACTAAGGCGCGATAGAGGCGGAGAAGGACCACTCGGTCCGCTCCCCAGGAGGTACCATTCAGGACACGGAGGGTGTTGAGGGATCGCAGACAGCGAGCCGAAAGATAGGAAACGTGGGAGGACCAGCACAGTTTTCTGTCAAACATAAGACCCAAGAATTTAGCGACGTCTGAAAACGGAAGATTGACAGGACCTAGATGTAAGGAGGGCGGAAGAAACTCCTTACGTCGCCAAAAATTAACACAAACGGTCTTACTGGGAGAAAAACGGAAGCCGGTTTCGATGCTCCAAGAGTGGAGGCGATCGAGACATCCTTGAAGACGTCGTTCATGAAGGCTGGTCCGTTGAGAGCTGTAGTAGATCGCAAAATCGTCCACAATGAGGGAGCCCGAGACATCAGGAAGGAGACAATCCATAATTGGATTGATGGCAATGGCAAACAGTACAACACTCAGCACTGAGCCCTGGGGTACCCCGTTTTCTTGGGAGAAAGTACGGGAGAGAGTAGTGTTCACCCGCACCCTAATTGTGCGCTCTGCCATAAATTCGCGAAGAAAAAGGGGCAGCCGACCTCGAAAGCCCCAAGAGAACAGTGTGCGGAGGATGCCTGTCCTCCAACAGGTATCGTATGCTCTCTCCAGATCAAAAAAATTGCTACTGTTTGGCGTTTCCGGAGAAAATTGTTCATGATATAAGTGGAGAGAGCAACAAGATGGTCAACTGCAGAACGATGCTTTCGGAATCCGCATTGGGCAGGTGTTAAAAGACTGCGGGATTCCAGCCACCACGCTAAACGGTAATTCACCATACGCTCCAAAACCTTACAGACACTACTCGTGAGAGAAATGGGGCGATAGCTAGAGGGGAGATGTTTGTCCTTTCCAGGTTTCGGAACAGGAACGACGATAGCTTCCCGCCATCGTCTGGGAAAAGTACTGTCGGTCCAAATTCGATTATAAAGGCGAAGGAGGTAACGCAGACTATGGGTTGATAAATGCAGCAACATTTGGACGTGGATACCATCCGGTCCTGGGGCGGAGGAGCGAGAAGAAGAGAGAGCATGTTGGAGTTCCCGCAAGGAGAAAACAGTATTGTAGCTTTCGCGATTTTGAGAGGAGAAAGCAAGAGGTCGCACTTCCGCTGCACGTTTCTTCGGGAGAAACGCTGGCGGGTAATTTGAAGAGCTCGAAATCTCAGCAAAGTGCTGACCCAATGAGTTAGAAATTGCGACGGGGTCCACTAATGTGTCATGCGTGACAGTGAGCCCAGAGACCGGGGAGAAACTAGGCGCGCCTGAGAACCGTCGAAGCCGACTCCAAACTCCCGAGGAGGGAGTGAAGGTGTTAAATGAGCTAATAAAGAATTTCCAGCTTGCCTTCTTGCTATCGCGGATGACACGATGGCATCGCGCTCGGAACTGCTTATAGCGGATACAGTTGGCCAAAGTAGGATGGTGGCGGAAAACGCGGAGAGCACGTCGCCGCTCACGTATTGCATCACGGCATGCCTCGTTCCACCAAGGAATTGGGGGGCGCCGGGACAATTCGGAGGTGCGTGGTATTGAATGTTCCGCAGCTGTAAGAATAACGTCGGTAATATGTGTGACCTCATCGTCGACGCTGGGAAAGTGACGGTCATCGAAAGTCGCTAGAGACGAAAAAAGTGTCCAATCGGCTTGGGCAAACTTCCAGCGTCGCGGGCGCATGTAGGGCAGTTGAAGCTGCAGTCTAAGGACACATGGAAAGTGGTCACTCGAGTGTGTATCATCAAGGGCGAACCATTCGAAGCGCCGAGCTAGCGGAACAGTACCGACTGCAAGGTCCAAATGAGATAAATTTGTCGTGGAGGCAGACAAAAATGTAGGGACCCCAGTGTTGAGGCAAACTAGATCTGCTTGGTGGAAGACGTCTAGCAATAGTGAGCCACGTGGACAAGGATGTGGAGATCTCCAAAGTGGGTGGTGGGCATTGAAGTCCCCAACCAGCAAATATGGGGGTGGAAGCTGACCAAGAAGATGAAGGAGTCAGCTCGTGCCATTGGTGTGGACGATGGAATGTATACAGTACAAAGAGAGAACGTGTATCTGGAAAGGGAAAGACGGACGGCGACAGCTTGGAAGGAAGTGTTTAGATGGATTGGGTGATAATGGAGAGTTTCATGGAGAAGAATCATGAGTCCTCCATGTGCTGGAGTGCCTTCAACAGAGGGGAGATCATATCGGATGGACTGAAAATGAGGGAGAACAAAGCGGTCATGGGGACGCAGCTTTGTTTCCTGAAGACAGAAGATGACCGGCGAGTAGGATCGTATGAGGACCGACAATTCATCCCGATTGGCTCGAATGCCGCGGATATTCCAGTGGATAATGGACATAGGGTGAACAGAAAATGGAGGAATGTGACCAAGGTCGCTGTCAACTCAACGACTGCTCAGAGCTTGCGATCGACAGCATGGAATGGCATTCAGCCGAAGGCAGAAGATCCTGATCCATAGGTTGGTCAGGAGCAGCTCCTGCCACCAGCGATAGGCCGGTTGAGCGGCCGCCAGCAGTGCGCCTCGGCGACACAGAGGACGGCCGAGGGCGATTTCCGCCAGGTGGTGCTGTAGATGGGACACGCCTTGGCGGAGAAGGAGAGGAACTGGGTTTCTTTGTAGCCTTCTTGGAAGTATGATGTTTAGAGGAAGGAGGAACCGATGGTTGTGAAGTAGGGGTACGTAAAAACTCTTCACGAGTATGCTCTTTTTCTCGAAGTCTTGGTGTCTGACTTTTGGGCTCGAGATTTAGCAGATCTCGACGAAGGGTGAGCCAGAGAGTGGGCAGGCGAAAGTGGTGAGGTTGAACGGGCGATCTTTGCGCTGGCCGATCTGATGACCGTGGCACTAAAGGTGAGGTTGCAAGTCTGTGTGGCCGCCTCCTTTGTTGGCCGAGGAGAAGCAAGGACAGTGCTGTATTTTCCTTTCTGAGGCACGGTGGGCTGTCGACTGGCGAATAATTTTCGAGCAGCAAAGGTCGACACCTTTTCCTTCACTCTGATTTCCTGGATGAGCTTTTCGTCCTTAAAAACGGGACAATCTCGAGAGGAAGCAGCGTGGTCACCCATACAGTTGATGCAGCGAGGGGATGGAGGTGGACAAGCACCCTCATGGGCATCCTTGCCACACGTAACACATTTGGCCGGATTGGAACAGGACTGGCTGGTGTGATTGAACCGCTGACACCGATAGCAACGCGTAGGGTTTGGGACGTAAGGGCGAACGGAAATTATCTCATAGCCTGCTTTGATTTTCGAAGGGAGTTGAACTTTGTCAAATGTCAAGAAGACAGTGCGGGTTGGAATGATGTTCGTGTCAACCCTTTTCATAACCCTATGAACAGCCGTTACGCCCTGGTCAGACAGGTAGTGCTGAATTTCTTCGTCAGACAATCCATCGAGGGAGCGTGTATAAACGACTCCGCGCGAGGAATTTAAAGTACGGTGCGGTTCCACCCGGACAGGGAAGGTGTGCAGTAGTGAGGTACGCAGCAATTTTTGTGCCTGGAGGGCACTGACTGTTTCTAACAACAGGGTGCCATTCCGTAATCTGGAACAAGACTTCACAGGACCTGCTATTGCGTCGACACCTTTCTGAATAATGAAAGGGTTGACCGTGGAGAAGTCGTGACCGTCGTCAGACCGAGAAACAACAAGGAACTGTGGCACCGATGGAAGAACTGACTGTGGCTGAGACTCGGTGAACTTACGTTTGTGAGCAGACATAGTGGAAGGTGAGGAAACCATTGCGGAAGAATCCCCCATGATTACCGGCGTCTCCGATGGCGCGCTCCTACCTTGTGGGGGCCCTCTCTGAGGGCACTCCCGCCTTAGGTGATTGTTCACACCTCAGGTCAGACCTCCCGACAAACGGACGGAGGGACCAATCGGCGCTTTCGGAATGTATCAGCTCAGGTAATCACCCCTCCCTGGGCCTGGCCGTTACCAGGGGGTACATATGTGTCCTACCTGTCTACCCGGGGCGGGGAATTACGCGTTACCCCGTCACCGGCTACGCATGGAAGTGCGTGGGTCAGCCTTCAGACACGCACAGGGAGGAAGAAAGAGAAAGGGAAAGGAAAGAATAGAGGTCTCAAACGCCGCAGCGGAGAAAAGGGTAAAGAGAAGAGGTAAGGAAAAGAGAAGGACAAAGGAAGGATGAAGACATACAAGCAAGTAAGGCGAAGAATGCGGTACATTTACAAGCGTCTGTCTCCGGACGTAGGCACAAACCATACTCCCAGAGGGGGAGAAAGGGAAGGAAAGAGCCAGAGGTGAGGGGGGGGGGGCGAAGATGGGGGATGGGGAAGGATGTGGAAAGGGAAGGTATGCAGCCCGGAAAGGAAGGAAGGCCACATTAGCTTGAGGTCCCGTGCTCGCTACGCACGTATCCACAAAAGAGTTTTGGATCCCCTGTGGGGAGTAATGAAGCTGAAAACAGTTCCCAAAAGGTTCTTCTGAAATTATTTCACCAGAAAACACAAAAAATACCGGTTGAAGACTACTAAGGTTCCTAAATAAACCACTATACACAAACACTTAATTAATACTTAGCTTTCGATGCGCCGCTACGGCTGCAAATGGTCAGCGTGGAATGTAAGCACAGGTAAGAGGTTACGTTGCTCGATATGAAACACTCACAAATATCAGGTCACAACACAAGAAAGGCAGAAGTGAATGAAGAAGCCACTAATAAGTCACTTATATAGTAAATATTATCACAAAAACCGTTAAAATATGTATCCGAAACCTAAAAATATATAAAAACTTAGAGAGCGATCTCACACAGTCACTCGCTTATGACGTCACGCGTATTTAGTCCTTCCTTCCGCTCACCAAATCTTGCCTATTCAGCTGGACTTTAAAGGTGTTACCTCTTGGTGTTCTCTTTCCCTCTTTCTGGTTCCAAAAAATTACATTTTTCTTCCTGCACAATAAAATAATGGTGCTCTGACGAAAAAATGCTTCTGTCTTCATTTCAAAGGAAAAAAAAATGTACCTCTTCTTCTTTAAAGTAACAGTAACCTATTAGATATAAAGGCCACTGCTGCTGCGAGAAGTACATTGTTCTTGCTCTAAGACAAAGCTATTTGGTGGTCTAAACTAAAATTCCATCTTTGCCTGTAACATTTACAATACCTTTGTGCCACATTTTTTAAGTATATCTTGTTAGCTATTGTAGTCTTCTTCCTTTGGCTGGTGGGGCGCTCCAGCTTGATGCAGCTAAGAGACTCCACTTGCAAAAGCAGAGTAGAGGAGAAAATTTTAATAGAAAACTGACACCAATCACTCCTGGCTACATGCAGCTGGATTGGCACACTTACTGGAAGGCAAAGGACGTGGCATCTAGGATCATTCACCAGTTAACTACAGTCAAATTTCTGTTCTTGTTTCCGCTGGATCCTTGAAAGAAGGTACAACCCAAAAATTGAATGGATTCACTAAACATGGAACTGAGGTATAGAGATTGTTGAGTAATAACTTCGTGTTATGCGTTTAATGTCAAGATACGCACTTACATCAGCAGCAATAAGCAATTACATCAGCAGTGGCAATAAAAAGGAAATAAAAATACATAGTAATAAACAGTTCCTTAAAATTCAGCTTATGTTAATAAGTGTCTGAAATGCCCAACGCCTACTGCAGCACACGTTTGCAGCCGCTATTGTGAGGATATTTGGGCAGACTGAAGCGATTCCTTCGATATCATTGTGCATCCTGTATCAGTGCAATATTTTAAATTCTTATGGGTCGTCGGAACTTGCGCATAGAATTCTTTTTTGGGATTACCTCACAGAAAAATGTCCCCATCACATCAGCAAAGGTGCAAGTCAACTCACGTCCTATCCAGTGACTAGGAAAGATCTGGGTGAATGCTTTACTAATCACAAGCGTGCAGTGATGAAACGGGCACCCATCGTGCTGGTACAACATACATCTGCATATTTAGAGTGGCACATGCTCTAGGAGAGCCGGTAGCACTACGTTCAGAAATTGTGCGTGTCTGTTGCCCGTTAAGGATACTTCAGTGAAGTAAGGTCCAGTCACTTAGTCTTCAATAAACTCGCACCAAATCTTCACACTCCACTGCCTCAGATGTTCAACCTCCCGCAGCTACTTCGGATTCTCAACGGGCCAAATAAAGCATACTTCTTAGATTCAGTTTTGCATGACTGGAACAGTCCAACTGGTTAATCTGTTGGTGGAGAGACACGTTACACCGATGGAAGATGTTTGCGCCCAGAAAGATGAACACCACTGGTCTGACTTATTCCAGAGGCCCTCGTAATTCTCTGGAGCTAATACTTGTACTACAAGAAACAGCTTCCAGATTTCGTTACAGATTATTTATTTTCATTTGTTTAGTGCACCAGTACCCTTCCAATCACAATATTTTACAAATATTTTTCAAATGTTTTCAGTGACAATCGCCTCAATTGGGCATTGAAATGAGTGAATGGCAACAGCTGAAAACTTGTACTGAATCTCCTGCTTAACGCGAGCGGTTGCCTCAAACGCCTAGGCCAGTCCAGAACGCTTCCAAAATTTCCAGCCTGTACCACCATATTCCCAGTCTGTACCACATTAGTACCGTAGTATCACCTACCTATGACTCCCTCACTAGCAATTTTGGGTTCCAACCAGAGATCGGGCTTGGTGTACATCCGTATTGAAAGAATGGATCGTTGCTCGTCGAACCCTATACTGAGGTGACAAGTCATGGGATAGCGATATGTACATATGACGGTAGTATCGCGTGCACAAAGTATCAAAGGGCACTACATTGCGGAGTAGATATTTGCTCTCAGGTAATTCACGTGAAAAGGTTTCTGACGTGATGGCCACACGACGGGAATTAACAAACGCTGAACGCGGAATGGTAGTTGGCGCTACAGACGTGGGACATTCCATTTCGGAAATCGTTAGGAAATTCAATGTTCCGAGATCCACAGTGTCCAGAGTTCGCCGAGAATACCAAATTTCAGGCATTACCTCCCACCACGGTCAACGCAGTGGCAGACGACCTTCACTTAACGACCGAGAGCAGTGGCCTACGCATAGACTTGTCAGTGCTGACAGACAACACCGCTTTCAAATAACTGTAGAAATCAATGTGGGACGTACAACGATCGTATCCGTTAGGAGAGTGCAGCGAAATTTTACGTTAATGGGCTATGGCAGCAGACGACCGACGCCAGTGCATTACTAACAGCACTAAATCGCTTGCAGCGCCTGTCCTGGGCTCGTGACCATATCAGTTGGACGCTAGACGACTGGAAAACCGTGCCCTCGTCAGATGAGTCCCGATGTGAGACGGTAAGAGCTGATGGTACTGTTCGAGCGTGGCGCAGACCCCACAAAGCCGTGGACACAAATTGTCAACAAGACATTGTGAAAGTTGGTGGTGGCTCCATAATGGTGTGGTCTGTGTTTTCATAGAATAGACTGTGTCCTCTGGTCCAGCTGAACCGATCATTGACCGAAAATGGCTATGTTCAGCTACTTTCAGACTGTCTGCAGTCATTCATGAACTTCATGTTTCCAAACAGCGATGGACTGTTTATAGAAGACAATGCGCCATGTCACTGGGCCGCAGTTGCTCGCGATTGGTTTTAAGAGCATTTTGGACAATTCGAGCGTATTATTAAGCCACTCAGATCTTCCGAAATTAATCCTATCGAACATTTATGGAACATAATCGAGAGGTTAATTCTTACACGAAATCTTGCACCGCCAACACAACGCAATTATGGTCGGCGGCACAGGCAGCGTGGATCAGTACTTCTCCAAGGGACTTCCAACGACTTGTTGAGTCCATGCCACGTCGATTTGCTGCACTACGCCTGGCAAAAGGAAGTCCTACACGGTGTTAGATGATGTTTGTAGCCTCAGTGTACTGTTGTTGGACACCGTCTATCGGGGTACCGTTATGCATACAGTTCAGCTGTTCTTTCCGTGTTCCTCCTGCATTCTCCATAGGGAAGAGGCATACCTAGTTTCTCTTGCCTTGTAAAGACAATTATTTTTTCAAACAAACACACTTGAATGACACAGACTGAATAAAACCTATTTACTCCGCGTGCTTCTTTAGTACCGGTATCGTGTCTGTGCAGTAGTCTGTTTCCTCCTTATCCGATGTAACGTATTTCCTAAGACATCTCATAAGACAGCAGTCGGTTTCGTGTTCAAAACCTATAAAACTTAAGTTCTAGGTAATGTAATTACTCTGAAATTAGTAATCGGATTTAGAAGAGTGAAATGGCATTAAATTCGTCTCTCTCAGAATTGCTATACTAACGGCAGAAAATAGAATATTCCGATTTCAAAAAGCGATGTTTAATTCGCTATCTCTGTAATTAATATAGCTATTAAAAAAGACTATACGTTGGTTACTGACGACTTTTTCTGGATGAAAGCGGAATTATGATATCTTAAATGATTCTGAAGATATTTTTCGTGATCGGCTTTGCTGAATGAGCCTGGGAAGCTGTACACAAGTGCTTAACACCTGAAGTACTCAACATACCGCTTATCCGTGTAATAGAAAGCGCCATGTATCATGAGTACATGAAACAACCAACAGATAGAAAATGCGGTAAATTCTATTCGTGGCGTTGTATTCATCGTGAAGCCTGTGGGGATTTCCCGCACTTTGCGGCATCTGGATATGTCACCGATTCTAGAGCAGGCGAGCAGCCTGTTCGTTGCTGCCATATCATTGATCAATGTCAGCGAAAGCACTGTTAGACGGATGGAAAGCGCGGTGTGGGAGGAGGAGGAGGTGGGGAAACGGACGAGACAGCAGCTTGAGGATGTCCCTGTAATAAATCAATGGGAATACATCGACCTGTGGCAGGTTTTCGATCCGCTATCCGGGAACAGATAATGTCAAAGATCACTCACTCTTCCGGTACAGTTGGCAGCCTGTGTCTGTAGACTGCTGCTGTGTTCATTTTGACGCGGCTAGTATCAGACAAGTTTAAGGGACACTGTACCAACTAGTTACCGATAGATGTTCGGTTTCGGTATGGCGTAATTTAGGTATTATCATATACCAAAAGATAGTTCTATTGCATGGGCTCAGGGCAGTGTGCCCTGTGATCGTATAGAGAGGAATCTATGTTAATTACTGTTGTTTTCCTTTTCAGTTTGAAGTCATGCACAACACACTCCAGGAAGCTATCAACCTAAAGTACACTTTTTGTTTCGTCAGGATGCAGGAACGGACCACAGAATACTGGTTCCAGTAAATTGCCTCGAACGTTATATCAATACCATTAAAAATAGTTTAAACGGTTTTTGTTCTTTCACAAGATGGGTGATGGACTGAAATGTTTTGAAGATCCATGTTAGTTACTATGTCTAATTTTAATTGTTTTCGAATGTTTCATACTTCAATTAAGATACTGGACTCGTAATCGAGAAAACTGATTAAAATCACCGTCTGGGTATTCTGATTTAGGTTTTACAGACGACAGGACGGTTCCTTAAATGGAAGACGAACGCTTCCCCTCCACATACACTTTTAATTCAGATCTTGTACACCGTCTGTAATGACTCATCGTCAACGACTGAGCAAGGCTGGCCCAGTGATTAACTGCATGGACTCGAGTTTGAAAGAAGTGGATTCCTAATCTAATTCTGATTTTGGTCTCTCGTGATATCAATAAACCATTAAAGATAATTCCAAGATGATTACTTTGAGAAAGGGACCCCGCCGTCGGCGGGACCTAAAACATTTTCGTCAGTTGATGGTGTCTCTTGTCAAGCAACTCAGTGCACTGATTAACCGTTGCATTTTAGTGACTCATTACAGACATCTTTGGTTTTTATAATAATACATGAGGAAGCCTCCCACCCCTCCCCCAATGAACCATGGACCTTGCCGTTGGTGGGGAGGCTTGCGTGCCTCAGCGATACAGATAGCCGTGCCGTAGGTGCAACCACAACGGAGGGGTATCTGTTGAGAGGCCAGACAAAGGTGTGGTTCCTAAAGAGGGGCAGCAGCCTTTTCAGTAGTTGCAGGGGCAACAGTCTGGATGATTGACTGAGCTGGCCTTGTAACACTAACCAAAACGGCCTTACTGTGCTGGTACTGTGAACGGCTGAAAGCAAAGGGAAACTACAGCCGTAATTGTTCCCGAGGACATGCAGCTCTACTATATGGTTAAACGATGATGACGTCCTCATGGGTAAAATATTCCGGAGGTAAAATAGTCCCCCATTCGGATCTCCGGGCGGGGACTACTCAGGAGGACGTCGTTATCAGGAGACAGAAAACTGGCGTTCTACGGATCGGAGCGTGGAATGTCAGATCCCTTAATCGGGCAGGTAGGTTAGAAAATTTAAAAAGGGAAATGGATAGGTTAAAGTTAGATATAGTGGGATTTAGCGAAGTTCGGTGGTAGAAGGAACAAGACTTTTGGTCAGGCCAATACAGGATTATAAATACAAAATAAAATAAGGGTAATGCAGGAGTAGGTTTAATAATGAATAAAAAAATAGGAGTGCGGGTAAGCTACTACAAACAGCATAGTGAACGCATTATTGTGGTCAAGATAGACACGAAGCCCACGCCTACTACAGTAGTACAAGTTTGTATGCCAACTAGCTCTGCAGATGATGAAGAAATTGAAGAAATGTATGATGAAATAAAAGAAATTATTCAGATAGTGAAGGAAGACGAAAATTTAATAGTCATGGGTGACTGGAATTCGGTAGTAGGAAAAGGGAGAGAAGGAAATGTAATAGGTGAATATGGATTGGGGCTAAGAAATGAAAGAGGAAGCCGCCTGGTAGAATTTTGCACAGAGCACAACTTAATTATAGCTAACACTTGGTTCAAGAATCATAAAAGAAGGCTGTATACGTGGAAGAAGCCTGGAGATACTGACAGGTTTCAGATATTTTATATAATGGTAAGACAGATATTTAGGAACCAGATTTTAAATTGTAAGAAATTTCCAGGGGCAGATGTGGTCTCTGACCACAATCTATTGGTTATGAACTGTAGATTAAAACTGAAGAAACTGCAAAAAGGTGGGAATTTAAGGAGATGGGACCTGGACAAACTGACTAAACCAGAGGTTGTACAGAGTTTCAGGGAGAGCATAAGGGAACAATTGACAGGAATTGGGGAAAGAAATACAGTAGAAGAAGAATGGGTAGTTTTGAGGGATGAAGTAGTGAAGGCAGCAGACGATCAAGTAGGTAAAAAGACGAGGGCTGGTAGAAATCCTTGGGTAACAGAAGAAATGTTGAAGTTAATTGATGAAAAGAGAAAATATAAAAATGCAGTAAATGAAGCAGGCAAAAAGGAATACAAACGTTAAAATATGAGATCGACAGGAAGTGCAAAATGGCTAAGCAGGGATGGTTAGAGGACAAATGTAAGGATGTAAAGGCTTATCTAACCAGGGGTAAGATAGATACTGCCTACAGGAAAATTAAAGAGACCTTTGGAGAAAAGAGAACCACTTGTATGAATATCAAGAGCTCAGATGGAAACCCAGTTCTAAGCAAAGAAGGGATAGCAGAAAGGTGGAAGGAGTATATAGAGGGTCTATACAAGGGCGATGTACTTGAGGACAATATTATGGAAATGGAAGAGGATGTAGATGAAGATGAAATGGAGATATGATACTGCGTGAAGAGTTTGACAGAGCACTGAAAGACTTGAGTCGAAACAAGGCCCCTGGAGTAGACAACATTCCATTGGAACTACTGACGGCCTTGAGAGAGCCATTCAAGACAAAGCTCTACCATCTGGTGAGCAAGATATATGAGACAGGCGAAATAACCTCAGACTTGAAGAAGAATATAATAATTCCAATCCCAAAGAAAGCAGGTGTTGACAGATGCGAAAATTACCGAACTATCAGTATAATAAGTCAAGGCTGCAAAATACTAACGCGAAGTCTTTACAGACGAAAGGAAGAACTAGCAGAAACCGACCTCTGGGAAGATCAGTTTTGATTCCGTAGAAATATTGGAACACGTGAGGCAAAACTGACCCTACGACTTATCTTAGCAGCTAGATTAAGGAAAGGCAAACCTATGTTTCTAGCATTTGTAGACTTAGAGAAAGCTTTTGACAATATTGACTGGAATACTCTCTTTCTAATTCTAAAGGTGTCAGGGGTAAAATACAGGGAGCGAAAGGCTATTTACAATTTGTACAGAAACCAGATGGCAGTTGTAAGAATTGAAGGGCATGAAAGGGAAGCAGGGGTTGGGAAGGGAGTGAGACAGGTTTGTAGCCTCTCCCCGATGTTATTCAATCTATATATTGAGCAAGCAGTGAAGGAAACAAAAGAAAAATTTGGAGTAGGTATTAAAATCCATGGAGAAGAAATAAAACTTTGAGGTTCGCCGATGACATTGTAATTGTCAGAGACAGCAAAGAACTTGGAAGAGCAACTGAATGGAATGGACAGTGTCTTTAAAGGAGGGTATAAATGAACGTCAACAAAAGCAAAACGAGGATAATGGAATGTAGTCGAATTAAGTCGGGTGATGCTGCGGGAATTAGATTAGGAAATGAGATACTTAAAGTAGTAAAGGAGTTTTGCTATTTGGGGAGTAAAATAACTGATGATGGTCGAAGTAGAGAGGATATAAAATGTAGACTGGCAATGGCAAGGAAATCGTTTCTGAGGAAGAGGAATTTGTTAACATCGAGTATAGATTTAAGTGTCAGGAAGTCGTTTCTGAAAGTATTTGTATGGAGTGTAGCCATGTATGGAAGTGAAACATGGACGATAAATAGTTTGGACAAGAAGAGAATAGAAGGTTTTGAAATGTGATGCTACAGAAGAATGCTGAAGATTAGATGGGTAGATCACATAACTAATGAGGAGGTATTGAATAGGACTGGGGAGAAGTTTGTGGCACAACTTGACTAGAAGAAGGGATCGGTTGGTACGATATGTTCTGGGAATCAAGGGATCACCAATTTAGTATTGGAGGGCAGCATGGAGGCTAAAAATTGTAGAGGGAGACCAAGAGATGAATACACTAAGTAGATTCCGAATGATGTAGGTTGCAGTAAGCACTGGGAGATGAAGCAGCTTGCACGGGATAGAATAGCATGGAGAGCTGCATCAAACCAGTCTCAGGATTGAAACCACAACAACAACAACATGAGGAAGGTACGAATGCTTGAGTTGAACTATTCTGATTTTGAAATGTGACCGGTGAAAGAGCCATCGACTGCAAGAAAGTGAGAGCATTGTCATAGTCCTTTAAGACTTCAGTCGCATCCAGTGTGCGTAATTATATTTGATTGTGGTTGTAACATTGTGAGGGTTAGTAAAGATGCCTGTGGTCTTTCTGTTGCAGGGCTAGTCAAGAATCATCCAGTACTCATAGTCACCAGCGCGGTGGTTGGTGGGTGGCTGATCTTCCGTTCAGGTACTATTGGAAGCATACTGCCGTTATTGCTGGCAATATTTTCACAAGATATAGTGGAATTATGGTCGTCGGAAGCTTTTTTGGAATCAACAGCTCATTCGCTACACCAGTACTTTTTGTTTGTATGTGTTTATTTAATCTGATTTTAATGTGGATGTTTAGACGAGTTGCTACACATGTAAAGATTCTTACGAATCGTAATTTCTCAGTCTTAAGCGGTATACGATCTTGCGTTTCAAGCAGGTATACATAATGGAAAAATTGTTTTCATAATTGTAATTAAGTACTTACTTGATACGGCTCTTATGTTCCACCCCCTGTACAACAGGCCTGGACAAATAGCGCTCCGGCTGAGCTCCAGGCTAGCGCTCCGTGCGTAGCGTTGAGTATGACCGAATAAGAGGAAAATGGAGTTGCCAGCCAGACACGGCTATAGCAGATCAGTCGCCTTGTCTTGCATTAAGGAATTTACTACAAAAACAACTTGTGTTAAATCAGGCGTATGTTTTGCTTTAGAAATACTATAGCGCCTACGTACTTGTTCGGAAAAAGAGAAGGTGGAGTAACCACATCGTTCTATGCAGAATGGGAGATGCTTTACTTTTCGTATCATTTGAAAGCCATGCAGTGTGCTTAATATGCCATCGCACAACTGTGAGATGGGAAAACACTCAATGGAACTTTATTACAACACCAGCCACAAAGACGATATGATATACTTTTCTTCTGACGAACGACAATGAATGCTAAATGAATTGAAAGTGCCCATTACGGAAATTTAAGGGTAATTATGGTGGTGTCAAAATCTATTTTGGTCTACATCATCAACTGTTTGAGTTCTTTAAGTATCTTAATACAATGGGAGAACGATTTGACAGCAAGCCTGGGGGACAGGACTAATGTTGTCTAATAAGTAATCCTATGGAGCCGGCCGGTGTGGCCGCGCTGTTAAAGGCGCTTCAGTCTAGAACCGCGTGACCGCTACGGTCGCACGTTCGAATCCTGCCTCGGGCATGGATATGTGTGATGTCCTTAGGTTAGTTAGGTTTAATTAGTTCTAAGTTCTAGGCGACTGATGACCTGAGAAGTTAAGTCGCATAGTGCTCAGAGCCATTTGAACCATTTTTAATCCTATGGAAAAATCAACTTCAAGTTCATGATATGGAAAGTTTTCCGTAACTCAAGGCAGTATTTCCTAAACGATACATTTCTGACTACGTTTCAGTTACTGAAAAATTTCATCATGAGTTCTCAAAGACAGTCCAATAAATTGCAAGACTGAAGAGGGATTTCGATTTATTTTTTAGAGGGTTCCCGTTCTTGGCTGCCAGTTGACCTCATTACTGCCAACTTGAGCTGATAGAAGTGCATTGTAGCACCGTGCTCAACGACCTTTTTGAGAAAACCAGGGATTTTCAAGACTTTTACAATGAATAGCTAAAGAAACTGGTACACCTGCCTAACATCGTGTAGGGGCCTCGCGCGCACGCAGTAATACTGCAACACAATGTGACATGGACTCGACTAATGTCTGAAGCAGTGCTGGAGGGAATGAACCCTATAGGGCTGTCCATAAATCCGTAAGAGTATGAGAGGCTGGAGATCTCTTCTGAACTGCACGTTGCAATGCATCCCAGATACGCTCAATAATGTTCAGGTCTGGGGAGTTTGGTGCCGGTGGAAGTGTTCAAACTCAGAAGAGTTCCTGGAGCCACTCTGTAGCAATTCTGGACGTATAGGGTGTCGCATTGGCCTACTGAAATTGTCCAAGTTCGTCGGAATGCACAATGGACATGAATGGATGCAAGTGATCAGACAGGATGCGTACGTAAGTGTAACCTGTCAGAGTCGTATCTAGACGTATCAGGGGTCCCATATCACTTCAACTGCACACACCTTACACCACTACAGACTCTCCACCAGCTTGAACAGTGCCCTGATTACATGCAGGGTACATGGATTCATGACGTTGTCTCCATATCCGAACACGTCCATCCACTCGATACAATTTGAAACGAGACTCGTCCGACCACGCAACATGTTTCCAGTTATGAGCAATCCAATGTCGGTGTTGACGGGCCCAGGCGAGGCGTAAAGCTTTGCTTCGTGTAGTCATTGATGGTACATCAGTGGGCCTTCTGCTCCGAAAACCTATATCGATGATGTTTCATTAAATGGTTCGCATGCTGACACTTGTTAATGGCCCAGCATTCAAATCCGCAGCAGTTTGCGTAAGAGCTGCATTTCTGTCACGTTGAACGATTCTCTTGTCGTCGTTGGTCCGGTTCTTGCAAGATCTTTTTCCAGCCGCAGCGATGTCAGAGATTTGATGTTTTGCCGGAGTCCTGATATTCAAAGTACACGTGTGAAATGGTCGTACGGGAAAATTCATACTTTTTCGCTACCTCGGAGATGCTGCGTCCCGTCGCTCGTTCGCCCCACCATGTTCAGACTCGCTAAACTCTTGATAACCTACTATTGCAGCAGCAGTAACCGGTCTAACAACTGCTCCAGACACTTGTTGTCTTATATATGCGTTGCCGACCGCAGCGCCTTACTCTACCTGTTTACATATCCCTGTATTTAAATATGTGTGCCTATACTAGTTTCTTTGGCGCTTCAGTGTATGAAAGGCTACCGCAAGAACAATATTGTTGGCTGTACAGATAAGGAGCTAATGTTGTTTAAGGGTTCACTTCAATAAATGTATGCAAACTTTTTTTCTGTTATTAAATTGGCAAAGTCCCGCCAACGTTTGGGTTTAACAGATTTTAATCTGGGTAGCTCCATGTGTTTGACTGAATCACGAACCATAGTTCCATATATATTATATATTCGAAAATCGAAGTATGTATAAATTCATAAACATCAAAACATAATGTTGGATGCCTGTTTGTAAAGCTTTCTGTAGTTCCGCTCACCGTATTAGCGCTATCTAATATAGTTACTTAATCATGTAATAAACGTTATTGTTTTGACGGAAAGATAAAAAGTTGAAAATAAACACACGCAATAAAATCCTGCTTAAAAAAGCATGCTGCAATTTTCGCCTCTTAGAAGTAGTTGCTCTGCGTTGCAAGCAAGTTTTCCTAAGTTTCCCGCGCGTGCAGCCTTCGGCGTGTACCCGTCTCACTCACACACCTGTTCGGACTAGCGCAGTGGTGGAGGAAGCCTGAGCGCTGAGCGGACTCGCCTGCGGTCGCAAAAATCTTGGCCAGGCCTTGTGTAGGGAACACAAGATTTGACTATCTCTTTGTGTCTGCAGTCGCAGTTACTGCGCCCTTCAGTGATAACTGCCTTTCCTGCAGTGCTTCTTCTCTTTCCTTCTCTGACGTGTTTCTTTTGTGTCCTCGTCCCCTCTTGCCATCCGCCCTTACCTCCTTCTGTGATATTAACACGCCAACTTTCGAGATTCTTTCGACAAGTCCAAACCTCTTCAGCTGTTGCTCTAGCATGGTCTTCTCCAGAGGCTTTACATTACAAATTTTCCGATAGGCTGTGTTTAGGATCCTGTACCTACTAATCTCGTATTCCATCTTTCCGGAGGTATGTCATCTCTGCTGGTTGGGTGCGACATTTTGCCTGCTTGCTAATTATCGAGGACTCACAGTCAAATTCCGGAGTCTGTTCAGGGCTTTTTTTGTGAGTATTTTGATATAATAGACACATGATCTACGGTTGCTCGATACACCTGATAATTTAATTATGGCTTATTCGGTTTGTTACCCAGTCATCTATGTTTCTGTGAAAATACCTTCACAACAGTGAAAAAGCGTACAACACACAACATAGAGTATTTGAACTACAGTAATATGCGAAAGTATTGTGGTGTGATTGCCATCGCTGCGGAAACAGCATAACGTCTCCGTGCCTCTCTTCCAGTGCACCGAATGAACCGATACTCCATACGCACATCGGCCGGCCAACTCTTTATGCGTAAACTTGTCCATACTGCTGTGTATCACTGTTAACGTAAAAATAAGGCTGCCGGAAAAATGAACCCGAGCCGAAATCGACCACTACTGAATGCAATTTTGGAAGCGAACTGTGAAATGGGGATTTATGTTGCAACAGAAATTACAGGGTACAAATGGAAGCAGTTTCTTTCCAAACGATGCACACAGCGCATACCGTCGATATTTGCGCTGTTATGCATATGTTTTCAGTGTAATACAGATACAAATATAAAAATAAATGCAATTAATGTGTAACGAGTCGTCAGAGACCACGGGTCTCTTATTTCAAAACGCAAATTATCCCACAACAATCTCTGTAATATTGTCGCTGTTGTTCTGATTGGCCCTGTATACAGCTAAGTTAATCCCTTTCCATGTGTCTCGTCTTGCTAAGAAAGTCCCGTATAACTGCGTCAAACTAGCAACTTGCTAGCCTGACTCCTTCCCCGATAGATATTTCAACTTTAGAATGTGCTATGAAGGCAGAAGCCAAGGACTCATATTTGAAAACGTACTCTTGTAACTTTCCTCTAACTAAGATGTTATAGTTTTCTTCCCTTCTGTTTACAACAACGTTCTTTCTTTTTAGGACGTTGTCTACATTCCTTTCTTATTCAAGAAAACGTTGAAGATAATGGTACGGTAATAGCAAAACTTTCAGAATTTCAATAATATTGATACCTTTAGTATTTCTGAAGCTGTGTTGGAATCGTGGATACCAGAGGGCTCATGAGTGAGCAGAAAATCGAATAAGAAAGGGAACACACACACACACACACACACACACACACACATACACACACACACACAAATAGGTCGTGGGATGTTGTATTATTAAGAGTTGCCAATAGTGTTACCTCCATATCACTAACCGTCTTCTGAAACTGAAAAAGTTGTGCCATTCTTTTGAGAATTTGAAGGTGTTCCGCATGTGCAGTCATGGTACAGAAAAATTATTCCGAAATGTGTCTATATATTGAGTGGTACAGACAGGATTTTATTTTGTTGAGACGAACATTTCTGCTATGTTCTTCAGCTGGAAGAACAAAAGCAATAGACAAATAAGAAGAGTTCCAGAAACTGAGCTGACGATGGTGCAATCACATTGTACGGCAGTCTCCAAACTAAACCGAAAAAATGTATCGTAGCTCTTTCTGACATAAATACATGGATCGTTAAGTCCTGGTGTACCAATAATCATGTTAGTAAAGTTCGCTGCGTCATATCAGCCAATTCCAACATGAAGGGCGTGCTAGAAGGTAATGCCACCAAATTTTTTACTGTGAAAACTCCTAAAACTCTTTAAATAAAACAAACGTTGTGAACATTCTACATCTTTATTCTTGATGACCGAGCGAGGTGGCGCAGTGGTTAGACACTGGACTCGCATTCGGGAGGACGACGGTTCAATCCCGCGTCCGGCCATCCTGATTTAGGTTTTCCGTGATTTCCCTAAATCGCTCCAGGCAAATGCCGGGATGGTTCCTTTGAAAGGGCACGGCCGACTTCCTTCCCCATCCTTCACTAATCCGATGAGACCGATGACCTCGCTGTCTGGTCTCCTTCCCCAAACAACTGGTACTGGTACTATTCTTGATGTCTACGTATTTATTACTCAACATAATCACCCTGGCGACGAACGTATTTCTCCCAGCGAGGGACCTGTTTGTTGATACAGTCACTGCGGAATGTTTGACTTTGTTGACGGAGCCACAACCTCACCTAACCTCTGCTTGCACCGTTTGGTGACTGTCAAAGTGAAGTCCTCGAAGGTGTTCTTAAAGTTCGGTAAACAGATGAAAATCACCAAGAGCCAAGTCGGGACTGTGTGGAAGATGATCGATGGGAGTGAACCTAAGGCGACAGATTGTTGCAGAGGGTCCGCAGCTCGTGGTCGTGTGGTAGCGTTCTCGCTTCTCGCTTCCCGCGCCCGGGTTCCCGGGTTCGATTCCCGGCGGGGTCAGGGATTTTCTCTGACTCGTGATGACTGGGTGTTGTCTGATGTCCTTAGGTTAGTTAGGTTTAAGTAGTTCTAAGTTCTAGGGGACTGATAACCGTAGATGTTAAGTCCCATAGTGCTCAGAGCCATTTGAACCATTTATTGCAGAGGTCACAGCGCTCGTGAGTGGTCTAGCATTGTCATGCTGATGGAGAGAGTGTGCCATGTGTTGATTAACTCTTTGAATTTGAAACTCGATGACAGAACGCGGTTTATCACCCACCGATATAGATACGTTGCACATAGACATGCCACACGCTAAAGATTGGAGTCGTCTAGTGGCAGAGGGTCGAAAATACGTAGACATGAATACTAAAGATGTAGAATGTTAATAACGTTTGTTTCATTTAAGAAGCTTTGAGTTTTCATACAAAAATTCCGAGGCATTACTTTACAGTACTCTCTAGTATTAAAATGTCCTCGAGGAAGATACTGAATCACCTTTACATGCTGCTAAATGGATAATTAGCATCTCTTATTCATAGTTCAAAGTTTGATCGTCAATTTGGATCAACATGTCTTACCTTGTATGTATGTATATTTTAGATATTCAAGCAGTCATTGCATTTGCTTAATTGAACTGAGCAGTGTATCTGTATTGGTATTTTGCATTGTAGAGCGTTTAGATGCTGCTGAGTCGATAGCTATCAATTTTTAAACATAGCTTAGAATTTGATAAGCAATTTTGTCCATAGATTGCAGTCTCTTATAATTAATTTCAGTTTGCTGTGTTAGTCTGGTTCACAGCGGTAGCGTGCATTTTTTAAGCTCCTGTATTACTAAATAGAATCCATTCCACAGTTAAATCCCATACTTGGCTCAGTTATATTTACACACACACACACACACACACACACACACACACACACACACACACACACACTCTATCATTACTGTTAGAACATATGTATTTGATTAGTATTACACATGACGTTTAATATGTGACTTTAAACAGCTCGCAAACTTGGTTCTTGAAAATATTTACAAACTGTGGTGTCACTGTCGATCGTCCTCTCAGAGGGTAATATGGAGCAAGACCGAAAGAAGTACGATACTTGAATTTCCACGAAACTTCTCTAGGTAACACATGGTACATGCATTATGGAGCTCCTGTTTACTTCTGTAAACTACTGTTAAATCATCAGGAGAAGTCCTCTGCTTTGTGATGGATAATTAGAGGATGCCCTGTAATAAGACCAGTTATTGACAGACCTTAATACACTTTATTCTCTTTTATGCGTTTTTTTTTAAATATTTAATTTACGGGCAGATTTTATCGTCTTCAGCCTGTAATAGAGGATGCAACACGCCAATTACATTATATAAAAGGGGTATACACGGTGGATCATGTTCAGCAAGCTTTCCGCGAAGACGGTAAGTTAGCTCTGCGCACTGCCGTTGTCATTACGGAAAAGACCTATTACGCATCTCTGTAGACGGAGTTTATGTATGTGTATTTTTGTTATTTCCGCTTGTATCGCAGTCGTTCAATTTAAATGAGCAGGCAATCTGTATTCTTATTTTGTTTATTTTTACTTTTAATTTAAAATTAACGAAATTAAATACAGTATAAAATGCATATTGATTCTTACTTTCTTTTTGCAATTAGCATCCGAAGCACAATACCAGTTGCTGAACGATAGGCAGAAAAAGAAAGAGAGAAATAATTCAGAAGTGAGAGACTCTGTATTTTCTGGCATTCAATCGCACAGGCCGTCCCACGCCGCACCCTATGCATAATAATCTGCGGCATAGACCACTACAACGGTGCCATATTGCCTCTTGGCTTCTGCAGGCGAACAAGAAAATTCAAAAGCTCCCATTACAATTGTCTTGTATGTGATACTGAACTGCGTTGCTGTTTCCTTACACATGAACACAGAAATATAAATCTGTGTTCTTAACTTGATGTGTGACACAATGCACGAAATTTATTTTCTCATTTATGACTCTAATATCATATCACGCTTATCAGTTCATAATAAGTTCTAGATACCGAAATTAGACTATGTATATTTGTATTTTTCTAAATGATGTAAACTAGATTTTTTAATCATCTTGTAATGATGCAGTTCTTATTTACGTGCTTGCTAAGAAATTGGAGATGAATTTTGCCCTATGCAAAACACCTTTGTAGTTCTTGTTTCACCTAAACAGGTTTTAGCACGTTTTGTTTTATCTTCAGTGGGTTTGTTTCGTTTCCTTCTCACATGGAGCTGTTGGGTCTTTGCGCTAGTACCTTTAGATCTACTACGCAATCTACAGCTTTTCGTAGTTTTTGATGGTGTGGTGTTTTCACTTTGTTTGTGTCGGCGTAACACGCTAATTTCTTTTGCTTTTGTCGTTACTTATGTATTTTCCACGACTTATTCGCCAAGCATAGAGTTTGGGCAGCCATTACGTACAACAAGCAATAGTGGCAAAAACTCTGTGCCAGACGATAAAATCATAGAAAGTGCATGCGGAACGCCAAAACTGAAAGAAATAAGCGTGTTACAAAAGCGAAGTAAAAACACCATATCAAAAACTATGACAAACTGTAGATTGCGTAGTAGACCCAAAGTTACGTATTAGCATAAACATCCAATAGCTTCAGGTGAGAAGGAATATAAACAAATAAACCCAATGAATGTAGCGCAGAGAGTGCTTAAACAAGTCTAGTGAACTACAAAGATGGTGCTCATAAGGCTGAATTCCTCTCAAATAGAATTTCTTTATAGATGTATAAAAACAACTGTATTTGCAGCTTATCAATTGAGCCATAAAATTGCACAGCTCAGCCGTACACACAGATTGTCCGCTGCTAATATCTGGGCTGTAAACCCTTCATATATGAAGATGGTATCTGTTCTTTCGGTCAGAACCAGTTTCACACTGTGCAATTGTTACCATTCCTGCTGAAGGATTTCCTGTCGCTCAGGAATATATCAATCATCTTGAGCGAGTGTCCTGTACAAACTGTGGAGAATAATTTGTGTAATACGCCGTCATGCCAAACGCGGTCAAAAGCCTTTTCTGTGTCAAGGAATGTGGCTCCCATGCTCTCTCATTAACTCTTAGCCGTACAGATGTAATCAAAAAAGCACAGGGGTTGGTGGATGGTGGAGTGCTCGATGCGGCAGCCAAATTGTTACGGGAGACGATCTTACGATCAGTAAAGAATGTATAGAGTGATTTCAGTACTATACATTTGAGAGTTTTACCAAGAATATCAAGGAGGAAGATAGGTCTATAGTTTCAGGAAGAAGCAGGAGCTTCTGAGAATGAGAATGACTGCAGTAATCTTCCGCTACAAGGGCATACAGAATAAGGAGAGACAGTGGTTATAGAGGAGGCTAATAAAGGTGAAGGCTTGCGGTGGGGGAGTGAGGGGGGGGGGGGGGAGGACATGATTTCAGGTTTCCCTAACGCTTGATGAGAGCACACACAGTGTCCTAGTCCACTGTGTCGCGTTCCCCATCCCGCCCTTTCACCCTCAAGTCAGTTACTAGCCCAACAACTAATGCTCCGTCCCGCTCACTCGCATTATCATCGATGAAATGAGCTCGGAATTGTAACTCTAGCGATTTCTCCATATTTTCCGTTTTTTTCTGCTTTGGAATAGTGGAGAGTGTTTTCATCGTCGAGTGGTCTCCTTCCTATAATGGCGGGACTCTTTCACTGCCTGATCATCACCTAGAACTTCCGAGTGTTCTTGTCAGCTTCTGCAGAACTGCGCTTTACATCCCACCAGCAGGCTCTGTGCTCAGGCAATGCAATCTTCTGATGGACCTCAAGTGGCCTTAGTATTCTCCGATCACCAGGGTCACGAAATCGCTGCCACTGCAATCGCGTCCTGTGTTTGGCAATGATGATATGATTGGTTCTAGGGAGCAGAAAATGGTGCTAGGTCAGTAGCCAGTGTGCAGGGATCGAGTGGTGTCTGGAAGGGTTACCAGAGGAGTAGGAATCCAAGTGAGTTTCTTTAATGAAACTGAAGGTTTAAAGGTTAATACCCCAGATGTATTTTGGTTTACGGGTTACAATCGAGTGAGCCTTGGAGATGGGGGGTTGCGGCAGTTGTCGTCCGGCAACAGAACAGAGTGCGAGTACCATCAGGTCAGAGGTGAAAGGGGAGACGTCTTGTCGAGCTGAAAGCCAAGCCAGAGGGAGCTCCTCGCAGCCGACACGTGGTCCTCCTCACACGCTCTTCAGTGGCCATTCTGGTGGCGCGTGTTGACTTTGCATGTCAGAATTTTAGCGGAACAAACAGCTTTTTGGCTGAGGTGTCGACTCGCTACAACACGTAGGCCACAGGGAAGTAATAATGCGACAGTGTTTGAAAAAAAGCGAAGAAAATGTAATGAATGAAGCCTAAAGTTAACAATAGAAATTTCGGTACTCTCTAGGCTGGCGATGGCCTACTCATCCAACCCTCATCCGTGGAAGATATTTATACAGATGGTGAGTAGGCTGCCTCTTTACACAATAGTGTTGGGTTGGTTAACAGGCATAAGCTTAAAACACTCCTTTGCAATGAAGGAGAATATAGAGAGACAAGACCATCAGTAATAATTTACATTACGATTATATTTTGCAGCTAATTGGGGAAACATTTCGTATGTGATAATAATAAGTGTCAGTGCTTAAGCAACTAAAATATAAAATGCATTATGCATGGTAAAGCACCCCTCAGTACTGTAAAGTTCGTCAAAAGTGAGATTTAAAGGGAACGGTAATGGGCTTGACACCTCTTTTCTCCAAGAATGACTATAGCGAATGATTCTCAACAATTCACCATTCTTGTTGGATTGTAGGCTTACGCGAGGATCAAATTCGGCTTAGTGGGTAGGTCGTAAGCAATATACCTAAACAGTGTAAGTCACCACTTCTATGTGTCTGAGCTACATACTTATTCGAGATACTCTATTTTAATCGGCCTCAGATGAAGAGAATGAGAATGAAATACTTTTGTTTTAATACTCATTTGGTTGAACTCTTTTGCTTGTAATTAAATACAGGATGAGGTTTGAAAGGCAAATCTCATCAAAAGGTGAAGACTGAGATTATAGTAAAGGATATAATGTACGCTGTTAAATACACACGACACGTGTATTATATGCTGAAGATCATTAAAGGACAGTCATACTGATATCACCTGTCCTGAACAAGTATAGGAATGGTCAAGAAATTGTACGTAAATTACCTGAAATGGACCATTAGGCCGAAAAAACACCCTTTGCAGAGATTTGCATGCGTTATAGCAGTAGCTACACAATCCTCGGTCCCAACCACGAGCACAACTGGAAAGACGAATAAGTCTTAAAATATCTTACTGGCTATGGATACGGAGCAATAGGCAAATTTCCATAATTCTTGACTTTCGTCAAGCATTTGACACGGAGCCTCACTGCAGATTGTTAACAAAGGTCCTAGCATACAGATTATGTGATACGAGAGTGGCTCGAAGAGTTCCTCAATAGTATCCTCCAGTACGTAGTGCTCGACAGCTAGTGTTCGTCAGAGACAATGGTATCACCAGGTGCGCCACAGGAAGGTGTGATACGAACGCTCTTTTTCTCTGTATACATACATATATGCTCCGACAGACAGAGTGAGCAGCAGTCTGCGACTGTTTGCTGATGTTGCTGTGGTGTACGGGAAGGTGTCGTCCCTGAATGGTAGTAGGAAGATAGGAAATGAGTTGGACAAAATTTTTAGTTTGTGTGATGAATGGTAACCTACTCTAAATGAAGCAAAACGTGATGAACAGGAAAGACAATATCGTAATGTTCGAATACAGCATTAGAAGTACGCTGCTTGACACAGCAAGTCGATTAAATATTTAGGCGTAACGATGCAAAGTGATTTGAAATGGAACGAGCACATAAGGACCGCAGTACGGAAAGCGAATGGTTGACTTCGGTTTATTGGGAGTGAAAGTTACTCTGTTTGGGGGCTATATAAAAAAGATTGAGAATGTATGCAAAATCTAGTTTACTGGCATAATTTATGCAAAACACGTTATGATAGAATATCGTAAACAACTTACAGGTGGTTTAAGACCACAATGGAGAAGGATCGTGGTTGGAAAAAGTGAGTCAAGTACTCTGGCTCTAAAAATGTGGATAACGTAATCTGAATTGATCTGACGCTGAGCAGACTTCGATCGATGATCTAAAGAAGTCTATATTGGTGCAGCTGAGTACAAGTGGCGATTGTAATTTGTACGCCCTGACAAGGCCGGAGCAGCAGTACGTTACCCTGTTTCCTTCGTGCAGCGATGTAACTTGCAGCTGGCGAGATGTGTGTGGCGGGGGCGAGGCGTAGGGCGGCACATGTGAATCGATCACGGCCACTAAATAAATGCAAAATATCACAGTCTCGCGATCAGGCAGACGGATCGCAATTTACTCTCTACCAGAGCCCTGAAATCACGGTAGATTTGAGTGTGTGACACACCCGTTCGCTGGCCGTACCTAGGACCAATTTGGCTCACTTATACGACAGAGCGCACAAGGATACCAAACGACAAGACTGGTAATCCCAAAACGAATAAGTGTGCCCTCAGCAGACAGACATTTCAATACATATGAAGTCTCACTGTCAGTACAGTAAGAACTTCGCCACAGGCTCCCCAGTCTAGCTACTCGCAAGTGAAGTCAGTCGTAGGTGGGGTCCCAAGTACCAACCACACATGCCAGAGCTCCGACCAGACGTTGCTTCCAGACAAGCTCAGAGCATGAGTGACTCGCACCTCTCCCAGAGAAAACAATTCTGTTTTTTTTTGCAAAGTGCACGAACGACACCGCCTTCATCCCGTCTCGAGCCAATCACAGGGCTTTAGAGGCGCTAAATCTCTCCTCCTACACGACAGCACAAACTCATATCGAACCAGTGCAAGAGTTAAGAAACCTGCGCCTCTGGAAGAAAAAGAAACTGCCTATTACCGGCCTTTTAAAGTTTTCGTGGAGGGAGAAGATTTTTTTCTCTGAAGTCGCACAGCTTCCCATGGCAACACGCGAACAGATACAATCTTGAAGATCTTTATCTAAATTGCCTGTGCCTTGGAGCATGTTAGTCCTAGGTATGAGGTGTCATAAAGATTCTATCTCTAAACATTTCTCAGACACTGGAGTTTCTTATACGACCGAGGTGGCCGATGGAAGTGGGTTACAGGCCTATTTGCAGCATCGGCGAACACAGAAACTTGTGAAATTTTATTGGGTGTGGCGCTGCACACAATGCCTGGTTTATAACTCCACTGTGTAGATGCGTCTCTTCAGTCCATCGCCTCCAGCCCAGCCTTTGGCTGGCGCCGATGTAGGTATAGCGGCATTGTCCTGCTGGAGACCTGTATCGACTAGGGGACTGTGGGTCTGTGCAGCAAAAGTTACTGATGGTTGGGCTCCCTGCCACTTGCTTTCAACTTCCAACATGCCGTTTCTACGAACTAAGTCCTATCAACGCCTGTTTAGACCGTTAACTTTCTAGGGTCTCGCTCAAGTTGCGTAACGAATTAACATAATCTTTATGAAAAATAGGTGAGAGAGTATCTTGTCCTCTCTCACTGCCCTCTACCTGACATTGATTTCTGCATGGGTAGTGTCTGACTTCAATATTGGTTAGTGTGAAACGAACCAGAGGAAATCATTGAAAATAGTAGGAGAATCTCATCCTTATAACCGATATATATCTTTCAGAAAAGGTAATTTTGCCAATCACGATTGCCCATGGCTAAACACATCCTAGCTGACCTCATTCATTCCAGGGATCATGCAGTCACATGAAGCTGCAAGCCAGCCAGAGTACATGAAAAGTTTGTTGTGAGTAGTGTGAATTACGTTAGACCCAGGGGTCATTGCTACATCACAGACTTCTGATAAACATTTGATATGCAGTTAAAAGGCGTTGCAGCAAAGAAATGTACCCATTCACATCATATCCTGAGGTCAGAGATATCTGATGTCCCTAATCATTTACAGTGTCATTGAGTATGAACTTATCTCTGCTCATTGATTTACCCCTGCTCTATCACTCATTTTATCTCAATCATCAGACACACACATTCTCAAATTCTCAATGACCAGGGAAATCACATGTGTAATCTGTTTGTCTTATTACCTAAGTTGTGTAATTTGTGTATTATTTTCTATGACATGAAAACAAACACAGCCACATAATCAGGACATTAATAAATATGCAGAACAACATAAAAAACACAATTAAGACAGTTCAATTGGTACATAAAAAACCACAAAAAGATATACATAATGATATTACAGAAAGGTATCCTATCACTCCCTTGACAAGGGTCCCTGGGGAGACAAATTTTACAATTGAAAAGTCACACGAATTGAAAACATATTACATATGCACTTGCAAAACCTGTGACTGGTAGGGCTGAAGAACAGCAATTTGTGCCTGAGTGGAATGGCCTCTCACTCAGGACATGACGTGGCACAAATGGTGACAGACGTCTCTGGCATTCCTTTTCATCCTTAGGCAGCATTTGGCGACTAGGCGACAACCGGCATCTTTGCAACTTATGGACCGCAGCTGGACCCTTGGCGTCATCCTGGTTAGGCAGCAGTTAGCCATCAGAGACTGGCGTGACAGCGTTGCATTTGACGTGCAACCTGCCCTCTGGCGTAGAAACCCATTCAGCATTAGTGGGACGTTGGGCAGCCTTGCTCTCCCCGTTCACCTCTGCATCGAAACGGCTCGCCTATTATCGATGGAACACGTTCTTCTCGGCACCCCGCTGAGTCTGTTAGGCCCGGCGCGCGCGTCGTTGTGATGCCACACGACTCGCTTGGCCCTCGAATAGCGGTCTGGTGGGTGGTCGGCCACTAGGGGATGGCCGCCGACGCGTGGTGATGTCCTGCTGTCTGCGCTGGCTTGTGAGACACGCCGCCTGCATGACGTAGGCGTGTCAGCTGGCTGCTGCCCGGTTCTGTCACTGTGGGGTCCACCCCCTCCCCCCCCCCCCCCCAAACACACCTGGGCTGCCACAGCTGAGAGTGAGTAATATGGCTGGCTGCTCCCTTCGCCCTCGCTGGCTGGCGTGGGCCGTCACGTCCAGTCTGCCGTGTGGTTCTCAGCCTGCACAATCCTCAAGAGTGGTCAAGTGCTATATTCTCTCACAATTGTCATGAAATTGATATAATCCATTTACATAAAAAGAAAATACTGATACTTAATATAATTACTTGTTTTATTACAAAGGATGCAAATCCAAAAATAAATTTAATTTCTGCACGGTCCTGTTAACGTTGTATGGACGTCAATTATGTGGTATGGGGTATCTATGTTTGTGTGTGCAAGTGTTTTTGTTAGTTTTTGGTTAGTTCTACTCCTATCATGCACACATTTTTAATTTTCGCAGGCACTACCTCTATACCTCCACCAAACGTGCAGACTTCTCCTAATACTAAATACGAAGTTATTGTACTACCCTATGCCTTTGCTAATACTGCTGAAGCGAATTTTCATGCATTTTTTTTCCTTGCGTACTCCTCTTTTATTTTCCAATGTCCGTCAGTGTAGTCTGCTGAAGCTGAAGTGGGCAGGAAGTGCGTCTACTCACTCAAGTGCTGGTGGTTTGCCTGAAAATTTTGAAGTGGGATTTTATGACTAAGTACTCGTAATTTTACATATTGCAAGGTGCCGGGGGTAGCAGTGTATCTAACACTAAATTATTCTAGAATCTACATATGGAAATGATGCTCTAGGCCCCCCCTTTTCTAACTCTGACTTTTGCTGTTGCACATGGATTAAGAAGAAACGCGAACTGACTCTAATCGACCCTGCAAGTGAAGTAGAAAAGAGTTTGGCACCTGTAATAATTTAATTTGATAAATAATTTTCATTAATGTGGAGAGAAATGAAAGGGTTGCTCTACCGATCTAGAGAATGAAAATTCTGTCGAAAATAACAGTTTGTTTTATTATGACTAAACTCAAAATAATAAACACAACACATGAAACATTTACAATACATCAAATTGGATACTCAAATAATTGCTGTGAAGGTGAAGTTGTCCGTAAACTAGCTTGTGACGTTTATGACCAAGTGGTATGTGGAGCCAATTCTTCGCAACTCAAATCCTAAGAGAAACACCCGGCCAACCCAACATTAATTGCTGCTACAGTAGTGAGAACTCAGACAATGAACACCCAAGACAGAACCACGTAAGAAAAGACGGGAACAGGCGCGCTCTGCTGAGCTCTGATTATCACAGAGCAAAATTCGCTAATCTGCTGGTACTGCGGACATACATTACCAAGCTGTCTTCTTAACTGCAATGACATGATCTGGCGTACCGGAAGCAATGGCTGGTTGCTTTGACGTCCAGTCGTGGTGATGATAATGTCGCGAGTATAGCCCGAAACACCCAACAAATTATCCTGGTCTGGTTGCTCCAGACGAAAGACTTTCTATCAATACAAATGCGCCTCTGAGGGAGACGAAGAAGGTTCGCCACACAATCACTGGTGGTACAGTGATTGATTTTAACAAGCGAAGTCACACAGTAACTCCGATACAGTCAACTTTAGCCAAAACTGCTCAAGACGGACAACATAGGCTGCTTGTACGCAGAACGCTCAATTGCCAGCTGTACTCGGACAGTTACGTTGAAGTCGAAACTTCAGCAACTTCGTCAAACAGTTACAATTAAATAAAAGTATATTAGACAGGCAACAGAAGGCAGGCTATCCAGAGCAGTGAGAGCTCAGTCTTGTAACCTACTCCGACCGAAAGGCGAGAGCGGACTCCCTCAAGAGCACCCGTACAAGCCAAACACAGAACATTCCCGCCCCCACGACAGTGGCCGTGGTTAAATGTTCCAATCAGCAACTCGAAAACCGGCGTAAAATTCCACTCTATTGCCAACGCACTGCTAGTCCACCAATGGAGATACTTGGCGCTAATGTCTGCTCCGATTTTGCTACGTCACGGAGCTATCCCGTGAGCAAGCCTATCACAGTTATGATTTTGCAGAAAACGCGGGAATTTGCCCGCCAAGACTGCCTGGGAACACAAGTCATTTCCACACCTCGCTGTTAGTCCGCCAGAAAGGGTTTTCACTAAGTTTCTGCGAAGTAATGGAATCTCTAGCCCAGCCGCTCCGTCAGGCCCCTGTGGGCGTGTCGCCGCCGCTCTTATGACAATGTCGGCGTCTGGAAAGCATCCACTCGACTCCCTCACACCCGTCGGCTTAACCCTTCAAAATCAGCAGAACCCGCCTATCACCGGACCACCCAGGTGACTAGAGACGTTTCGTGGGAAGTCCGCGTGTGAAGGAATAGCAACTTTTCACCACATGCAATTAGAAAGAAAAATCGAATTACTCAGAGTAAGATAGAAATATGAGAGGGGGCTCATGCCACCTCTCATAAGAACCCGCCTGTCACTGGACCACCCGGGTGACTAGAGATGCTTCATGGGAAGTCCGCATGTGAAGGAATAGCAACTTTTCACTGCATGCAATTAGAGAGGAAAATCGAATTACTCAGAGTGAGATAGAAATATGAAAGGGGGCTCATGCCACCTCTCAATATTACAACGATGCCTCCTGTCTCCTTTGTCAGAATCGCTGCTGCCGAAATCAAGCACGAGCATTATGCATTACTTATGTCTGTATATAAATATTTTTCAAATTTAACTCTCATCCATGGTCCATCATTTCGTTTCTGCTTCCTATATCCGGGTCTGGGGTTCGCCACTCTACCGTGACTTACACTTCTCTGTGCTAATTCCCCATACACAATATTTCACCGACGGCGCTCACATGGTGCTGGCAAAACTCCACCACGAGACAGGCTACATCGCACGACTGGCGATGGCTCATATGACACAGAGTCTTAACGTCGACACACGCCCAAAGCGTGGACTGCTAACACCATATGAATCACATCCGAAAATCGAGAGGCGCATGCTCTTTGGCACGATTCATCGTCTAGACACCACGAAAAACATAAAGTGACATACATCCGTCCTTTGGACAGTGTACAAGAAACCACGGAAAGTAAACAGAAACAGTTTCATCGACCATGGTGATAATTGTGAAGGCTCTTCTACGAGAATGCCATGATAGAGTACGACGCTCAGTTGCGGAAATCGGACAACAGTTGTGAGGCCCAAAGAAATAATAGCAGTATTCAGTTGTTTGGAGTACTCAGTATTGCAACGTGACTGGTTTGGTATGCCACAAAAAGTGCCATCTAGTGATTACATATAACTGGCAACGGAATTTTAATTCAATCTGACACCTTCCAATAAATGTTGGCGTGAAGATGTCACAAATACGCAACTCATTTGACCACGTTCAACAAGGACTCATGCTGAAAACTAATGGAAATGACAAAGAAAATAATACCAGAATACAACGAATGGAAAATTACGTTAAGCAACACAATATCAACAGTAAATTACGTTAAACTGTTCATCCATGGAGACTATTTACATAGTGCACCTTCTCTGATCTATAAATCTACAATGTACACTTGTTCTACGAGTGGTATCAATTCCTGGTTGAATTTTTTCTGCGTGACCCCTGCGGTGGGTTAGGTGGCCTCAATTCCACATATTCGCTACGTTGGTCATTCCACTGACCTTGACCGTTGTATGTCCTGCTGTTGCTTTGCTGTTGGTCACTAGAATTCTGTTGGCCCTGGTTCAAGTTCTGTTGCTCTCTCCAGTTTCCATTTCGTCGGTAGTTTTTGTTATGATCACAATTTTCTCGTCTTCCTCTATTTTCCCATGATGGCTGGTTATTCCCATTGAAGTTTGAATTTTGGTTTCGATTCTATCGATGTTTTCCCCCATTTCGTCCATCGTCTCTCCTCTCTGGTGAATCTGGCCAGTTACGGTCATTATTTCTACCTCTCTCCCGCCTGTTGTGAATTTCATTCACTTAATCGGGTTCGCACAGCGCGCTCTTGAAAGCTTCGATTGAATCGTTGCCTCTAGCGATGAGCAGTTGTTGGTAACGTAAAGGTAATTTAATGTAGCAGTGCCTTATAATTTCCTTGCGACTGTACGGTTGATCCAGAATCTGTTCTTCTTGACCCGGGATTCGACGAATTTGACAGGACTGCGGAATCTTGACGCTCCTAAGTCATTTCCTAACATGATCTCCTGTTTCATCCTCTTCCGTGTTCCTTGCGATCAGTATGCGCTAAGGAATGCGTCCTTAAATTCTTGGTAGAAGCGACAACTCTCCGCAACTCCGCGCATATGTTCTGCAATCGACCCTTCTAAGAAACCACAGATAAACTGGAGCTTGTAATTTAGTAGCCAAGATTCTGGTAGCACGTGATCGTACTGTGCCATCCAGGTCTTTGGATGTTATGCGTTGTTTGCCTCCTTGTAGACTTGAAAATTCTGGATGGTCAAGAGAAGTTTGTGGCCGAAAGGATCGACGTATCCGACATACGAATTTTCCCTCTCGTCTGCAGCGCGTGATTCCATGTATCCGTGCCCAAACGATCCTCGTGCACTGTTATGGTGTCCCTCTTGTTCTCATATTTACGTAATAACGTTTCTGACCTCCGTAGACGTGTACAATTGTTTTCCGGCTCGGTCTCTGACATGCTACGCGTTACTGACGGAGCATTTTCTATTACGCGCTCCGCCGCTGCAGGAGCATATTCATGCTGCATACGACCATGTGCAGGGTGTGTCGTCATGTAGCGGTTCGGAGAGCCGCAAAACATTTTCTTCACTTCTGTGATGCTCTCGGTGGCGCTCTACCGGACAAGTCTGTTTTTCCAATTGCGCGGCTCGCTCATGTGCCTGCCGAACGCCCTTAGCCAACTCGTTTTCTTGCGTGGCGACTCGGGCCTGCTGATCTTTAACTTCAGAGATTTCGCCCTGTTTGATTTCTGTCTGTTCAATTCAATTCGCAGCCTCACACATTTTTTACAGTTTTCGCGGAAAGAGAAGATATTTTTCCCCAAAGTCGCGTCGCCTCCCGTGGCAACAATCGAACAGATACAGTCTTAAAGATCTTTATCTAAATCGCCTGTGCCTGGGAGTATGTTAGTCCTAGGTATGAGGTGTCATAAATATTCTATCTCTAAGCATTTCTCGGACGCCAGAGTTTCTTATACTACTGAGGTGGCCGGTGGAAGTGGGTCATAGGCCTATTTGCAGTATTGGCGAAGACGACAACTTTTGAATTTTTGCAAGTGCTTGTTTTATCTTACACACCTTAGTTCTTGCCTGTTTAACTTGTTCTTTGACCACTCATGCGTTCTTTCGTGCTACTTGCGCTACCAATTGCGCTGTTATGGCATCGCGCTTCGCCTGGTCCACGAGCTCACTCGTTTCTGTTGTCATTTTCTTGATACTCTCTAGCTCTTTTTGGATTCTCACTATCTCTTTCCCTACTTCATCTATCCAGTCTGTGACCGTTCTTATGACTAATTTGTATCTTTCCTCCTGTCTCTTTTTTTCTGCCTCTTCTCTCTTCCTTTCTGCCTCTTCTCTCTTCCTTTCTGCCTCTTCTCTCTTCCTTTCTGCCTCTTCTCTCTTCCTTTCTGCCTCTTGCATGAATTGCATGAGAGCCTGAAACTGAGATCCGCCGCTAACACCTTCCGGACTACATGAACGAGTTTCCATCATTCTGTGACGTTCTGTTTGTGATTATGGTCTGTCAGTCTCAATGATAGTGCGTCTCGTACCAGCAGCGCCTACATTTCGTTGTGCTGCGGTCTCCTGTTCACTTTCGTCACGTGACTCAGACATGTCGTCATACTCTGCAGTTTCTACATTCGACATTTCTCCCCAGTCTGCAACTGCATTTACCTGATAATCCCGTGTAATATCTACATGGTGATCGCTAATAATCTGACGTGGATCCATGGTTAACAAAACACAATTACTTCCTCTACTCTGTAGCAAACGTGCCTTGCTTCTTCTGAGCATGCCCTCTAATTCTGACCCAAACGAATTTAAGACTACACATACCTGTGCCACACAGATTCTACTCTAAATTACGCTCCCATGTGCTACTAATACCTAGTGACGAATTCAAATAACAGCACACTTGTCTATGCTAACAAAACAAAGATCTCAAACGATCCTAACAAATCAGCAGAACTCAGTTCGCCGTCAGAAACAAATAGTCAAGTGACACAGAAGTCACAACCAAAATATGAAAATACACACCTACAATAATTAAATATTAGTATTATGTCTAGGCGCCAACAACGCGAATCTGTTCTACCCAGTGCACCACATTAAACGTGGGGAACAGAAACTTCACTTGCAACACTATCTGCGATCTGACGGTCACAGAAGGTGCCATCAAAACTAATTTCTGCGCAAGGGACCTCAAATTGAGTGACTGCGCTAATCAACGCGACCTGACGGTCACAGAAAGTACCACCAATCCGAGATCCTGGCAGGGGACGCCACAATGAAAGTTAACGTGTTTGGGGGCTATATAAAAATGATTGAGAATGTATGCAAAATCTAGTTTACTGATAACATTTATTTTCCCAAAAACAGACTGACATAATTTATGCAAAACGTGTTATGATAGAATATCATAAACAACTTACAGGCGGTTTAAGTTCACAATGGACAAGGATCGTGCTTGACAAAAGTAAGTCAAGTACTGTGGCCCTAAAAATGTGGATAATGCAATCTGAATCGATTTGACGCTGAGCAGACTTTGATCGATGATCTACATACAGATCTCTATATTAGTGCAGCTGAGAACAAGTGGCGATTGTGATTTGTACAGCCTGACAAGGCTGGAGCAGCTGTACGTTACCCTGTTTGCTTCGTGCAGCGATGTAACTTGCAGCTGGCGAGATGGGTGCGGCGGGGGCGAGGTGTAAGGCGGCACCTGTGAATCGATCGCGGCCACGAAGGAAATGCAAAATCTCACGATCTAGCGATCAGGCAGACAGATCGCAATTTACTTTCTACCAGAGCCCTGAAATCATGGTAGATTTCAGTGTGTGACACACCCATTCGCTGATCATACTAAGGGCCAATTTGGATCACTTATACGACAGAGCACACAAGGATACCAAATGACAAGACTGGTTCGAATCCTGCCTCGGGCATGGATGTGTGTGATGTCCTTAGGTTAGTTAGGTTTAAGTAGTTCTAAGTTCTAGGGGACTGATGACCTCAGAAGTTCAGTCCTATAGTGCTCAGAGCCATTTAAACCATTTGACAAGACTGGTAATCCAAAAACGAATAAGTGTGCCCTCGGCAAATGGATAGTCCGAGATGCTAGAAGTCTCACTGTTAGTACAGGAAGAACTTCACCACAGGCTCCCCAGTCTAACTACTCGCAAGTGAAGTCAGTCTTAGGACAGGTCCCAAGTACCAACCACACTTCGACCAGAAGTTGCTTCCATACTGAAGTCCAGAGACCGAGTGCCTCGCACCTCTCCCAGAGAAAGCAATTCTGTTTTTTCCGCAAAGTGCACTAACGACACTGCCTTCACCCCGTCTTGAGCCAACCACAGGGCTTTAGAGGCGCTAAATCTCTCCTCGTATACAACAGCACAAACTCATGTCGAACCAGAGCAAGAGTTAAGAAACTTGCACCTCTGGAAAAAAAGCAACCGCCAATTACTGACCTTTTACAGTTTTCGCGGAAAGAGAAGATATTTTTCCCCAAAGTCGCGTCGCCTCCCGTGGCAACAATCGAACAGATACAGTCTTAAAGATCTTTATCTAAATCGCCTGTGCCTGGGAGTATGTTAGTCCTAGGTATGAGGTGTCATAAATATTCTATCTCTAAGCATTTCTCGGACGCCAGAGTTTCTTATACTACTGAGGTGGCCGGTGGAAGTGGGTCATAGGCCTATTTGCAGTATTGGCGAAGACGACAACTTTTGAATTTTTGTTAGGCGTGGAGCTACATACAATGCCCGGTTTATGACTCCACTGTGTAGATCCGTCTCTTCAGTCCGTCACCCCCAGCCCAGCCTTTGGCTGGCGCCAATGTGGGTATAGAGGAATTGTCCTGCTGGAGACATGTCTCGACAAGGGGGTGCTCTGTCTGCTCTGTGCAGCTGTGGGTCTATCCGGCAAGATTTACTGATGGATGGTCTCGCTGCCACTTGCTTTCAACTTCCAACATGCCGTTTCTACGAACTAAGAACCATAAAAATACCTCATACTTTTAGCGCCCTACCAGGCTTCATCGACGCCTGCTCAGGCCGTTAACTTTCTAGAGTCTAGCTCAAATTGCGTAATGTTGTAACAAAATCTTTATGAAAAATAGGTGAGAGAGTAACTTGTCCTCCGTCAGGAGATTTCTTTGAAAGTGTAACTCATCTATAAGGGATACCGTATACAGAAAACTTAAGTGACCCATTCATGAGTACTGCCACCAGGTCGGATTAAAGGAAGACATCGAAGCAATTCAGAGACTTGCTATTAAATTTGTTACCAGTGGGTTCAATTAGTACTGTAATACTGCAGAGTTGCTACCTGAACTCAAATTCGAATCCCTGGAGGGAATGAGTAGAAATCTAATTCCGTTTCTCAAATTCCTGGAGAATGAATTTGTAGTCTTTCAAGTTGCGGGTATGAAATTTGATTGTTTTAGGCTTGAAAGACGTCTGCAACTGACCAATGAGGCCATTGGTTAATTCGCTGACATCCGCGTAGCTGCTGGACATGTGGACAACTGGTGGTTCTGCTCTTTAGTGACATTTTATTGTCTTTCTTCATTAATTACCTCCTCAACAAGCATTGAGAACTAACTGCTGGTCGGGACGTTCACCATCGTCTCAGGAGCGTCCTCTGCCTCCATGTTGTTATCTATGTGGAGTCAGACTCTTCTGTTCCCTCGGCGCGAGCCAAACATTTTCCCTTCGTTCTCTCTTCTTCAACTGCTTCGCGAGCGTTGCGCCTAAAATGTCCTGTGGTTTTGTTAAGGGCCACTGGAACCCATGGTCCCGCGGCGGTGAGTAAGATTATCCTCGAAGCATGATTAGATGAGTCTTGTCTCAAAAGTGGTGCAGTTTACTGCCAGTTAACCTGGATGCCCTTCGTTAGCACCTGGAATCAGGTCTTCTGAGCAAAGCCAGTCCTTCGAAAACGACCACACACGCGGGTAACTGGGATGTGTCACGTGTTCTGGACTGCTGGTTCCCTCTGCTTACGGTGGAGCAAGGACGAAAGCATCTCCGCAAGGCAGACTTAAATGGTACTCTTGGCTCCGTAAGTTACACAAGCGAGAACTACACTTGTCAGGAAACCGAAAAGCGGTATACTACAAGCAAATATTATACAGTTACAAACACTTATTACAGAGACAAAAAGGCAACAAGCAAACATAACGAACATCAAAACACAACCGTGTCATGATTACGCCACACATGGTGGCAAAGAAGCCCTAAGACAGCAACAACTACGCGAAGGTAGTGACGCTCCGCAACACGTATGCTTTTGTACCGTATCTGCTCCACAACTACTGAAGGTAAGATGTTCTCGTCCACCTGATGCATGATGATTCAAGAGCTTGTGCACAAACTAAATACAACAACTTTGAGGCAGAAACTTATTGTGTTGGAAGTAAGCCCGTGCTATTGAAAGCTATTACCGGCCGGGGTGGCCGAGCGGTTCTAGGCGCTACAGTCTGGAACCGCGCGACCGCTATGGTCGCAGGTTCGAATCCTGCCTCAGGCATGGATGTGTGTGATGTCCTTAGGTTATTTATTTTTAAGTAGTTCTAAGTTCTAGGGGACTGATGACCTCAGCAGTTAAGTCCCATAGTGCTCAGAGCCATTTTAACCATTTTTTTATTGAAAGCTTTGGCCGCCCCCGCTAGCTGAGTGGTCAGCGCGACGGAATGTCAATCCTAAGGGCCCAGGTTCGATTCCCGGCTGGGTCGGAAATTTTCTCCGCTCAAGGACTGGGTGTTGTTGTCGTAATCATCATCATTTCATCCCAATCGACGCGCAAGTCACCGAAGTGGCGTCAAATCGTAAGACTTGCACCAGGGGAACGGTCTACCCGACGGGAGGCCGTCGTCAATCATCATCATCATCATTGAAAGCTTTGGATTGTCAGGAACAACAAGGACAGTCAACACAGTACACTTTAATTTCAGCAAACATCACGTACTATGTACTCAACAATGTGGCACATTACAGAAGATATTCAAAACAACTATCGCAACGTTCTATACTGGCACATTAGATCCTGTTTGATGAAGGAAGAATAAATGAATTGCTGCCATAGCTGCAATAATAAATGGTAATACAAAATGAAATGTAAAGAATCGATTTAATGTTGCGTTATCAACAGCAAATCACTTCTGGGCAGAAAATTGTGACCCACTCTACCAAGTACACCAGGCATCGTAGGAGCCTCATTGGGTGCTGCAAGTGTCCTTGCAAGAAATGTTTCTTCATCAAGAATTGGTGTGACGTACACGAGGCTTTTGATACGGCCCAAAAATTAAAAACGTCGAGAGGTACCTGACCAGAGGAGCGAGGTAACCATGCATTTGAAGCTCCCCTTCCGACCTAATCCCTGTAATGTGTATCACTGAGTACGTCGCGTACTTGCACAGAAAAGTATACAGGTGCTCCGTGTACTTACATCCAGCTATATGTGCAAAGAAATAGTACAATATCTTAGTATCTCAGTTGTCCTTTATGTTCCCGACAATCCAAAGCTTTCAATGGCATAGGATTACCTCGAATGTAAATCATTCCTATTCCAAAATTTTTGTAGTTAGACTCCTAAATCAGCTCCTGCAATTTGTGCGTAACCTTTTGAATAACCTTGTATATCGATATGGCGAGTCAGGCGAGTGTGAATGCACAACAAATTATGGTGAAAGAAATGTCACAGAGGCGGCAGAGCTACAAGTTGCCGTGACCTATTACTGAATAATTTTGGTTTACAAATTCTTGTTGGCTAGTGACAGAACCTTCGTCTCTGAGAGTCAGTGCTGGATTCCACATAATGCCACAGATAAAACTATAATCACGATTAATTAGATCATTCAGCAAATATATTTAAGTAGCTTTCCTGAAAACTGAATACTAGAAGGATGATAAAGATGTTAAAATCAGGACGTTCGCTTAATATGTACAGTGGCTTAAGGGTATACAAGGTAGTCAGAAACAATCTGAAAAGCTTGTACCGAGAAATAATTGTTAAGAAAAAAAATGTATACGTTCCGTCGCTTCAGAGTTATTAAGCAATGAACTTAGCGAATCAGGTCGTCCCAAATCCAAGCAGCCTGACACAGACAGAGTTACAAAACGTGTTCTTTGCTCGGTTTCCTCAAACCGATCAAACGTAGCTTTGCGTTTATCACTTCCGATAAAGGCACATTTTACTGTAAATGAGCATATGAACATGTGGTAACTCACGGAGCCGCAGATGTCTTTGCTGCGCGGCATTTAAGCGCATGCAAGTGCTTGAATTCTTGGTCGTCGAGATGGTTGTCTAACTTACGACTAAATAACTCGGAAACGGCGCAAAATATCCAACTTTTTTCTAAAAAATTCTTTTTCACTTCAACTTCCCTTGTAGCACACTTATCTTTCAGGACTGTTTCCGACCATCCTGTTCAGTGAAATGAAATGATCGTATGGCATTGTTGGCCGGGAGGCCCCATGCGGGGAAGTTCGGCTGCAGTATTGCAATTCCTTTTTAGTTGACGCCACTTCAGCGACTTGCGAGTCAATGATGATGAAAGACACACAACACCCAGTCACAACACCTGACCCCGCCGGGAATCGAACCCGGGACCTCTTGCGCGGGAAGCGAGAACGCTACCGCAAGACCACGAGCTGCGGACATCCTGTTCAGTCCTCGTTCACGACAGATTTATGTCACTCTAGCAGGCGGGAGAAGCGCAACATTCTTGAATAGTGCGTAAAGAACGTCCGATTAATGACAATCCACACTAACAGCGAACTTTATACACGCCTGATTTTCGTACACTCAAGTAATCTTTCACAGAGCCAACGAGCATGGTTATCTTTCGTGTTGGCTGAAAAACAGGTCTTCCTTGTATAAACATAAATTCAAGCCACTTATTGATGATAAGATGATGTAAAATTTCCAAGTTGCTGGCATGGTCACCCGCTGTTCCAAATAGTCCCAGACTTTTCTGTGGGAAAAGGTCGTGTCAGTTAGTGGGTCACTCAAAATACGATACAGTTTGTGAGTGTTCGTCAAACAGGGAACATAATCGTCCAGCCATATAATGACGGCTTTTGTCATCTTGGAAGACGGAAATTCCACAGCATGTTAATCATGAAGTTGTAGAAGGAAGGGTAACACTTGGTCACCGAGAATCTCGAAAAAAACTTCTATGTTCATGTTCACGGTATCCTTGGATGACTGAGCATAAGTGATAGCATGGAAAACACCCCCAAAGTGTCGCAGAAACATCTCGGGCCTTACCTACATCCTCGAAACTTTATGGGACAAGCGCATGATTGGGCTGTCGGGGCATTCGATGTTTCTCTTCCGTTGGAAAGAGACAAACTTGCGACTTATCGGAGGATAAGACACGCCTCCAATCAGCTGATCTCCAGTTTCTGTGTTGAAGACGTGCAGTTTTATGTGCCATTTCGAGCGATGTCCATTTACGAGATACCAGACTAGAAATATCCGTAACATGTAGGTACCTTCAAAGAGTTAGCTCGGAAAATCGTTAATATGGAGCTGCGTTCACCGACAGCATCAAATCCTGACGCATTAGAAACCAGTTATCATTGTCAAGGCACGACTTTTGTCTGTGGTCCTTGCCAACTAGGATCTTTTTACAATCACGCCGTGTTACATGGTTGCGAGATGTAAAACACTGGCCGGCCGAAGTGGCCGTGCGGTTCTAGGCGCTGCAGTCTGGAACCGCGAGACCGCTACGGTCGCAGGTTCGAATCCTGCCTCGGGGATGGATGTGTGTGATGTCCTTAGGTTAGTTATGTTTAACTAGTTCTAAGTTCTAGGGGACTGATGACCTCAGATGTTAAGTCCCATAGTGCTCAGAGCCATTTGAACCATTTTTTGTAAAACACTACTTGTAGTCACTTTGGGCAGTCCGTGTTGACACACCGACAATACGGGCAGCTTCGTTCATGGTGTGGTCATGGATAGGTCCAAGCAAGAGTACTCCTTTGTGCCACTCTGTCACATCGCCACATGCACCTGTCTTACTGCGCTGATTCCAGACAACCTACTAGCACATACATATCGCATCGCTACTAAGACTTCCTTTAGCGTTGGAGGATCACATGACTGTCTGATCTACTACAGCGGTCCAAAGTGACCAGTGTGTTCTTTTAAGTGATAGAAAATATTTCGTCCGCTGGTTTGGTTGAGACTGGAAGATTGATGAGCTAGTAATAACGTCACATAGCCCAAATTACAAAAATTAATAACTAAACATAAAAAGATTCCAGATGCTGCTATAGGTAGTATAGAATTTCAATAAACGCCCTCTTCTGTCAGGCAAACAATTCGTACTCGTCTATGTTTGAATGTGTCCTTGTGTTCAAATAAGTCATTATATCCAATATCCTCGCAGTCGACTGAAGTTCCTAGACCTATGTCTCATCTCTATCAACAATCGCCAAATTACTGATGACACCTTTAAAATCGTGAACTGCTGATGGTCCACTTCCAAAAGTGACTTACCATTTCCCGACTATTTGTTTTCATTATCATGTTATTTCTTTGCGGTAGCTACTGTTTTCATTGTCCCAATTGCCTGTTGACTTTCGCCACGACCCTTGCTGTGATCATTCTTAATTAATAACGAGGTAACAGTTTCTAGTAGTTTTTGAGCTGGTTCGCTATCGATACGGAAAGGTCTGCGACCACACTCGAGGTTGCGCTACCCCGGCGCCTCGATAGGAGGCGGCCGAGTCGCTCGAGTCGGGATAAAGGACCGCATCCGCCGGCGGCGTGAGTACCCGTTCGCCAGTGTCTTGTGTACCAGGAGCTTGGCTAGTAGCGCCCTTTCAGGCTACTCAGTTGTTTGTCTCCGTTCCAGGGAAGAGAGAGTGCGGGCTGTGTGGCGTTGCTCTAGCTGATTGACACGAAGCTGTCGTTTGATGGTCAACACAGTAAGGCCTGGAGGGGACTGGCCGTGGTAGCTGTAGCGTGCGGTAGGTAAATACAGTTCCTTACTAGAGGTGTTATTTGTTGTGATCGGACGGGTCAGACGGAGCTGCCTCTATTAGTTGCGGATTTTGAATGCTGATGGATTTTTATGGTGAGTATCAAGCAACTCTTCAGTGCTTAAAATGGTGGGCGTTGTGTTTGCATGTAAACGGGTTTGGCTTGCGTTGCGACAAGAGGCTCACTTATTTGTTTGATGTTACGTTGCGCGGCTTTGCCTTCAGGCTTCGTATGTTCAGTGGGCACAAGGGGCCCACATGCTTAGGTATTTTGTATATGTTTTAAGAAGGGCAAAAAATCCGCATTGTGTTTCATTATGTGGTTTGTTTAGTACGGTGTAATAATTGTTCATTTTCTGGCTCACTTATTCAAGTAGTGTCAGTTTTCCTGTAACCACAACTAAGGTCAATTACAATTAAATTGTTTCTTCATGACTGTGTTTTGACGTACGTCTTATCGAAAGATTCTAGCTAGCCTGTAAATTCTGACTGGTTTGGATAGGGTGGCCATCGTGAGCCGACAATAAGAGGTAATTGGTTTTAACTTTGTTTAACTTTATTATTTTAAAACATATTTAAACAAAGCCTTCTTAGGATCTACCAATTTAAAGAATTTTAATTTTTAAAAAGTCATGCCACTTTTGCTCGCAATTCTTGTGGTAAACAATATATGGTTTATGTATTGATTCGTAAGTTTCATTGATTGTAGTGTTTTATTACGGCAAGATTCGCTGACTACGTTTTGATACATTCAAAGCTGTTTTCTGGTTTTTGAATTGTGGCGTTATTGACCGCTTAATCTGTTAATGCTATGTTGTAAAATGATTTTATGTGTGTGTTTTAGATTTCTCCAGAGCCTTGTGTTTGTCAATGTATTTGTGGAGACAGCTGTCAGGAGGGCTGTATGCGCCGTTTGATTGTGAAGGCTACGCCATCAGTTTCATCTACAACCCCAGTCTCATTTGAATTTATTGTACATTGTACAAGCTACGATATGGTGTATTTGTTTCTTGTAACTTACAGATTTATTTGCAATTCATTGTTAAATAAACGTGTGTAGCTTATTTATGTTTCCTCTACATTTGTGTCCACGATCCGTCTACTTCAGAACTGAGCATAGTGGGGAGTTTTGTTTAATGGTATTAAAGACACATGTCAGTTGTCAATTAAAATGTATGGCAGTCGAAATGCTCGAGTCAGTAAACCGAACTTTCACGATACTATAAACTGGCTCTCACAAAGTCTCAACTTACAGAATGCCCACATGTATAAAGTTATGTCCTAAGACACATGCTTTGTTTTTCGTAATATCATATCAAGAAATCCGAATGGTCTGTCGTCGACTCCTAATACTGAATATCTTGTCATTTCCAATCGAAATACTTTATTGCAACCCTCAATCTGTATGGATGTCTGAATATTACCTCCACAACTTCAAAATCATGGTGGGTCTGAACTGTGCAATGAAAACAGATTTATCATGGTGTGAGTAGTAGACCAAAGCCGCCATCAGCGCATTTTGTTAGTGCAGGTTGCCTACATCAGGGGCTGGTATGCACTCAGGGGCCAACCTGTTGTACTCCTATGATTTACAGGTACTTAACCTATTGTTCTTGTTCTGCTAAAAGGATCCTTCTTTTGATTGACAGGCATTTAAGCTATTACAACTCCCCCCCCCCCCCCAAACCCTCAGCAAAACCTCACCCATTGCTGCTACTAGTACACTTTCAGGTCTGAGTTATTAGAATAGTCCCTCTCACTCTTATCAATTTGATTGACTACTTAATTAAATTTATCCATTAATTAACCTCTCCACTCAGTCATAAACTACCTCCCCTCCCACTCTCCCTCTCGAAAATTGGCGAGAATAAGACTCAGTTGATTGGTCATTTGGAGGGAATTCGATTCTAGTGTATGGAATATTGTTTAACCAATTTCTAATGTATAGGATATTGTTTAGAAATTTATGGCAATGTATGGAATATAGTTTCATTCTTCAGTTAAAGAATTTGCCCACAAATCGATTGCTGTGTATGGAATATTGTATAAACAATTTAGGCAATACATGTTATATTGTTTATTTAAACAATTTAGAGGATTCACAGAAGTGTATGGAAAACAGTTGATTTATTATTTGTTTAAAGAATTTTTCAGGAAATTGATCACCACTCAAGCTGCCCAATCCCTGCTCCTGCTCGTCCACTCGCCTCTCCCCCTCCCCCCCCTCTACAGTGGAGAGGAGGGACATCATGAAGGGCAATTCAAGGGTATATTGTTCTTTTATTTTATTTTTTTTTAATTTTGGGGCTTGGGTTTCACTTGATGATCATTCTCTGCTGTTTACAAAGGTGCAAGTCTTGTGAGAAGGAATTAAATTGATCATTTTTTTTTTATTCCGATTCCACATGGAATACAGTGATGAAACACACATCACACCTAACTATACTGGCAAATTTTTCGATCGTAAAGCACACACCACCTGCCATCTCCTGTCCACTGGACCACACAGTACGCTGCCGAACATGGTCCCGGGAGTCAGGATGCAACAGCAATCCCCATGAACTGACGATGCGGCCGTCAGCTGCTGAACCATGTGCAGGTGTCAGTTTGGGTCCTGAAAGGATGAGGTGGCGGCATCCCTTTGATATGACATCTGAGAAATACCTGTCAAAATACGTGTTCACCTAGGCACCGTTGCTGGTGCAATGACACAGAGCTGTGGGCTCAGCGCTATATAAATCTGTTCCAATGCTTGCCTGAATATCTCATGGTGGATTGTCCCTAGTGATCTTAGTAGGACATGTGAGCTGATGCATCATTGTGAAATATTAGCATAGTAACTCACCATCTAAAAGGTTCTCAATGGTGTACTGATGTAACACAGCTATTTAAATAAGAGCCAAGTTGACCTCTCGGAAATAGTAAAGTGTCATAGAAATAGGTAATGGTTGCTTTTGTAGGAGCTTTCGTGATGTCTCAGCTTGACTGCATGGAAATTCTTGCACTAACAGGACCTGTTTATGAAAATAGCCCTAAATAACACTGAATGCATTCTTCCTAATAGTCCTAACGAGACACCACGTTTTCCCTTCCTGGAAATTGTGATGTCCTGCATTGAACATATGTCTCAGAAATGGTAAACGATCTCACCGCTAAAAGACCTTATCATGTCTGTGCATGGTCGCGAAAACACCATTAATCATTAAATTATTCTTGTTGTTGGGAAAGAGAACACTGTCTAAGCACAGATGGGAAAACTGTAACAATTACGCAAACAGATTTCAAAACATTGTCCTACAGAAGAGAAAAATCGCTGGAATTTTCAGTGTCCTACAGCTACTGCTCTGGTGATGTCCTAATGCCACAGTGGAGGTTGACTGACGGCATGCCCACCAGAGGTGGAGGGTCTGCATCAACTTGTCTTTAAACTCTTTCTTTTTTAGGACTTTCGATAGATACCTTGCCTCCATCTTGTTGGAATCAGTTTTTAGACACCCCTTCGTCCTGGCACAAAGGATGTCTTGTGAATGAATGGAGCATTATGATGGGCTCTTATTGAATTTACCTCCTGAATTACTGATACTGCCAGTGTGGAAGATCTGTCCACCTTTTTTTTTTCTTTCTGCAGATGAGACTTTCAGCAGTAAAAAAACTATTTTGTACAGAGCGCCATATTGCACCAACAATTACAACCTGCAAAGTGGTCGACAGATCGTCAAATACAGAAAGACTCTTACTGAAATAAACTGCTCTGCCACTGAGGAAGGGAGCTTGAATATTAGAGCCTGAAACTGATCTCCAACCCAACAATATATCACTGTGTACAATGTCGATGTAGTAAATATACAATTTGTATCCTGCACCATACAAAATCGCCCCTTTTACATCATATGTGTAGCTATCAACCGCCAGGCACTAGTACATATACCGCGAGGACAGTCAGCATAAGCACATGCAGTCTAGGTATACTCCATGCTGCACTAGATATTTCCTTTGAGATAGGGCGATTATCCACTCCCGACGCATGACCAGAGCGCCCTCAGTGGACTGAAGTCACTCTCAGAACTGTTGTACAAAGGCTGAGTCAGTATCCCTTGACACAAAGATGTTTTTGTTTCTGGTCCTGTCCTGCTTGCTTGCTTTTCTACACCCATCTCTGGGATTACAAGAAGATATGTAATTCCGCATAGTTTGTCAGAATATCACACCATTTTCGCGATACTTCTCGATCTCAAGCTCATAGCAATATTGCTTGCATGGCAGCACTGCTCCTGCAGCATAATTCTGAAGATATAGACTGGAAATTATTTCTCTAGGAATCCAAATCTTTAGCCAGGTAGGGCATGCTGTAAACCATTGTGTAACTAAAAACTTACCCCATATGTGAAGAACCTTACACGAAAACTCGAAAAAAATAGAGGAAACTGATACTTCGACTCGCCAATACCAATGTTGGTGATGTAACAGATTCCAAATCATCCCTATAATTTACAAAGTCAACTAAGGTGTTTCTCACGTCTAGAGGACCAGCAAACATGTATTCCACCTGTCTTTCACCTGCTAGATGCACACACCACAATCAATGTTCTCTAAACTAAATAAAGGCGCAAAATGTGCAGAAGCAGTTAACCAGACAATTTACATGGGAGGGAATAATGGTCCAGGACAAACACACGTCCATGCTGAATCTTCTCAAATTTCCATGCGATCTCAAAAGCTGTCCAACACATACTAAGTATTAGTTTGTTTTTCAGCTGTCTAGAGGAGGACATGGTTATGTCAGCTACATTCCTACACCCCAACAGGCCTCTCCATATGGACAACTGCTTCTGTGAATTGGAAACATGAATCATTCCCACCACAGGCCACCGCTGGCGAGTCACGCACCACTAGACAGAATTATCCTAGGAAATTGGTCACAAACATATTTGATAGCTATACTTACAATTAAATGTTATGATTGCAGTCTCAATTGGATGACATTTGACAGTGAGTGAAGTATTGGAAATACACCTTGCTGACAGCTGTGGTTCTGTAAATAGAAATATATGTACCATTCTTATGACCTGACATACTTTTCTGTTTGCTATCACAGTATTCCATGTCAAATCCATACCTTCCATACAACTGGACATAGTCATCTCCTTTGCACATGTCAGAACACAAACACATACTTTATAAGCCTTATGCTCAAGGTGAACCTATCACACATCCCCTACTACTAAGCATAATACTTCGCCAATAAATAATTGCTGACAATACAAAATAATGCTGAGAGAAAGTCAGTGATGCGTGGACATGTCTCATAAGTTTTTCTTGCGAGTGCTACCATTGTGTCTTGGAGAGTCGTAATCGTCTTACAAACTGGCAGATGTTAAAAAACCCAATCGCAAACAACTACTGTATGTTACTGTACCAAGTGGTCTTGGTTCTACATGTGCACACAAGTACCCATGTTAAAAGCTATACTGGCTTTATAAATCGAGGTATGGCATTACCTCCAAATGATGTCTTTTTCCAGACAATTACCGTGGTACTGAATATAAACAGTGATTGTAGGAGTGTATATTATCAGACAAGCTGTGTGGTTACACTTCGCCGACAGTGCAACCTCGTAATAAAGTTACCGCTTTTTGAAAGTGATTCTGCCTAGGAGTGAGGCATGAAACCGATATCTACAACTCCCTCATGCCGCCACTAGATATTTCTCCAGTATTTATAACACATTCTGTCTCGATGCCATGTCAGAGGTTCTGTGATATGTCCACTAACCCATAGGCGATGGTTGGTTGTGAAGGATTACAAACAGTAGTAGATGGTGTACTGATTGAGATCACAAGAAATGTATACTAGCTTTGCAGATCTATAGTGTTACACTTTTGATAGAAATAATGTCTATGATTTGGAATGAAGTCTGTCAATTCAACCACATACCTGCATTGTATCTGATGGTGAAGTCCTTTAATGATTACAGCCATAAGAGAATCATATTTCTATAATCTCATATCTCGAAACGAGTCACCTTTCTCGAACCTATCTGCTACAGTAATATTCCAATGTGGTTTCAGGTAGTCCCTATGTATCTTACAACTGCCCTTCAGACTCTGCGCTACCATTCCTGCAGCTTTGCGCATGTGATCATTCCAGTGTAAGTCAGAACTGAATAGAAGTTGGAGAAAGCTATATCTATCACCTTCTGCAACCCATGTAGGAACAGGCTAAGATAAGTCATTGTGAGAGGATTGTGTCTGCCAGCTGTGCATGATGTGTAAGGTCACCACCAAACGAAGCCGCCTCCTGCAACACGAGGTAATATAAAAGACAGTACGGGAACAGGGGGGAAGGATGGTTCTCCAAACTACAAAGAGGTACTACAGATCTGCATCCCTCAGGGCCCATTCACGTCTATCACCCCAACATTCGACATCATTATTCTGCACCATCCAACAGAGAGAAATTACAAACTATGAAATCTTCACTACCTTCATCCGATACAGAACTCGATAACACTTTTAGCGCATCTCTCTCCTCCCATATATAGAAAACAAATACCACATGCATGCCAGCATCGAGCACAAGTGACGATTCTATGAAATATACATGTATTGACCCACTGCACAGACCAGTTTCATCACCTCTACTGTAGGAGGATGATTGTATCCCAAGGACTGTATTGTAAGCCGCAAGAGACACTCCCTGTGACCCTGTGTCGTTGTTTGAAACATTGTTTTTTTTCTGCTGTAACACACCTTGCCATACATTTTGTTTTTTCCGCCATGACTTCGAGGTCTGTCAGGTACTCTACTGACATTAAAACCGTCTGATCCATTGCTTCTCGCAGAAAACTAGACACTGCATGGTGTAAATCATGTTGCTACTGCTGGATGATTTTAAATAAAAGACAGTTACTAGATAAGGAAACTGGAAAAGTTTGGCAGTGTTGTGGAAAGTATCCAAACTGCAGTCCGAAGGTGATTGACGACCTCTACATTTAAACTCATCTGTCACAGTGATGGAATAGCTGATAGCTCTGCATTCCGCTTTGACTGATTCCTCATATTGCAGTCATGCATGCGATCACTGTTTCAGTGCTAGCCACCCTCATAAGCTGTCGCCCCTCCATCAAAACTCTTTCTCCAACTCAAACAAGTGATGTCAATCATTATGTGGTAACCAACAGCGAGCCAGTGGACAGATGGGATGGAAAAGACACCCTAGATATACTGTAATAATAAGCATCACAGTTGATAGTGCAAACAGTTCTAGCGATTTTACAGTAATTTCAACATCGACCAATGATATGACAGCATGTTTCCCAATTTCAGTACCATAGCTAAACTGGCCCTTCTCTACTGTGTCAGTATCATTGCGAATGTAGATAGATGACAGTTTAGTACGTCCATTCATTGTATTTCGCAAACACATACATCATCAAAGTATACCAGACAGAGCTCTACATATTTCTAGCACCTTGGGCATAGTGCATAATTTACGATCTATCTCTACATCTACATCTACATCCATACTCCGCAAGCCACCTGACGGTGTGTGGCGGAGGGTACCTTGAGTACCTCTATCGGTTCTCCCTTCTATTCCAGTCTCGTATTGTTCGTGGAAAGAAGGATTGTCGGTATGCCTCTGTGTGGGCTCTAATCTCTCTGATTTTATCCTCATGGTCTCTTCGCGAGATATACGTAGGAGGGAGTAATATACTGCTTGACTCTTCGATGAAGGTATGTTCTCGAAACTTTGACAAAAGCCCGTACCGAGCTACTGAGCGTCTCTCCTGCAGAGTCTTCCACTGGAGTTTATCTATCATCTCCGTAACGCTTTCGCGATTGCTAAATGATCCTGTAACGAAGCGCGCTGCTCTCCGTTGGATCTTCTCTATATCTTCTATCAACCTTATCTGGTACGGATCCCACACTGCTGAGCAGTATTGAAGCAGTGGGCGAACAAGCGTACTGTAACCTACTTCCTTTGTTTTCGGATTGCATTTCCTTAGGATTCTTCCAATGAATCTCAGTCTGGCATCTGCTTTACCGACGATCAACATTATATGATCATTCCATTTTAAATCACTCCTAATGCGTACTCCCAGATAATTTATGGTATTAACTGCTTCCAGTTGCTGACCTGCTATTTTGTAGCTAAATGATAAAGGATCTATCTTTCTGTGTATTCGCAGCACATTACACTTGTCTACATTGAGATTCAATTGCCATTCCCTGCACCATGCGTCAATTCGCTGCAGATCCTCCTGCATTTCAGTACAATTTTCCATTGTTACAACCTCTCGATACACCACAGCATCATCTGCAAAAAGCCTCAGTGAACTTCCGATGTCATCCACAAGGTCATTTATGTATATTGTGAATAGCAACGGTCCTATGACACTCCCCTGCGGCACACCTGAAATCACTCTTACTTCGGAAGACTTCTCTCCATTGAGAATGACATGCTGCGTCCTGTTATCTAGGAACTCCTCAATCCAATCACACAATTGGTCTGATAGTCCATATGCTCTTACTTTGTTCATTAAACGACTGTGGGGAACTGTATCGAACGTGGATGGGAGTCACAGACAATTCTCAGAGTCTTAGGATAAAAATAGAGACTGAAAGGCCCCCTCGCACTGTCTTTGACCAACCCGCCGTGCAGCACCGTTACTGATTTAATTTGCAGCTGACCAGAAGTAGACCGCTACATTCCGCGTCTCGTGAATGAATGGACCTTGCAGAGTCCTCGCCAGTCCAAGTGCACAAGATTTCTCTAGATGCATCCATGTTAAGGAGGTTAACACTCATCTATTTTAGTAACAGGAACTGTCCACGACAAATGCACAGATACAGACATACAGAAAACAGAGCAAAGGCACTACAAATGTGGAATATGTTGCTGGAGGCGACTGGATGCTATCGAGTACAGTGCTATACTAACACCCCCCCCCCACCCCCACCCAAATCAGAAAAATAGTGAATTTGCGCTAGGTGTTAGCAGCTGTAATATACGACCGAATAGCAAACTAATACTTAGTATGTGTTGGACAGATTTTGTGATTGCGTGGAAATTTGAGAGCTTTTGTGATTGCATGGAAATTTGAGAAGATTCAGTATGGGCGTATGTTTGTGCTGGACCATTATTCCCTCCCATGTAAGTTGTCTTATGCACATTTCGCACCTTAATTTAGTTGAGGGAACATCGATTGTGGTGTGTGCATCTAGCAGGCGAAAGACAGATGGAAGACATGTTTACTGGTTCTCTCTAGACATAAGAAACACCTTACTGACCTTGAAAATTATAGGGATGATTTGGAATCTGTTATATTCGCATAAGGAATAAGTTTATAGTTACTCAATTCGGAGTCTGGAGATGGGTGTAGAAAAGAATGCAAGCAAGCAGGACAGGACCAGAAACAGTGACGTCTTTGTGTCGAGGGTTACCAATTCAGCCTTTGTACAACAGTTCTGAGAGTGACTTGGGTACACTGTGGGCGCTCTGGTCACATGTCGGGAGTGGATAACCACCTGACCTCACGGGAAATATCTAAAGCAGTGTGTAGTATACCTACAGTGCATTTGCTTATGCTGTCTGTTTTCGTGGTATATGTACGAGCGTCTGGCGGTCGATAGCTATACGAATGATATAAAAGGGGCGATTTTGTATGGCGCAGGACACGAATTGTATGTTTACTACATCGACATGGTATGTGGTGAAATATTGCTGGGTTGGAGATTGGTTAAACGCTTTAAATATTCAAGCTCCCATATTCAGTGGCAGGGCACTGTAACTGAGTAACAGTATTTCCATATTTGATGAGTTGTGGACCGCTTCGCTGGCTTTAATTGTTGGTGCAATATGGTGATCTATACAAAATAGTTTTTTACTGCCGAAAGTCTCGTCTGCAGAAAGAAGAAAAAGGTGGACAGTGCATCCCCATCGGCGGTATCAGTAATTTGGCAGGTAAATTCAATAAGAGCCAGTCATAATGCTCTATTCATCCTTTGTGTCAGGATGTAGGAACATCTAAAAACTGATTTGAACAATATGGAGGCAAGCTATCTATAGAAAGTTCTGAGAAAGCAAGTGTTTAAAGACAAGTTGAAGCAGACCATACATCTCTGGCGGGGATGCCGTCACTCATCCACCACTGTGCATTAGGACATCTCCAGACCAGTAGCTGTAGGACACCGAAAATTCCAACCATTTTTCTCTTCTGTAGGACAATGCTTTGATATGTGTTTGCGTAATTGTTACGATTTACCTGTCTGTTGATGATCAACGGTGTTTTCGCAACCGTACACAGACATGATGAGTTCTTTTAGCGGTGAGAACGTTTACCATTTTTGAGACATACGTTGAATGCAGGACATCATTATTTCCAGGAATGGAACACACGACGTCTCGTTAGGACCATCAGAAAAAATGCATTTGGTATTATTTGGGGCTATTTTCATAAACAGTTCCAATTAGGGCAAGAATTCAAGGGTATGTTGTTCTTCTATAAAACGAGAGATCATGAAAGGTGCTAGAAAAGCGACTGTCAACTATTTCTTCAACACTTTACAATTTCCTAGAGGTCGACTTGGCTTTTATTTAAATAGGCAAGTGACACCAGTACACCATTGAGAACCTTTAGTTGGTGAGTCGCTATACTAACATTTTGCAGGGATGCATCAGCTTGCATGTCCTGTTAGGATCACTAGGGACAATGCACCTTGAGCTACTCTGCGAAGCATTATAACAGATTTCTATAGCGCTGGACCTGCAGCTCTGCATCATTGCGCCAGCTACAGTGCCTAGGTGAACACGTATTCGACAGGTATTTCTCAGGTGTCATGTATCAAAGGGATGCAGCCACCTCGCCCTTGTGAGACCCAAACTGACACCTGCATGTGGTTCGGCAGCTGACGTCCGCGTCGTCACTTTACGGGGGCTGCCAGTGCATCCCGACACCTGGGAGTGTGTGGGGTAACATCCTGTGTGGCCCAGTAGTCAGGGGAGGGCGGGCGCGATCAAAAGATTTGCCAGTGTAATTTCGTGTGATGCGTGTTTCATTTCTGTATTCATTACGCAATTGGAAGAAAAAAAAGAAATGCAACCTGTGTCTTTCCAAACAGCAAATAGTGATGAGCAAGTGAAGTCCAATCCCCGCAAACTGATTTTTTTAATAAAAGTACAATATACCCTTGAATTTTCCTTCATGAGATCCTTCCTCTCCACTGCAGAGCGGCCAATTTTCAGGTAGAGGAGGGGAGGGGGAGAGGGGATGGGGCGAGAGGGGCAGGGATGGAGTGGCGGCGGTGGTGATCGATTTCCTGAAATATTTTCTAAATAAATAAACTATATTCGATACACTGCCTTGAAACCCCTAAATTGCTTAAATAAACAATATACCACACATTGTCTAAATTGGTTAAACAATATTCCATACAGAGCAATCAATTTATGGAATAATTCTTTAACTAAATAAATAAACTATATCAAAGGAAAGGATCCTTTTAGCAGGACAGTAGGATAAGTACCTTGCGACCGAACCGCCGAATCTTTCCATCAGTAAATGGGGTATGTTCTCAACTGACTCAGTTGTTTTAACCCCTCCACTGACGGAATGACCCGCTTCCTACTTCCGTATGTATAAAGCCAATACGGACTTGTAGCTGTCACGCCTTTGCGCTTACTGCTACGTATTTTAACCGTAAATAGCTCAGCCCTAATGGTAAGAGGTAGTAGTGAATTCACGTTATTAATCTTTGAAGACAGCACAGCTGCCACAAGCTCAGCTCACTTTTACTCCACTCCTACCCTCGCCATTACACCACATTAACTAGGTGCTACATGGGCCTTGCTAAATTCACTTGCGTATACATTTTTGACCGTTACTCGCCAGTATTTACCTATTGGATTAGTACACTCCTAATCGGACTATTTCCCAAAGAGCTGTGATGATTGAACGGGTTCGATCCACGGCCTACAGTGCCCTACAGTTCACATGGTAACACTGCCTACCTGACCCACTTAACTTGGTAGTGAGCTTATGTATCCAATCACCACTGCTAGCAGCAGTGGATAATCCTATCAGCACGACGAGAGCAGCAGACTTACCGTCGAATCCTCCTGAAAATACTTATAACTACGGTCGCCAGCTCTGAAGGAGCAAAAGAATAAATCAATTTTTTGGCTCGTTTCAAAGTGAAACGGCTTGAGTTGAATTTTACTCTTAATTCTGAATATTACTATTTCTGATCATTCTAGGTGATTCTACCAAAGCAAATACTCTCTCAATTTCTGTGAGTTGGTTTGGTAATTACCACCAAGACAACTTTTGCAACTTAGGTTAACAAAATTCTATCCTTCAACTTATTTAATGATTTTGGATATTACTCTTTGAACAATTGCTGTAGAATTAGTTAAGTGACTTTACTTGAAAGGTTACTCAGAAAAATTTAAGTAACTATAAATAGGCGACTCATTCTGGTGTGACCATTGCTCTTTTCTGGTTCTTATACGCTAAAGTATTCTACACCCAAAATAATTGTAAATGAAAGAGGCGATGGTGGCCTCAGTCTGATTTCACTACACTATGTTTCAGGTTACTACACTTTACAATGAACAACATGCCTCGTAATTTTACTCATTACTATATTCTGTCCTCAGCACTTGCATAAAAGAAAACTGGTATTCTCCTTTTACATGTATACAAAGTTCGATTTAACAATTGCAAGCAGTCTTGCCTTGGGTAGACGTGTCGGTGCTGGTGGTGAGATGCATGTGGCTAACGCAGCTCTTCCTCTTCACGCCTCGTGCCCTTAATGGCGGCTGGAACTACGAGCTGTAGCACTCGTATAAGCTACTGCACGTCCGCCATAAAATCTGGGTGCAGGAACTCTTACACTCAGCCCCAGTGGCATAGAGACGGCTTCGACAACCATTCGTCGCGTTCCACTCCACAAACGGCGACGATATTCGCCTCTTCGCTGTTGCACAATCACTTTTGCGTGAGCACAGTTACGCACGTCCGCTCACGTCAACACTCCCCAGGCCATTCCATTGTTCAGTCCCTGTGTCTCCAGCTACCTCTAGCTACGCTCGTATCACCAAGAGTGGGGGCGTTCCCCTACCACCTTTTCACCGAAATCATTTAGTATTTAAGAATATTTATATTTATTACCCTGGAGTTCATACCAGTCATAATAATTTACTACTAGCACTTTATAACATTAAATCATACAGTAATAGCTTATAATTACCAAGAAAAAGAATACATTTGACTACATTGTCTGAGAGCCAGCGCTAATTCCCAGTTTCGCCAATAGATGGCATCAGGGTGCACTCCCGGGCAGTCTCACACCAGCGCGCCCGTTTCCGATGCGCGGGCTCCAAATTACTGTCAGCCCACCATCATTTCAGTTCCGTTACACATGCCCCACTTCTTATTGAAGTATCTAACAGTGATAATTCAATAAGAAGTCTCTCCTATAATGAATCTGAAATTTTCGTTAAGCTTTTTACCAAGGGTTTTCCCTTTCTTACTGATACACCTCGGTACTTATATTACTTATTTAAAATTAAATACCAATTCTTTCTATCTTTCCTGCTAAACATTACATAAATGATTTACATATATTCTTTACAATTTTCTTACATCTAAACACAGTACACTTTAAACATCTTTTTTACAAAATTTTAAATACACTTCTTTTATCTCAGGCAAGTAAAACACACGTTAAGCGCCTATTACTTTATAGCCCGTCCTTTTCACTTTACCTCCTCACTTTTCTACCTCTTCCACAACACTTATTTACACATCTATTAAGGCTTTCTTAGAAGCTCAGTCTTTCCCAGTCTGTTTAGTCTCTACTTAAACTAGAAGTTTCATTAGAATACTGCAACATATTTTAGTGAACATTTACCTTTCACATAGAACAAAAGAAACAAAACTATTTACATATTGGTTTACTTTAATATTTATTTATATATTTATTTTCAATCTGGTAGAATTCGTGGCTCATACCTTTTGAGATCCACTATGTTTCTTACTCCCAGGCGTTTGCCTGTTAATGGGTACTCTAAATAATAAGCATTCACATTGGGTATGGACACTATTTTAGATGGTCCATTATATATATATTTAAATTTGCTGATCTCGTTATTAATTTCACTTGACTTTTCATGTGTTTTTACAAGAACGAGATCACCTATTTTGAATTTAGGATTCCTTACTTTTTCGTCATGACGACGAATTCTCGCATCTGCTTGTTTTCTCATCTTGTCTTTTACTAAGTTCTTTTTACTATCATAATCTAATTCAACTCTATCTGGAAATTCTAGTAGGTCTTCTACTAGACTTTTACTTCTCGTCTTTTTCAGGATTTCTTCTGGAGTAAATCCAGTGCTCTCGTTTGTTAATGAATTCATGATTTCTTCGAATTCACTCACATACATGCCCCACTTCTTGTGGTTACTATGGCAGTACGTCCTAAATAACCGACCTATCTCACGCATATATCTTTCTGCCGGATTGCTTGATGGGTGATAAGCTGAGATATGGACCACTTCTACCTGTTTCTCAGTTATCCCATCCTTCCACATTTTTGAGCAAAACTGAACACCATTATCTGATAGTATTCTCTTTGGCTTCCCTACTTTCACAAAATAATCACACACCATTTTATCATACACAGCTCTGGCAGTAGCTTTTCTCAAGGGATATAGCTTTATATACTTTGAGAAAAGTTCAACTGCTACAAATATGTACACAAAACCCCCCATGGTTTTCGGTAATGGTCCAAAGATATCTACTGCTACTATTTCTAATACTTCATCAGGTTTTATTGATTGCATGGGCCCTTGATTAGTCGCATTTGTTACTTTCGCCTTTTGGCATAGATCACAAGATCTTATCCTCTGTGCTACCCTTCGTGCCATGTTGTTAAAGGTAACGCATTCATCTAACTTATCGGTACACTTCCGTGCACCACAATGGCCATATGCCAAGTGAACATAATCTATCAGCACTTCAGTGTGTTGTTCCGGCCAACATACTCTCCACTTCCCTGGATTATTTAATTTTTGAAGATACAGTACACCTTTATGTATTTTATATGAAGCCCTTATGTTAGTTGCATCCGGATTGTCAAACTTGACCTTTACCGACTTGAGTGCATCATCATCACTTTGATATCTTCGCATATTCCGACATATTTCCCTAATTTTTTCTCTTCCTTCCGCTTTTTTGAAGTAATTCACCTCAAAAACATCTTCCCTATTCTTTACACTTTCTAGTGTCTCACATCCTTCTGGTAATCTCGACAAAGCATCCGGTACTGCATGTTCTTTCCCTTTAACATACTTGATCTCTATATCAAATTGTTGTAAAAACAGCGCCCATCTGGTCAACTTGTTATGTAACAATCTGCAGTCCTTCAAAAATATTAAAGCTTTGTGGTCTGTATGGACCACAGTCTTATGTCCCCATAAGAAAAGTTGAAATTTCCTAAAACCCCATACTATAGCTAAAGCCTCCTTCTCTGAAACCGTATAGTTTCTTTCGTACTTAGACATGGTTCTACTCACAAATGCTATTTGTCTACGAGTTTTTTCCCCATCTATCATTACCTCCTGAAATATGGATACTCCCAATCCATAATCTGAACTATCTGTTGCCATGTGGAATGGTTCACACAGGTCAGGGTGCCATAACTTTATGTTTTTAGCCAAATTGTCTTTTAGCCGGTTGAATGCTGTTTCACATTCCTCAGTCCATATATACACACTGTTCTTCTTAAGTAGGTTGTTCAGATGTGGGCTATTGAACACCTGATCATCCACATACTTACGATAAAAGGAACAAAGTCCTATAAACGACTTTAGTTGTTTTTTATTCTTGGGAGCCGGACAATTTCTTATTGCTTTGACTTTATCGGGATCCTTTTCAATTCCCTCTGGTGTTACTATGTGACCTAAAAACTTTATTTCTTTCTTCACAAACTCGCATTTTTTCAGGTTCAGGGTCATTCCTCCTTTAATTAAAGCTTTGAACACCCTGTCGCATAACTCCATGTGCTCTTCCCATGTCCTTGTAGCAATTAACAGATCATCTACATAAACCGTGATTAGCGAACTAAGTTCACTTCCTAAAATTTTGTCTAAAGCCCGAATGAACACTGAAACGGAAGTATTTAGGCCAAATGGTACCACTGTGAAATGGTAGCATTTGCCATTGAATAAAAATGCCGTGTACTTCCTAGACTCCTCACTTAATGGGATTTGCCAGTATCCTGCAGTTAGGTCTAAACTAGTCATGTACTTTACACCATTAAACTTCTGCAATAAATTATCTATGTTCTCTGGACGATCCAACTCCCTCTTCACTACTTTATTCAGAGTACGAGCATCTATCACTATTCGTACACTCCCATCCTTCTTACCTACTATCACTAGTGGGTTATTATATGGGCTAGAACTCCGTTCAATGACCCCACATGAAACCATTTTATCTATTTCTTTTTGAACTGCTTCTTTCTTAGACACGGGTACATTATATGGTGGTTTAAAGAAAGGTTCATGCTCCTCTACCTCCATGCAGTACTCATAATTTATCACTCGTCCCGGTTTGTCTGAAAATACCTCCTGATTTTCTTTCAGAATTTGCCATAGATTCTCCCTTTGGGCATCAGATAGTCCTTCCGTTTTATCCACTACATTTCGAAGGAGTATCTCCTTATTTCCATCTTCAACTATCTGCCTCACCAGAAACCAATCGAATCTTTGACCTATTCCTGAATCATGATCATCTCTAAATTCTACCCATCTCAGCTGGTTCTCTTCCATTACTCTAGATGATTCAAATGGTATTTCTAATACCGCACTATCAACTTTACAAACTATTATCCCTTTGTCACAATCTATAATTACTTTCTGTTTTATTAACCAGTCAATGCCTAAAATGATCTCAGCACTGAGCTCTGGAACTACTAAAAATGCATTCGAAAATAGCTTGTTTTTTATCTTAAATTCCATCATCACTTGATGTTTAACAGGTTTACTACATTTCCCTGTCGCCCCTATCACTTTAACACCTGTTACTGGCATCATGACTACTCCTCGTTGCTCTTTGATCATCTCAAAAAATGTGTGCGAAATAGCACTTATTTGAGCACCCGTATCCACCAGTACATATAAATCGTATCCACATATATTAATGGGTAGGATTGTTTGCATCCTATTGTCCTCTTTCATACTTTCTTTATCTTCCCATAATAAATCCTTTTCCACCGCCAAGTCTTGCCATATTATTTTTCCGGTTTTTATACTGACCATTCCATCTGGAGGTTTCTTTCTCCTTTTCATCCTAAATTCTTTCACCACTTTTTCCAATAGTCCTTCGTCTAGGCTCTTTAATGCCATCTCGTTCTCATCCGAATCTGTCATGCCTGAACTCTCGGTTGCAGAATCGGAAACTTCCTCTACTTCTTTTTCTCCCTGGATGCTTTCTGATGATTCTGACGATAATTCCTCCTCCGTAGAAATATGACCTTCTTCGGATTCAAATAATTCTTGCAAATTATAATCCATTTCTCTACTTTCCCTTTGTTGGATAGTACATTCGCCACTCTTACTTTCATTATTTTCCCCTACTAATGGAATTCCAGTCGCACTCAACTCATTTGCTTCAGTACTACAGGGATCACAACACTCTTTCTCCTGGTTAGATACACTTTCTCTAATTTCTTTAAAAGAATCTTCATCACAGTCATGTACTCTTGCTGTCACTAGGTACACATCATAATCGGTATGGCTCTCTAACACTGTCATATTCGGGTCCAAATTAATCACTTGAGTGGAAGATCTTTCTAATTGTGCTGGCTGGCTTTTGAGCTGATGTACATATTCTGCATACGAGGTAATTTCTGAATCGGCATGCGTCTCTGCACTATGCCCCTTTTTCTTATCCACCCTTTCCTCTTTAATTACTTCTCGATGCGATTCGTCGACTATTCGTACGAACCTTTTACCATAAATCACATCACTCCTACCTTGCCCCTGCCTCTCTGCACAGTTGCCATCCCTACCGACAAACAACGCCTTCTCTGACTCTTCCTTCATCAATTCGTCATTCTGACCTCGAATTGTACTTATTTCATTTACGTGAGCCATCACATCTGACCGATATTCTTTTCCTACTTCATTTCCCTTAATAATTCCTCCCTGCTCTCTCTCCTCTGTTTGTATCCCTGCATTATACTTCGCAAAGTTTCGTTTATGTAACTGCTCTTCAGGCGAACGACGCACTATCCTGCTATAGTACTGAATACTCCGATCTTCCCTATATGTGGGCCATTTCTTTCTTTCCGCGCGCGTTAGGCCCTTGACCTGCGCGGTATTTAGTTTTCCTGATTTTGATAATGCATCCCGTTTCCCTGATAGTGTCCTCTCCCTCGCTGAGAGTTACCTCCTCGACCTCCTCCTCTCATCATGTTAATTTGCGGTTCATTCCTACCACCTTTTACTATTCCATTCTGATTTCTGAAACCTCGAAACTCTCTAGTTTCACGCCACCTATCTTCATTCTCGATTTTTTCTAAAAATTCATCGAATGTTCGATGAGTGCATCCTACATAACGCTTTGAATCGTCAGGTAGCTTTTTCCACAACTCCCACACTATCTCCGATTCTGATCTACGATCTTTAAGATACTCCAAACGCTTGAACCATCCTTCACAGTATTCTTTCATGAGCCCACGCCCATGTTCTGGCATTCTGGCGACAACGAATTCTCTCCACAACCTATCCCTCTGTTGTGTGCCCCAGAATTCCTCAAGGAACTTTTCTTTGAAGTCTGTAAACTTCAAATTGTCGATATCCAAATTCAATCCCCAACGTTTAGCATGACCTGCTAAAGCGTCTATTACTAAATTAATTTTTTCTTTATCCGACATGTCTGTTGGTAAGACACGTTCACAATTTTTTATAAAATCCATTGGATGCCATCCACCTTGTTTCTTTTGAGGATCGTATTTTTCCTCCCTACTCAGTATTTCCGATTTTTGCATTACCACTGGGATACCCCTACAGTTAAGAAACGTCTGATTCCGAACTTGCTGACTTAACAATTTTATCTCATTACGCAGTGTATTTTCCTGCTCCTGCACACATGCATCAAAACTCAACATGGTATTGCGCAGTGTTTCAATATCAGCTGCCGTTTCTTTAACAATCTCTTTCTTTACAACTGGTACTATCACCTGTAATTTACTTTCAATTATCGGTTCTAATTTTTCACTAACCAAAGGTTCCACTGATTTCTCTATTCTCTGAATTTCGGTATCAAATCTTTTCTCTATTTCTGTGACTTTTCTCTGAACATTTGTTATTTCAGCCCTAATGCTATTTACTGATTTGTTTACCTCTGTGATACGCTGGCTTTGCGTATTCAAAATATCTAAATTGGCTTTTATTTTACCAGATAGGTTTTCATCCAATTGGGATATATGACTAGCCATTTCTGCTTTCAAACTAGCATTCCCTTCTCGAATTTGCGCCATCATCCTATTTAACAAACTTGTTAATTCCATATCCTCTCCCTTGTGACTTGTATCCACAGATACATTGGGTTCACTTTTCACTAGCTTTGGTTTCACCTCCCGTTCCTCCTGTTTTGTGGGTGTGGATTCATCTATAGGATTTTCCAACCCTACAACAGTATCTATGGTCCCTAACTCTGGGTCTGACCTTGTAATGTTTTCGTCTTGCTTGTTACTATTCGACTCCATCTTATGCTGCTGTATTTCGTGCCTAATAGAAATGTTTATTAAACCAAGTATTACTCGTTTAACTCCTACTATTGGACTTTCTTTTGCTGCTTTGCAGGTTGTCGTCTTGAACTTACCAATTGTGGTATATTTGTCTACAACAGAATTTTAAATTTAAAATTTTCTTGAAACTACCAGTTTACATAAAACACTTTTATTGCAGCCATTATTCTACAAACTTGGCATGTCCTGTCACAGTCGCCACATGCGACCGAACCGCCGAATCTTTCCATCAGTAAATGGGGTATGTTCTCAACTGACTCAGTTGTTTTAACCCCTCCACTGACGGAATGACCCGCTTCCTACTTCCGTATGTATAAAGCCAATACGGACTTGTAGCTGTCACGCCTTTGCGCTTACTGCTACGTATTTTAACCGTAAATAGCTCAGCCCTAATGGTAAGAGGTAGTAGTGAATTCACGTTATTAATCTTTGAAGACAGCACAGCTGCCACAAGCTCAGCTCACTTTTACTCCACTCCTACCCTCGCCATTACACCACATTAACTAGGTGCTACATGGGCCTTGCTAAATTCACTTGCGTATACATTTTTGACCGTTACTCGCCAGTATTTACCTATTGGATTAGTACACTCCTAATCGGACTATTTCCCAAAGAGCTGTGATGATTGAACGGGTTCGATCCACGGCCTACAGTGCCCTACAGTTCACATGGTAACACTGCCTACCTGACCCACTTAACTTGGTAGTGAGCTTATGTATCCAATCACCACTGCTAGCAGCAGTGGATAATCCTATCAGCACGACGAGAGCAGCAGACTTACCGTCGAATCCTCCTGAAAATACTTATAACTACGGTCGCCAGCTCTGAAGGAGCAAAAGAATAAATCAATTTTTTGGCTCGTTTCAAAGTGAAACGGCTTGAGTTGAATTTTACTCTTAATTCTGAATATTACTATTTCTGATCATTCTAGGTGATTCTACCAAAGCAAATACTCTCTCAATTTCTGTGAGTTGGTTTGGTAATTACCACCAAGACAACTTTTGCAACTTAGGTTAACAAAATTCTATCCTTCAACTTATTTAATGATTTTGGATATTACTCTTTGGACAATTGCTGTAGAATTAGTTAAGTGACTTTACTTGAAAGGTTACTCAGAAAAATTTAAGTAACTATAAATAGGCGACTCATTCTGGTGTGACCATTGCTCTTTTCTGGTTCTTATACGCTAAAGTATTCTACACCCAAAATAATTGTAAATGAAAGAGGCGATGGTGGCCTCAGTCTGATTTCACTACACTATGTTTCAGGTTACTACACTTTACAATGAACAACATGCCTCGTAATTTTACTCATTACTATATTCTGTCCTCAGCACTTGCATAAAAGAAAACTGGTATTCTCCTTTTACATGTATACAAAGTTCGATTTAACAATTGCAAGCAGTCTTGCCTTGGGTAGACGTGTCGGTGCTGGTGGTGAGATGCATGTGGCTAACGCAGCTCTTCCTCTTCACGCCTCGTGCCCTTAATGGCGGCTGGAACTACGAGCTGTAGCACTCGTATAAGCTACTGCACGTCCGCCATAAAATCTGGGTGCAGGAACTCTTACACTCAGCCCCAGTGGCATAGAGACGGCTTCGACAACCATTCGTCGCGTTCCACTCCACAAACGGCGACGATATTCGCCTCTTCGCTGTTGCACAATCACTTTTGCGTGAGCACAGTTACGCACGTCCGCTCACGTCAACACTCCCCAGGCCATTCCATTGTTCAGTCCCTGTGTCTCCAGCTACCTCTAGCTACGCTCGTATCACCAAGAGTGGGGGCGTTCCCCTACCACCTTTTCACCGAAATCATTTAGTATTTAAGAATATTTATATTTATTACCCTGGAGTTCATACCAGTCATAATAATTTACTACTAGCGCTTTATAACATTAAATCATACAGTAATAGCTTATAATTACCAAGAAAAAGAATACATTTGACTACATTGTCTGAGAGCCAGCGCTAATTCCCAGTTTCGCCAATAGATGGCATCAGGGTGCACTCCCGGGCAGTCTCACACCAGCGCGCCCGTTTCCGACGCGCGGGCTCCAAATTACTGTCAGCCCACCATCATTTCAGTTCCGTTACAACCTGTCAACCAAAGGAGAACAATTGGTTAAGTACCTGTCAATCAAAGGAGAACAATAGGTTTGCCCCTGAGTGCATACCTGCCCCTGATGTAGGTAACCTGTGTTAACAAAATGCGCTGATGGCAACTTTGGTCTATTACTAGTGTGTCGGCAAAGGGGCAAATAATGGTGGTTGTAGTGTTTATTGTTCGAAGTATAATAGGTCTGATCAATAAATCTTGATAATGTTGATACTTAGCAGATTTGTGACGGTTAGCGATAGAAGACTCCATAGAAAGAACATGACAGCGAGAGAGAAGGCAATCAAATTAGAATAATTTTTTCACATGCTAGATTTTCGATACATTATCTTCATCATCCTTTGTTCTTATTAGGACAGGATATTCTAACATGAAGAGCAATATTGAAAGTATCTTAAAACAGTAACTACAAGTGATCCATTAATAAAAGCTACGCAAGAAGTAACTAAACTGTTATCCGTATTTTTCTCATGTCGAGAATAAGTTGTTATATTCTAATACATCTTTCTTCAAGGAAGTCGTTTACCTACCATTATCGTATTGCTCTATTTATTCAGTTCCATGCTCTTCGCCGCCGGCCGCGGTTCTAGGCGCTTCAGTCCGGAACCGAGCAACTGCTACAGTCGCTGGTTCGAATCCTGCCTCGGGCATGGATGTGTGTGATGTCGTTAGGGTAGTTAGGTTTAAGTAGTTCTAGGTCCACGGGACTGATGACCTCAGATGTTAAGTCCCATAGTGCTCAGAGCCATTTGAACCATTTGAAGCTCTTCACTGACAAAGTCATCTGACGACTACTTAAAGACTGAAGGAAGGAAGATAACCACACAAATAATTTCAAATATTCATTGATTATTAGCTTCAAACACTGCAGTTAATATACTAAATATTAGGACAATAATGTGTTGCGTTATTATGTCAGCCAGGACACCAAGAGCCTAAGCTAAGCTGAATTAATGAAATGCAGCTCGGAAAACTCCTGGGAGAACATTAAGTGCATAAAAATACAGTGCTGAAAAAATCTGAAAAAATGCGACGTTTCCAGCTAGGTAGTCAACTGAAATTGTGGGAAGCGGTTAGGTCAAAGGACATGAATAGTTTTGGTACAGCACATATAAAAGCGTCAGCAATCTACTTGTAAATTAAGCTAGTCCTGCTAACATGAAAAATTTATGCCCTTAGATGATAGCATACGAGTGAAGCAAAGGTGAAGCAAGTTGAAGTATACTTTAGTGAGAAAGTAAAAACCGCATAAGTAATTCACAGACGGCATCCGATTGCTTCTACCGTTATTCTCATCTAGTTAGTAACTTGCGTGGGACAGATAATTAATACAAAGGTTTCACAATTCGATATTCGCTGAATTACGTGAGAATAGACGTTCACAAGCTTTACTGGACAATGTCTTCACTAATACTTCGTAAAAAGCAAAGAAAATAACAACTGCAGCAATTCCGGTACCTGCTGCGAGGAAAGCAATACGTTAGTAGTTACACAGAACTTATCACCTTAGGATAAGATTATTGACTGTAATGTTTCGTGTTATTATTCTTGAATGAAACTTTTGGAGTCGCAGGTTCGACTCCTGCCTCGGGCATGGTTGTGTGTGATGTCCTTAGGTTAGTTAGGTTTAAGTAGTTCTAAGTTCTAGGGGACTGATGACCTAAGATGTTAAGTCCCATAGTGCTCAGAGCCATTTGAACCATTTTCTTTTTGAAACTTTTGGAGATAATAACAAAAAGCTAATGATCTTTCACATTCGTTTTCTTTCCTTCGATCGGTCTTTCTAGCTCAACCTTTGGGTACTAGTTTAGGTATATTAATCATTTATTTACTTTTCTGAACAATTTTAAGAGGATTGGTCTGTATTTTTCTCGAAGAATAGAGCAAATTTACAGAAAATCGGTAAATCACCTGATTTTAAAGTTACAGGTAAACATTTACCATAGCTTTTCTAAGTAGTGTTCATTACAGTTGTGGTGTTGCGTTATGTAATCAAGTATAACAAACAAATTTGTGGGGAGGAATCAGGAAGACACTCACTCTTGGTAAGAGCGTTGAAACATCGACAAAAATGTCGTTTTTCTTCTTATACACTCAACTGGGATGAAAGTATGTGGGACATGTTTTAGTTTCATGGGTAGTGTTGTTTCTCTCCCTCGTATAATGGCAACAAATCGACGTGTCAGGGGCGCTGACCGGCTAATTTTCAAAAGTATAGGCATCCAGCTAGTTTATGCTTTCGTCTTTCTGCACAGTGTGCCCCTCGTCATCTTCTAGGTTCTTTTATCTGCATGCAGGCCGTAATCTTGAACTGTGTAATCAGGGTTCTGCCTCTCGAATTTCGGTACATCCTGAAGTTTTGCGGGGAATGAGATGCCTTTGTAGTTATAATGCCTGAAGCATCAAACGTTTTATGTGTATACGTATTCTCTCCATATTTAGGGTAATTTCTATTGAAAGCCAGAAGCGACGATGACTAGCAATATTCATCGCCCCGGACAGTACTCTGGACACTAACATACTCTTTTCAGTCGCAAAATCTTTCGGAAGAAGGCTGAAACGTGACCGCTCGTTAAGTGGATCAAGAACATGCGAGTACATATCAAGGTAGAACACACTGCTGAGCGCTTTACCCGACTCTTTCCTGCGTTTCAAAAAAATGGGCGAGTATGACTCTTGGTAAATGTTCCAAATCACTCTGCGATTGACTCGTCCAGTGATATCAAACTATTTCTCCCCCAAAAATAGTCAATACTCTTTCCGTCTGATCACTACTTTCTTTAGGGCTTGCGTGAGTTCACAGCATATAACTGCGTTCGATTTAAGTGGGTGATACAGCTGGTCGTTGATGATTCAAGAGAACTTCCTTTCTAAAGCGGATTAATAAACAGTAAAGAAGGTGGTAGATCTCGGTAACCAGCATTAGTATTGTCAATGTGGGGTTGTAAGACGCTCTCCCCAAAAGTGCCAGAAAACCACAGAATAATCAAATTCATTTGCAGGATCTACCTGGAGGTCCGTAATAGAGCGGGCTGAATGGCTGCTGGTGGTAGACAAAAGGTGACTTCGAGGCGATGACCAACTGACAAGAAGGTCCAGGACGGTCGCGAGATGGTCCATGCCTCAGAGAGCATGGCCCAGACCACAGAAAACGAGTAGGAGATGTAAGACCATGACTTGATGTTGATGGACCGAATTGCCACACTTTCGTCCGCGATATAGAGGGACCTGCTAGTGGTGAACACGTCATCACCCTGTCAGGTTGTGGAGATGTAAAAAAATATATATGCAGACATCTATAATAATTTTGTAATCTGTTTACTTATGCTCAAAATTATTGGCATCTGAATCAGTCCGGAGGAACTCATCACATGATCGTTCACCACGATGTTCTGTAATATTATATCAAGTTCGTCCTGTGGATCTGTATTCATCCATCTCCTTGCAGTATTATCATCGTCTGCACTTAGAAAATAAATCTCACATAAGTATTGCATGTAAATGTGCAATACATTATTGTAGAGGAGACAGGAGGAAAACGGACTGCTGCTGCTGCTGCTGCTGCTGCTGCTACTACTACTACTACTACTACTACTACTACTACCTCTACTACTTACGTATTTGTCCCTGAACGACTGAAGTCATTCCCCAAGAACAAATATTGGAGAATGAAGTAATTCCATGGGTTGAGTTCATGAACTGTATCTCCGCAGCTGCTGCGTCAATCCATTCATCCCTATTACACACATTCAAAAAACTTTTTGCATGATCCCGGTTCCCAGAACTCGTCAATATAGACATTGACTGTGGATGTTGTGTAACAGACACTGTCCGTTTGACTGCTCGGAGATATCACTAAACCCGCCCAAAGATGTAAATAACCATACATGAGCAGCGCCTATTAGACGGAGGGGGTCCGACGGCCGAACAGTTCGAGTCATTCGACCAGGAAGGAGGTATATAGGTCATGTTGTCTGTAGTCCAACCATGCCTTGATGGTCAATACCACTGTTCAATCGCGTCCGCATTGTTACTTTGTGCCAGGAAGCGCTCTCCACAAGGGAAGTGTCCAGGCGTCTCGGAGTGAACCAAAGCGATGTTGTTCGTACATGGAGGAGATACAGAGAGACAGGAACTGTCGATGACATGCCTCGCTCTGGCTACCCAAGTGCTACTACTGCAGTGGATGACAGATACCTACCGATTATGGCTCGGAGGAACCCTGAAAGCAATGCCACAAGTTGAATAATGCTTTTCGTGCAGCCACAGGACGTCGTGTTACGACTCAAACTGTGCGAAGTAGGCTGCATGATGCGCAACTTTACTCCCGGCTTCCATGGTGAGGTCTATCTTTGCAACCACAACACCATGCAACGCAATACAGATGGCCCCAACAACATGTTGAATGGACCGCTCAGGACTGGCATCACGTTCTCTTCTCCGATGAGTGTCGCTTATGCCTTCGACCAGGCAATCGTTGGAGACGAGTTTGAAGACAACCTGGTCAGTCTGAACGCCTTAGACACACTGTCGAGCGAGTGTAGCAGTGTGGAGATTCCCTGCTGTTTTGGGGGTGGCATTATATGGGCCCGACGTACGCCGCTGGTGGTCATGGATGGCGCCGTAACGGCTGTACGATACGTGAATGCCATCCTCCGACAGATAGTGCAACCATATCGGCAGCATATTGGCTAGGCATTCGTCTTCATGGACGACAATTCGAGCCCCCATCGTGCACATCTTGTAAATGACTTCCTTCAGGATAACGACATCGCTCGACTAGAGTGGCCAGCATGTTATTCAGACAAGAACACTATCAATCATGCCTGTGATAGATTGAAAAGGGCTGTTTATGAACGACGTGACCCACCAACCACTCTGAGGGATCTACGCGGATTCGCCGTTGAGGATTGGGACAATCTGGACCAACAGTACCTTGATGAACTTGTGGATAGTATGCCAGAACGAATACAGGCATGCATCAATGCAAGAGGACGTGCTGCTGGGTATTAGAGGTACCGGTGTGTACCGCAATCTGGACCGCGACGTCTGAATGTCTAACTGTATGGTGGTAAACATGCAGTGTGTGGTTTTCATGAGCAATGAAAAGGGTGGAAATGGTGTTTATGTTGATCTCTATTCCAATTTTCTGTACATGTTCTCGGAACCGAGGTGATGTGTTTGTTTTCATCACTGAGTGCACATAGGAAGAAAAAAATCTCATGTAAGTAATGCTTGCAAGTGTGTGTGTGTGTGTGTGTGTGTGTGTGTGTGTGTGTGTGAGAGAGAGAGAGAGAGAGAGAGAGAGAGAGAGAGAGAGAGAGAAAGAAAATGAGTACTTACGTTCTCAAAATTCACCTGTTGGACAAACGCCATCCACTAGTACATCAAAAAGATCCAACAGATCCTCCAGTGCCCTATCACGCACCACGGGTGACAGCGTGCTCTCATCTACAACAAAATAAATTCATCGTCAGATTCACAGCCAAAATATAGACAAAACAACGTGGGAATAAATCATCTTAAATATCTGCAGAGTCACTAGATTCTAATCGAGGATCTTTATTAGTCTCTGGTGAGCATCATCATTTCCACTATGGCATTTCATATTTCACACAGTAGCAGTTTTGAGCACGCTAACAAAGTACAGGCTGCAAAACCAGGAGGCAATCGAAGGATAGCAGCACAACTGAGTGCTCTGACCAGACTAGACAATAACTCCTGCTACGATTTACTATGGCTAGTATTGATAAAGCACCAACGGCTCTCCTGGCCATTATAGACAATAGTCGCTAGCATATAGAATGAATAGAAAAATAAATAGAGAAAATCACCAGGAAGTAGACCAGGCCAGTCTAGACAACAGCTGCGGCTAGGATTTAGGAAAGCTGCTATTGGTCAGGCACCATTGGCTGCCCTGGCGATTATATACAATAGTCGTTAGTACATAAAAAACATAGAACAGATTCTGAAAATTAGCAGGGAGTAGCATTGGCCAGTCTAGACAAATGGAAAGTGACTTTTCCCTGCTTTCAGACTGGAATCAGCTTCCGTGCTGAAACGCTAGTTATTTCTAGGCGAGACACGAATTTCAAGAAATAGGATTCGGGCATGCTTATATCTAGCCATGTAAATGTAGTCATGTTGGGACTTGCGTCAGTAGATGCTGGCAGATTCGTGCCTGCTTTCGTTGACACTGTCATGCCTGTGCTCTCAGTAAATAGAATATATTTCGGTGCAACAATGGACTATCGGATTTTTCAGGGTCACACACAGGTGGTGGCGGAGCGGAGTGCATCCGCCGAGCAAGGAAAATGATATTTTTCCGACACTTTGCTTTTCACAGTGCGCTGTGTCTGCTATGAGAGGAACGCCCATGCGCTGGCGCCACGGCACTACAGCGCCCACGTGGCTGCTGTTTACCGCTGCTGAAGCTTCCAGTGGGCATGGTCTTTGTGTGCCGGCACCTTGAGTTGCCTCGTGCAGTGTAACTGTTGGCGGTTGCTTGACATGACCGGGTGCACTGTGGCACAGCACGCAACTATGTCTGTACATAAAAGAGGCTGGGAGATAGGTGTCGAACATGAGCGCACTGATGAAGAAAGTTCATTTTCCAGATGACGTGTGCGTCTCAGTTCATGTATTGAATTTACGGTATACAGAGACGCTCGCATTGGCTCCTAGACACAGACAGCTATAGCCAGGTGCGGTTTCCAGAAATGTATTGTAGAAGCTTCTAGAATTATAACTCTAATCCTCGGCTAATTGCATAGCCAATGCGTAATAGATACTTACCTGAAAAAGAAAGCCTGTAAGAGTTATAGGAAGAAAAAGAGACTGACTAAAGTACACAACTTTAAAAAGGCAGTACCACTTATTCGTTATCAATAAATAATTTGTACTACTTATGAAGCAAACATATAACAACTGATGTCTCCACCATACGTTTACATAAGTCTTCGAAGTCATAGGCAGTTATACTCTTCAAGATCCCGTATTGACGCAAATTCAACCATGTAATGTTTGTATCCCGCCTGGAAGGCGGTGCGTGGGTCTGTGCTCCTGTAAACTGAAGGGTAGGCTGAATGTAGGAAGTGAGTAGGAGCAGGTGAGGTAAGATTCTCGGAACAACTTTTTACGTGAAAGTACATTTAATTATTAGTCAATGAGATACGTAACTTTACACTGAAGAGCCCGTAGGTTCGAAACCGTATTCCCGTCGTAAGTAGAGACATAGTCTCAATAGCAAGCTGAGTTTGAAGCGATGTATCCAGGCCGTCTGCTCTTGATGAAATGGGCAGAGTCTGGAGCGGAGCTCGTAGAGCTGGACAGCGCCTGCTAGAGGGCGCTGTCGTCGGTGTCGGTGTCGTAGTGTCAAGCTACGCCGTGGCATCGTAGCTATCGATACCACATCATGGAACCAGGAAACTTATTCACAGCGTTTGACTTAAACTATGCTCGCTATTCGATCGTATGTTCGGAACGATAGTGCCATATCTTCAAACTGCATTCCCTTATTGTCCCATCACTTTCCGTGATGAAAGTAAATAAGCCTTGCTGCTGTGCGAGCCTTGACACTCTGTAGTGCACTGATCAGTTTGGGTGAAGTCAGTACTCATTGTGTGGTTGTGAATGCAACGAGTCATACATCTTTAAACACAAATTGCCCACATTTGTCTTAGAACTCTTGTAGATAGGTAACTTTGTTCGCACTTCGAAGTGCCATCGTGTGAAGCAGCACAACTACATTTGTAGTGGTCGCTGCACGATCCCTATGAGAGGTGAGCAGTTTATCACAGTACAATAAAACATATCCACTGTGATTGGGGTAAGCTGTCTGATGATTCAAATTTAATACAGATGTCTATCAGTCCTTGTTTTATACCTCTGTTTCTCTCCATAGTAAGAGGGTTGACAGCTTGTCTACATGTTGTACAGTAGACTGACATTGTTATAGTTGCAGTAAAGCTGTAGATGTCATATTTAGTTTACAGTTCTCGAATACACTTTCATAATTCTTCACATTTCCTATCCTGTCAGTCTGCAGTGCCAGTATAGTGAATCAACGTGTATGGGTCAGTTTTACACATTATACTCCTATTGCTACTCCTGCTTCAAGCGAAGACATACTATAATTTCCTCTGCTTGAACTTTGGACAGATTCCGGTCCTGGTCAAAAATGTACGACTCCAGACACTGATTGCGTTAACAGGTAGAACAACCACCTATTTAATCGACTTATATTTTGTCAATATTATTCTTCAAAACTCGACTCCGAAAGAAACACAGTATTGATTGTATTGAGCCTTCCTGGCTAAAGACCGTCTGTTTTCTCGATTGTATCTCTGTTTTAAAAGTTTTAACGTTCTCGCGTAATCCAAATCCTGTTAGAGATCGTTTCACACTGATGTGACAAAAATCATAGTATATCTCGTCAGTCAGTGTCAGACTTCCTCCTTCCCGGCTTAGTGCAGTACCTACCTCCACATGGCATGAACTCAACACATCTCTGGAAGTTCCCTGTAGAAATACTGAGCTGTGCTATCTCTATAGCTGTCCATAATTGCAAAGGTGTTGCCATTGCAGGATTTTGTGCACGAACTGACCTCTCGAATATGTACCATAAACGTTCGTTGGGATTCATGTAGGGGGTTTGATCTCGGTGGCTAAATCATTGGCGCGAATTGTCCATAAAGTTCTTCAAAAATCAATTGTGAACAACTATGTCTCAATGACATGACACATTGTCATCCATAAAAACTCCATTGTCGTTTGGGAATGGCTGCAAATGGTCCCCAAGTAGCCAGACATAACCAGGACGCAGTACATTCCATGTAAACACAGCTCACACCATTATGTGGCCACGATTAGCTTTCACCGTGCATGTGGACAACTTGGGTCCACGGCTTCGTGGGGTCTGCACCACACTCTAACAGTACCATCAGCTATTACCAACTGAAATCGGGATTCATCTGGACAGGTCACGGTTTTCCAGTCACTGAGGGTCCAACCGATATGGTCATGGGCCCAAGAGAGGCGCTGCAGGGGATGTCGTCGCGCTGTTAGCAAAGGCACTTGGGTCGGTCGTCTGTTGCCACAGCCCATTAACTCAAATTTCGTCGCACTGTCCTAACGGATACGTTCGTCGAAAGTCCCATATTGATTTCTACAGTTAATTCACGCACTGTTACTTATCTCTTAGAACTGGCAACTATACTCAAACATCACTGCTCTCTGTCGTTAAGGGGACCATCGGCTACTGAGTTCTTCGTGGTGAGAGATAATCCCTACAATTTGGTGTTCTCGGCACACTCTTGACGCTGCTGGTCGGAAACCGTTTCACGTGAATCACATAAGTACAAATGACAGCTTCGTCAATGCACTGCGCTTTGATACCTAGTGTACGCGATTATATCGCCATCTGTATAGTGCTTATCGCTATGTCATGACTTTTGTCACTTCAGTGTATAATTGCATTTAAATCATTAATATTGTATTGGCCAGAGGGTATTTACATGACTTTGTCATTTCTTAGGTGGAGTTTACTGTTGACCTTGGTGATACTATCAATGCTGTTGAATGTTTCCAGGCTGATCAATGGAATACTCAATTTCCCTTTAGTTCAGCCTATTGGGGGGGGGGGGGGGGGGGGATGGAGGGAGGGGAGTCCGCAGTTAACACTGACAAATGTTCTTTAGAAGGCTGAATGTACGACATCACATTTAAACTTCAACTTATGTAATGATGTGAATGATGTTCGTTTTTATTAAATCATTACACGAAACATGAGGAAAAAATATCCGTAGAGACATGAATTGAAGTCTAGTTAGCTTCGAAAACTGTATAACACGTGGTTGTGGGTAAAATAAAGGCACAACTCTCCAGATAAGTGAAAGCATACACATACACAACACAGGTCCCCCTGACATCTAAATTTACGATCCACAGTCTTTCGATTTCTACATCGTCTTTGGGAATGTGTTCTGCATAAACACTCCACATTATTTTGGTAAGTTTAGTTTTTTTGATAAATTTAAGCAGGGGAATTTTTTTTTAATAAACGGTCCAAATCATTTCTTGTATCGTTTTAAATATAGTCCTTAACTGATAGTGATGGCCTCGATCGTCCTATTATGCGTTTTAGCTTCCTGTAGTTGCTCCTCTTTGTTCTGTGAATTGTTTATGTTCGGGCTATGTCAGCCACTCCTCCTGACAATGAAAAAATAACAAATTGCTGATAGTCCCAAAAGCGCTGGAATTAAAACAGGGATAATTCCACCAGATGTGTTAAGGTATTGTCAGAACCCTACGTGCTTCAACAAGCCTTTTCCTTTTTTCTTTCGACTTCAAGGCACAATTTTCCGCTGTTGCTGGTGACTGGATGGAGCTTTTTGGACGTTCTACAGATTTTTCTGCTGCTCCCTTAGTGTTAATGATTTATTTGATATTTGTTCCAGCACTAAATTTAAGTTTGGTGGGCATTGATTTACCAACTGTGAATGCTGCAATACATTGTCCTGTTGTAGGCGGTGGGCGCGAGGACTTCTGACACCAAATCTGTAGGCGCCCCGGTGGTCCTGGTCGCCTACGGTGGACTGGATGGCCGAGCGGTGACCCCTCCAGTCGTCAGGATGCTAGGAAATGACTGTGGACGCGTCAGAAACGCCAAAGAAACATTATTAATTCATAACACCTTTATTCCTGTCGAGTACAATGCGGCCTGCGTAACACAGGCTGGCTGAGCTTGGTGATATCAACGACCTTCCCCGAGTCCTCGCTGACTCGTAGCGATGACACCAGCTCCGGGCCGCACAGTCTTGCTAGTGCAGCGTCGCGTGCTGTGACGTAGCGAAGGAATGTCCTTACTTCATACTTCGGCCGCGCGTGGCTGGTGGCGCCCTGTTGGCCGACCGGCTCGGCGGCGGACAGCAGGAGGCTCCAGGTTGGAGTCCCGGCGCTGCTGGCACGAGAAACGTTCTTGTAGTGCGGAGTGTACTCTATCCCACCCCGTCTTCTTCCCTGCTCCTCCTGGTGGCTCATCCGCGGTGGATGGTTGGAACGGGCTGCAGTTCCCCAGCGTCGTCGGCTCACCCAGTTGTGACGGCGGATACACAGGGCCTAGGCCCCACGCGATCTCGACGACGGCTCACTAATGTGGTCAGCATTGGCGGCGAGCGAGTCTGCCGCGATGTTTGTTAATCCTGGGTTGATGATTGACAGCGGCAGCAGAGAGGACCAGAGCTGGTACTGTCCCCTCACGTCTGCTGCTGGATGGGCCATCCTTACTGCAACATCTCCTTAATGAAGGTTAACATGTCAATCGCCGAGCTGAGCGCTACGCAGCGTTCCAGTACACATCTAACTGCAAGTCTAACTGCGAGTGTCTTGTTGCTATCAAAGCTGGCGTATTTAAAGGAAGCACGAGCGACGTCCTGACGTCATGCTCGTTTGTAATGAACGCATTCGTTCCACTTCTACTGCTGATTCATCTGTCGTACTCGCACCTTAGGTGTTATTGCGACAGAGTTACATATTGTTACGGCAGACTTACGCGAAGTTGTGAGATGCAGTACAGCTGACGCTATAACTTTGTCTTGCACTCTATGAAAGTCTCTGTCTAACACAAATCTGCATGCTAAGCAATTCTCTCTCGCCTGTTGTGTGTAACCCGACCATTGCCCCTGCGTGACGACACATTCCGATGTATGTGCAATCCCCTTACCTCGTGGCTAACCTACTGCCTCTGGCTCTCGGCATAGGCAACGAAACTTTGACAATATTCCACGTTTCCAACTCTTTACTATTCCGCGACACTACACTATGCCTGTGTCCTTTCTTCTACGTATTCTCTTGGCTTTACCAGCTAAAATTCTATCAGCCGCATGACATACTGTCAAACGTTGATTTGTAGTGTATGCTAAATTATGCCTTGAAAGCCTCCTCTGGTAAATAATTCCGCTTATCATTACAAGCTAGACGCTCTTTCAGCTTAGTTTCCGATCAACAATAGTTCTATGGAGGGAAATGCATTTCAACTGGTAACTTACCGAGAATACGACTGACACCTCTGATGCACTTTTTAGCACTCACGTTACGCTACTGCACTGTCTGAGGTTTGCACATCCTGTTATACATCAAATAAAGAGCGTTCACTTAAATATTTTGTGGTCAACGAAAGGCAAGCCGTTTGACTAGTGCCTTATTCCTTCTACTTATTGTGACATCCTCTACGAGAAACACATTTGCTTCAGAAATTTGCTGTAATTCCTCTGTGTAAAAACTACTGGCAATTTATTTACCTTTGCTGTCCTTTAAGAGTTCAGTTCTCGGGTTAGTCCACATAATTCATCACCAAAAAGAACAATGTTATGATCCTTGACGCTAAATGCACAGTGACGGTACTAGTTGATAATTTATGTGAGGGAGTGGGTGTGTATTGCACCAACGCATCTGGACGCACTTTGAGTACAGCCATTAATTCGCTGTTATTGGCGAATAGTGACTGCACAGCTTTGGTGCATTGAAGAAATCTGCTTAACCCAGATGCTCTAGGTAATCTGGAGATGATTATTCCCACATATGTTACAGCTATTCAGCTGGAGGTCTATAGTTTCAACGAGAAGAAACTTGTCACTGCTTAGTACACGTAATGAGTGGCTGAAATCTACAAACATGTGTAAAGGGCTTCTGGATATTTATGGTAAACTCAGTACAACACTATATTAGAGACTGTCATTTGTTTCCTACACAACTTATACCGATGTTACGTGATATTTCACATAGATTTAACTGGTTGCCTCAAGCGTTCAGAATGCTTCTTTGTATGACACCTTGTAACGTTGTTGGTTTAATTTGCTATGCAAGCGGTGCTGATAGACAATAAAAGCGGTTTAAAAGCTGTGAACTGTTTGGGGAAGTTAACCTTGCATTACTGAGCAACTGTTTCACCAGGTATCCAGTCTAGCTTACCAAATTCCCAACCAGACTAACATTAATTATAATCTTTTAATAGTCATACGACAACCGGTGATTTATATATAAAAAAGAGAATTTAAATGAAAAGAAATAAATCAGTTTATATTTGGAAATTTATTTTAACATTGATCATTGAAATTTCAGCATCTTAAACTTGATTCATAACTAAACTGGTGCCTTATTTAGGATTGTGAAAATGTGAGATTGTAATCTTACAGAACACATCAAATATGGAGCCAAGATTGGGAGACTGCATACAACACTACATTCATAAAATAACACACGAAGAACGTTGAAACATATGCAAGAGGAAATTAACCACAACCAACCGATTCAATTTTCACCCAAAGAAGTTACGTTCGTAGCGCAATCCTGTCCGTCATGTAATTACCACACTCTGGTATACTAAATTCATACTAACTCTTTGTGAAATCTTCCCGAAAAGAATAGCTGAGGGCTACTTTGATGATTACACCACATGCTTCACGTGGTCAACTTGGTTTACACAAAGAGTGTAACTCCACAATAATTTTGATAATTAAAATAAATTAGATCGAAAAGCAATATACAAAAGAAAAACCTCGAACTGGTTACTATCGTCTTACTGTTAACCTGATGGGCCAAACAATTGTATAAGCACGTGGTACTGGTCTCACAAAGTACACCCCACGTGGGTTGAACATAAAGAAAAGTTGCTATATTGAAAAATATTGTCAAGACGAGACGTTATAATCTCACGCACATTCGCATTGAAGATTGATGATCTTAGAGTTACTGATCAACACGTGGTTCCACTTTACTCACAAAGTAGTGACAAAGCAACTACCGGAATATATTCTGAACTTCAAACTCGAATTACACTGCGTTGCAATTTAAGATAACATTAGATATTTTAGAGCTAAACCTGAAATGAACGTGATTAAATTTTCAGTTAGGCTGAACTTAAGAAATCCATTGTCCTACGGACTTAGCTGACACGCGTTTAGCCGGAGATCTTACCACTTCAGACGCTCGCCACGGACAGACTGCCGTGGTCCCTTCCTGAGGGGTGACTCACAAATACAAACGGAAGTGACCAGAGAGGCAGCTTCTTATACCAACATGACAAGGGACGGACAGGACCATATTAAGCATAGAAACCTCTCTGCTTTTAGAAAGCGTAGCTACCTGTTCCGACGTTGGTCCTACTGTTCTCTAGCAGACAGGCTTGTCTGCTACCCTCAAGCATGCAACTAGAAATACATTTGCTCATTCATCCTCTCACACAGAAGGGAAGGGGGATGACAGTATCTTATCATATACAGTATATAAAAGAAAGCGGATGTAGGTTCCGTATGAGACTGTGTGACAGGAATTACATATAAACTGTGTTTTAAAGTGTAGTAGTGTGCCGGCCGCGGTGGCCGTGCGGTTCTGGCGCTGCAGTCCGGAACCGCGAGGCTGCTACGGTCACAGGTTCGAATCCTGCCTCGGGCATGGGTGTGTGTGATGTCCTTAGGTTAGTTAGGTTTAAGTAGTTCTAAGTTCTAGGGGACTTACGACCTAAGATGTTGAGTCCCATAGTGCCCAGAGCCATTTGACCCATTTTTTTTTGTAGTAGTGTGACAGATCGTTCTTGTTTATGTGTAAAAGTAACACGTTTCACTGCTCAGTCTCCTCCCAGATAGTCAGAAACACCACAGTAAATTTAGAAGAGGAATTTATGCCGTAAATGACAACATATTTAAGAAATTAACATGAAAGGAATCCAACAGAGACCTTTCAACCTACTATAAACATTGTGATGTAAATGCACTATGTCATATTGATGGATGTTCTATTAAACTGCAATGTGTTGGCTGCAAATAGGATGATGACATAAATAATTGATTTTCTTCCCAATGTACCTGTTTTCTTTAAAAATAATAATATATGTAGGCACTGATGCTCAGCAACTTGGTTGGATTATGGTAATATGAATCTGTTTATGAAGCAAACATGCTACTCATTAACCCATGGTGACTAGTCCTTTTCATAATGTCTTGACTCATACTTGAAAACAGCTGACCGCTGTCTGAGGAGGAGGCGGAAACACTGCAACTGTGTGAATGTCGACCATTATGGAAGTAGCTTCATATGGATAGCTTATCACACTGCCAGCTCTCGACTAATCTCGGTGGTGGTTGGTCACTGTTGCACAGACATCGAGGGAGGTGGTAAGAGGCAGGGGCTACGGGCGACGGACAGCAGGCGGTAGTGGTGGCAGAGGGCCTGCACGGGCACCAATTCGTAAGTAGCAATTTTTCTTTTGTGCGTGCTTATCATTTGATTAATATAGGTAGGTTTTTCCGAGTTGGTGAGCACGGGGGGGGGGGGGGGGGAGATGAGGAATAACAATTATCAGAGGAATAACAATTATCAGTTATTTTACAGGATATATTTTGTTTTATTTACATACATTTATTTTTTACAGTCATCGCATAACACAGTATTTTGCAAACAGATGTCTCCCGTGTGCCTTAAAATTCGGTAGGTATGGCATGCGATACAATAGGTGCGACAACATACACTAGAATTCTGTCCATGAATTCCGTCTCTAAGAACTTTATAGGATCTACACTTACACAATTTGGCACAGGTGGAGTACAGTGTTCCAAATGGACCATATTTACACTATTGTTGCGCAAATAGTGAACAAAATCTTAGTATGACCCTTTTATATGTGGACGCCAATGACAAAGTCTGTCTGTTACTATCACTAATGCACAATACAGATTCATTCAGTTTTACAACACTGGAATGTTTTAGGTATATGCTCGTGTCCAATAAGATTAATCCAAGCATTGCCTCTCTATGCATAACAACGATGGTCACGCAACATCCTAACATATGAAAATCGATAAGAGTGTGTGATGGGTCATAATCGATCGCCATCTTCTCAATACACTCCATCGTGCCACAAAGATAGTCTGACGCATTGAGCGTTTTTGACTTCTATAATTACTTTAGTTTAATCGTCAGGTGCTAGACCGAAATTTCTAAATTTACACGTTTAAAGTCATCAACAGTCCAATTATATGTGCTGACAAATGGCAGCACTCTTGCAGGCCTTAACATAGACTCGATGAGCTGCGGAAGTTCTGGCGGTAGCTACTGCTGCTGTGGCTGTGGCTTTCGTGTAGAATAGTGGAGTGGCAGGTCCGATAAATAGGAAAGACTGCCTGTGGGCTGCTGCTGCTGGCGTGATGGCGCAGATAAAGGTATGTTGAACACTTGAGTGTACCGGTCCAGCAGTTCTGCTACTACAGATCAGTGACCAGTTGCACTGCTGGGAAAAAATAACAAAATTTAAATATAAGTGAATATGTCATTAGGTATAACAATAATAATAACAGATGGACAAATACATTCGTGCAGTTTTTATTCTTATTACTCTGCCTGGAAGCGCTGACTGGTCCCTGCTGGGACTTCATGGTGATTCTTTCACTATGGAGTACAGACCTCGAATGTAGGGGCTCACGCAACTGGATTCTTTTTATAAAGAGGACAAGGGATGGGGAGAAATCGATTCTTGTTGGTCTACAGGTTTTGCCCCTTTTTTAAGACTTGATATTGGTCCTGAGAGAAGCAGGTGAGTGGGCGGCGAAAGGTGATTGGGCAGGATGCGTAACCTGATACTCAAAGTCATTTTTATCTAGAACTGGCAGTGTCTCAGGCGTGTGGGCAAGCCTAGGGGGGTGGAGGGGATGACCTTGAATGTACCACATACAAGTGCATGGGTAGGACGGGGTCTCCCTGGGTACCTTGAATATATCTTTCACAATCGCCTCAGGTGTATCTGACACTGAACATCCTTATCAGTGACCTTAAGATAAGAAACCGTTTATAGCCGTAACTAGTTACTGGTCTACAATAAATACTTTAATCTATTCAAAAAATATGAGTACTATTACAAAGACCTAAGACAAATCGATAACTGTACCATAAAATTAGGTTCTCTCCACTCAGTTACTGCAGAAACTAGTTAAGAGAGAATTTTATTTTCGTTCTGTTTATATCTATGTTAAAATTCCAAAAACAACTTTTGTTTGATAAAATGGTTTATCAAATATCTTACTTTCAGTAAACAATAAGAAAGGCTGCACTAAAACATTTACTTTGATGCTAGATAGTTTTTCTTTGTTTCCCCAACATTAACAATGTTGGAGCGTGACTAGTATTGGGCATTAACGATTTAATTACGAGAAAAGTCGTAACTAAATATTACTACTCAAGGTTACACACCGCACCTTCGTGATCGTCTCTACGTCCGAGTTTAGAGATATCTCGTGGCGTACTTTGAACCGCTCGCCATGCTATGAAGTTCGTTATCCGGAAATGCCATTTAGGGGGCTCTCTCAAAACAGATTGGTGTGCAGAAAACAAAACGAAATGTAGGAATGATCAACGAGGAAGACAGCCCATATTACGCAAGTAAATTTATATCGCAAAACCGGACTGGATACACTACCCCAGTACATAACACAATAGCGTAACGTGGATGTTTGGGCAATTTATCTACAATGGAATAACCAGCAGAACGCAGTCCATACTCGACTCCTTGCAAACTACATCCGCACAGAATTCTAAGTTAAGCACAAATCCTAAATATCATCACTGGATGCAAAATTTCTTAATTATCACTCCCAAATCTCACTGAGCATGAAATGTTATGTAATAGTTTAGGACATTTCTGTTGTGTGCGCTTGAGATTCCTACCGTGGAAAAAAGAAGGAAAAATTAATTCTTCAGGATGTTAGGGATATAAGTGCAACTATTTCTAGTGCCCATTGAGGACAGTGTACTGTACAACATTACGTAAGTATGAACTTCATTTGCAGAATAATAATCAAGAATGTTACGAATAGTATGTTTTTTAGCTTGGTTAGGACATCGAAGTAAATATGGCACAATCAAGGCGTATTCATTTTCCCTGGGCGGCAAGTCATGTACTGAAGTGATGACGCGTGGATACAAAACGGGTAGTCTATACTGAGAGTTGTGGTGTCTCGCTGTGTAGTTACTGTCCTGAGGAAAATAAAACCTCAGGTAGTAAATTATGTGATGTGTCTGTGGGAAGACTGTTAGACGCAGAGAACAACCAACACACATCAGTGAGTGCGTATTAAGGTACCAGTTGCTACAATATCTGTACCTATACCCCTAACAGCCTATAGTTCACTGATGAATCAAAAAATTATGACCACCTGCTTACTAGCTTGTTTGTCCGTCGTCGGAACGAAATGCATCACTAATTCTGCGTATCAGGAAACTGAAAGTTTGTTGGTACGTTTGTGGAGATATGTGGCATTAGATGTCTACAGCTCATGTAATTCGCGTAAATAGTGAGCCATTGATTTGCGTACGCTGTGATGGCGCCCGATAGCGACCCAGATGGATTCCATGGGATTTACGTTAGACGAATTTGGTAGCCGAGACGTCATCGTGAGTTCACTATAAGTCTCCTCAGACCCCTGAAGCTCGGTTTCGGCTCAGACACACGGACAGTTAAACTGCTGAAATATTAAATCGCCTTCGGGAAAGACAGCAAGCGTGAATGGGTGCAGGTGGTTCGCAGCTGTCTGCGTGTCTTCGATTACTACCATAGGTTCCATGCAAGTGCAGGAGAACGTCTCCCATAGCATAATACTGTTCCCACGAACCTGCGTCCGTGACGAGCTGCATGTTTTGAGCCGCCATTCGCAACGATGACGACGTATGTCGAGACGACCATCAACTTAGTGTAGGAAATATATGAGTCACCCGAAGAGCTGACTCGTTTCCATTAATCGACGGTCGCATCCCGATAGTACCGTGGCCACTGCAATCGTAATTAACGATGCCGTAGGGTCAACATTTGAACACGTGAAAGTGGTCTGTTGCGGATCTCCATGTTCAACAATGAACGAGGAACTGTGTGATCCGAAACACGATGTGCGTCCACGAGCATTCTGCTCTTTCAGCAGAGATTTCACAGATCACCATCTATGCTATTTTACAGAGCAGACAAACCTCCGAACCCCACGTTCTGTGAAGTGTCGTGGACAACCAACTATTTAGCAACCAGTGGATCGTTTCACTGTCCTACCTCTTTCCGTAGATGTTAACGACAGTTGCACGTGAACATTTGACCAGCTTCGCCGTTTTCGACATACTCGTTCACCGACTCTGCGTAGTAATAATCTGCCATTTGTCAAAGTCGCTTATCTCAATGGATTTCCCCATTTGCAGCCCATATCTTCGCTAGGGTGATCCCCTGTCCATGTCTGCTCCGCTTACATACTATCTTTACAGCATCGCGTGCCCAGAACACTATCAGGCGACATCCGGTGACGCAGTAGGCAGTGATCATAATGTTCTGGTAAACGAGTGGATTTCCAGTCAAGTACCAATACCGCAACGTTTCAATGACAGTCAACATGTACGCACTTATAAACATAGATTAGCCTAGTTCGTGTTCAGCTTCCCGTTCACGTGTTGACAATTCCAAGGAACTGACAGTCGCATCTTCAAGGGAATATCTGCGTTTACAAAGGAATTTAGTGGTGCGGTCTTGGGCACGTTGCCACGGTCCGCAGTTCCGCACGGCTTCCCCCGTCGGAATTTCGAGTGTGTGTTGTCCTTAGCGTAAGTTAGTTTAAGTTAGATTAAGTTAGATTAAGTGTGTAAGCTTAGGGACCGATGACCTCAGCAGTTTGGTCCCATAGGAACTTGCCAATTTCCAAAAGGTATTTAAGAGAGAGAAAATGAGTTCATAGAGTAGATATTTTCTTTCTTTTAAGTTTTTAATGGTTAGTACTATTTCTTTAACCTTCGTGTGCAAAATGCATCATCTGTCATATGAATAGAGACGAATGTTTTGTTTTATACGGTTAAAGGCTGTAGGAGTTTTAAGTATATATTTAATATAGTTTATTTTTTCATCGACAAGACGAAATTTCCGGCGAGGGAAAATTTATGTTGTTTAGGAGACATGTAGAACTGAAAAATGGCTCTGAGCACTATGGGACTCAACTGCTGAGGTCATTAGTCCCCTGGAACTTAGAACTAGTTAAACCTAACTAACCTAAGGACACCACAAACATCCATGCCCGAGGCAGGATTCGAACCTGCGACCGTAGCGGTCTTGCGGTTCCAGACTGCAGCGCCTTTAACCGCACGGTCACTTCGGCCTGTAGAACTGAAAAATTCATTATAAGAACAGGAATTTTTAATTAAGAGGAACGTTTGTAGTGGAACAGACTGATGTCAAAATAACATTCCGAGTTTTGTGCACTTTATCTGCAGCTCCTGTTTGTCTGAGAAGGCACGCTACATAGGAAGTCTACCCGAAGAGTCGTCCGACGCATTTTCTCTGGCCATTCAACAAATATTTACAATTTTGTTTTTGCAACGTGTAGATGGATTCGGCCAAAACAACTGCTTCTTGTTACTTCTTTCATGCGAGGCCAGCATCTATGGAAAGCGACGGTCTGTTTGCAGTTACAAAGAAAATGATATTTAAAGTGTAATTTTACGTGCCCATTCGACAGAGTGGTCCTAAATTAGTATGGTACGATATTAGTTTAACCGATATGTGTTAACAGGGACAGAAAAAGACGAGAAATAACCAATACTCAAGCAGCCACAGCACAGCCCTGGCCCGGGCTGACTACTACCGACACGTAGAAGCGCGCTGCCCAGTCGCTTCTAGAGTACTGTCTGTTCTTCGTGGTTTACTCCTCCTGTTAATGCATAGAAGTAAAGCGAATATCGCACTAGACTAATCTGGCAGCCATCTACCGAATGGACACGTAAAATTGTGATTTAGCAATCATTTTGTATGATAGGAGAAACAAAACGACGCATTCCTTCGACGCTGGGCATCGTATGGTACACCTGATGAGCAGGATCTGTTTGGGCCGACACGAGCTATAATTTGCAAAAACGAAATTGCAAATATCTGCCGAAACACCAGAGAAAATGCGCCTGACGGACACTCTGCCCTCGATATATAACTTCTTGATTATGACTGTGTGGAGCCTAGAACTTGAATAACAAGCGAATGGGCCTTTATTCCCATGAGGACATTCAGTTTTAGTTTTAGTTTTTTCTTGCGTATTCCTTACGAGAAGAACAAGAATACAGCAAAAAGTATATCAAATAACACAAAAGCCGAGCGGGAGTAACCGAGTGGTCTCAGGCGTTGCAGTCATAGACTGTACGGCTGATCCCGGCGGAGGTTCGAGTCCTCCCTGGGGCATGGGTGTGTGTGTTTGTCCTTAGGATAACTTAGGTTAAGTAGTGTGTAAGCTTAGGGACTGATGACCTTAGCAGTTAAGTCCCATAAGATTTCACACACATTTGAACAATAACACAAAACCAGAATTAATTATACAATCAAATCTTCTTGGGTTATCAACCGCGTCAGCCCACAGCCTTTCGAGAAGTGTATTTTCTTCACCAAAAGATGAAAGAGAGAATACGTTTCTCGAAACCTGGTTGATTGAGGAGGTTAGTACCCCAAGGAGATTATTTTTTACATTGAAACTAAAGGAAACCATCATATATTCAGCAATACAACATTTAGTACGTATTACCAAATTGACAAAATGGACAGAATGGACAGGAAAGTTTATACTGGTATCGGAAGTTTTGAAAACATCCCCACGACGTTTTTCTGTTTATCTGTGCAGATTTACTAATTAACTTCATAGCGTAGTGATGCAGTCCATAGTCGTATAGAGCTCATACGAGTGTACGATATTTCATCTGTGCCAAACGAATAAGTGAAACACGAGTTGCGGAACAATGCCTCATTTTCCAGCAAATCATTTAATGATCATACTTGTTTCCTATAACACTGGCTGCTACGAAGTCACTTCAGATACTGTCACTTATTGTTATGGCGGACCAAGTAACTTTTATTGAATGCTGAAATACATTTCAAAGTGATACAGACACCTGACACTATTTTTCAACATAGTCGCCAAGTCTCTGTAAACAAAGGCCGAAACGTTCTACCAATTGCTCATTTCTTCGACGATGGAAATCAGCTCCTTTGTCACTAAGTCTTTCGAGAATGGCTCTGTGAACCTCATCGCCGCTGGGAAATCTCTTTCCTGCAGATGTTATTTCACATTTACGAAAAGATGAAATCTGCATGGTGCAAGGTCTGGACTTTCTGTCCAGCCTTATCCACGTCTGTGCGGTCTTCGAGAAATTGCTGACACCTTTTTATTATGACGGAACATGACACTGAATCTGGTCCATATACCGGCAGAATTTCACTGTGAATCTTTGTGTACTTTAAACGTTTGCCTCACAAGAATCGTAGTGTCCCGCGTGCTTCAAATTTGGATTGCGTTTCCTATTGCCGCATCATTTCTGTCCCACACTGATGCACCTGTTACGCTTAAAGCAGCAGAACTGTGTCTCAAGAAAACCTGGTAACATGTACCCTTTTCTGGTAAAGCTCCACTCATGTTGCATAATGGTCTTAGCGTGGTACGACATGTCCAACGTACTATCTGAAGTACCTATATATCATGTTATTCCTGTGGTGTCAGCTTCGGGTTCTCCTTAGAAAATAACAACTAGGTGTAAAAACTGAAACACGTTTAAATGAGCATGGAGGGGATATGAAACTACGAGGAAATGGCATGTAAGTGATCTGAGTTACAGAGAGAATAAGTCAGTATGTTGCCTGAGCGCGCGTCTGATTCGTGTTAAGCGTGTGCATCTACAACTTACTACGAGAAGAAAGTCAAATATTTCGTCAGGTGAAAATAATTCATGACTGCAACTTAAAAAATAAACAGATGTACGGCATATTCTGACCAGTTCCCCATATGAAGCCTATTTGATGTGTCTTGTTTTATAAGCTAGTGGCGGACGATTTTCACTATTTATCAGGTTACCGAAGATAAATTTAAAGCTCTGTATTGTATATATATGTACAATTTAAAGTTACTTTAGCTAGTTGAGGTGAATAAACTAAAGGGATACACGAAAAAATAAAACAAAGTGAGTACCGCTTTTAATAAAACGAAAAATGATATAATCTAGTGTCAGAGGAAATACTGCCTGGGTAGAGTGCCATAAAAATGTTAAGTTTTGCTTGCAAACGTGAAGCATGTAAACTTCAGGAATTTTCTGTACCCCGTTCTAAGCATTTCATCTGACGTATTTACCACAAATACATATGTCTAAATGGCATCAAAATATGACTGTAAAGTTCGCCCCCGGTAGCTGAATGGTCGCAGTCCACTGTTAGCAGCGGTGGGGCAGGACGTTGTGCCTGAGTCCCGCCTGTTGGCGTACTGCGCGCGCGAGTGTTTTCCTGTTTACCTTCCGCTGCGGCGAGTGTAACGCGTACGTCTCCCGGTAGTGCCATGGCACACTCGTACCGCAAGTCCACAATTACGATCACATTTCAAGCGGACTACGCAAGTGCTCCAGCACTTGAAATTGAACGTTTCACTGCGGAAAATCGTAACACGGTCCCTGACTTCAGCCGTCGCACGGACGCCAAAATGGAAAATATTGAAATAAACGATATCGGAATTGAAAAACAACTGCTATCACTTAGTAGCGGAAAAGCATCCGGACCAGACGAGATACCCTTAAGATTCTACAGTGATTATGCTAAAGAACTTGCCCCCTTTCTATCAGCAATTTATCGTAGATCGCTGGAAGAACGTAAAGTACCTAGCGACTGGAAGAAAGCGCAGGTCGTTCCCATTTTCAAGAAGGGTCATAAATCAGATGCGAATAATTATAGGCCTATTTCGCTTACGTCAATCTGTTGTAGAATAATGGAACATGTTTTGTGTTCTCGTATTATGACGTTCTTAGATAATACAAATCTCCTTCATCATAACCAACATGGATTCCGCAAACAGAGATCATGTGAAACTCAGCTCGCCCTATTTGCCCAAGAAATTCACAGTGCCGTAGACACTGGCGAGCAGATTGATGCCGTATTCCTGGACTTCAGGAGGGCATTTGATACGGTTCCGCACTTACGTTTAGTGAAAAAAATACGAGCTTACGGAATATCGGACCAGGTTTGTGATTGGATTCAGGATTTCCTAGAAGAAAGAACACAACATGTCATTCTTAACGGTTCAAAATCTGCAGATGTAGAGGTAATTTCGGGAGTACCGCAGGGAAGCGTGATAGGACCTTTATTGTTTACAATATACATAAATGACTTAGTTGACAACATCGGTAGCTCCGTGAGGCTATTTGCAGATGACACGGTTGTCTACAAGAAAGTAGCAACATCAGAAGACTCGTACGTACTCCAGGAGGACCTGCAGAGGATTAATGCATGGTGCGACAGCTGGCAGCTTTCCCTAAACGTAGATAAATGTAATATAATGCGCATACATAGGGGCAGAAATCCATTCCAGTACGATTATGCCATAGGTGGTAAATCATTGGAAGCGGTAACGACCGTAAAATACTTAGGAGTTACTATCCGGAGCGATCTGAAGTGGAATGATCACATAAAACAAATAGTGGGAAAAGCAGGCGCCAGGTTGAGATTCATAGGAAGAATTCTAAGAAAATGTGACTCATCGACGAAAGAAGTAGCTTGTTCGTCCGATTCTTGAGTATTGCTCATCAGTATGGGACCCTTACCAGGTTGGATTAATAGAAGAGATAGACATGATCCAGCGAAAAGCAGCGCGATTCGTAATGGGGACATTTAGTCAGCGCGAGAGCGTTACGGAGATGCTGAACAAGCTCCAGTGGCGGACACTTCAAGAAAGGCGTTACGCAATACGGAGAGGTTTATTATCGAAATTACGAGAGAGCACATTCCGGGAAGAGATGGGCAACATATTACTACCGCCCACATATATCTCGCGTAATGATCACAACGAAAAGATCCGAGAAATTAGAGCAAATACGGAGACTTACAAGCAGTCGTTCTTCCCACGCACAATTCGTGAATGGAACAGGGAAGGGGGGATCAGATAGTGGTACAATAAGTACCCTCCGCCACACACCGTAAGGTGGCTCGCGGAGTATAGATGTAGATGTAGAAGAACCTCATATTGCACCTCAAGACATCATTGGGATCCACTTTTCTATAACAATCGGTGTCGTATACATAAAATTGATGAATGAAGAGGCGTGCACTGATGTGTGCAGACACACTCATGGACTTAAACTTAAGCATCCTGATGGCCACATAGGAACAGTCACGATCGACCACTCTGGATTAGGCCTTCGCACTGAGGATCTTCGAGCTGCCATTCGAAGTCCAGCCAGATGTTGTGATGACAGCTTTCAAACCGTGTGGCTGAAAAATGGAAAACGTTTGAGACATACCCCGTCTTAAACGGAGTGCGACAAAGTAAGATTGCACTGACGAAACATGTGCCATCCATCCTATCTAGTAATTGGTGGCTGCAGAGCCATTGTCATGTCCGAAGGACAACCACGTACTTGCGCCGGTTGTGACCAGGAAGGACATGACCGATCGGCCTGTATTCAACGCCGACTGACTCAGACACCGGTTGGTGAAGTTCCATCCTCAGTGACACCTACTTCACCCCCCATCACATATGCAACCGCCGCAACCGCAACAGCTGTTCCTGCCCACGATCGAAACATCATATTGCAGTCAATGGTCGATGACAGTGTGGCAGACACCATATCTCCGAGCGGTTCTAGGCGCTTCAGTTCGGAACTGCGCTGCTGCTACGGTCGCAGGTTCGCATCCTGCCTCGGGCATGGATGTGTATGATGTCCTTAGGTTAGTTAGGTTTAAGGAGTTCTAAGTCTAGGGGACTGATGACCTCAGAAGTTAAGTCCCATAGTGCTTAGAGCCATTTGGACTATTGGAACATCATTTCTCCCTCCACGACGTCATCGGCAGACTTATCTGCAGACGGTGATTAATTTTGCCACCAAGACGAGCCTAAAGAGAAGATGGGAATAGAAACAGAAATTTCCCGACTTCTGCCTTCCTACCAATGGAGACCGCAGCAGATGACTGCCGCCCGCACTCTGACACAGAACATGTCCGAAAATAACGGTCCCCGCGAAAGCGCAAGAAACGGCGCCATACGCCATCCGATGATTGACTGCTTCAGACGAGTGACCCGGACGAAGATCCGGCGTCGGATGACACACAGGACTCTTCCACCACAACCCGCCTGTCCCGTCACGATGCTACGGCGAATACAGTTCCTGAGCCTCATATTGACAACACCATTTCCGCTACTGAACATGCGCGCGAGCGCTCTAATGACAGCACTAATCAGTAGTTACCAATTGCTACATCTGATTCTTGGGCGGATGATGTCGAGGATGAGCCACAGCGCCCGGGGGATGCCGGAGGCAGAGATGCTCCCTCGGCTGTCCCCAGCTCCGACCAGCCACAGTGAATACGGCTGTATCGTCAGCCTCTGTGGGGGCGCCCCTCCCGGCCTCACCTGGCCTCCTAAACAACCCAGTTGCCGGCCTGGCTGACCAAACATATCGTCTAGCAACTATTAACATCAATAACATACGTGCCCGACATAACCTAGCCATACTACTGGATCTGCTCAATGCACCAGACATCGACATTGCGCTCCTTCAAGAGGTGTATGTCGATGACTTAAAGGGACCCTATGGCTACACGACTTGGGTCTCACATGCTTGGTGCCAATGGCAGTGGTGTGGCGAGCCTCCTCCGCGAGGGTATACCCGCAGAAGACGTCGAGTATCTTCCTGACGCCAGAGGCATGCCTCTTACTACCCAAGGAGTCAGACGTATTAACATCTACGCGCCGTCGGAATCTGGTCGGCGTCGCGAACGTTCCATCCATCTTTATCGCTCATACGATCACGCTTCTCTTTCTGGGCCGTCAGGACGTCTTTGTATTAGCCAAGCACCTAAGGATCAGTTACCACACCATTGTCACTGCACAGAACTTGTGACAATTATAAATAATCTTCAAATGGTGGACTCGTGGGAACATGTTTGTGGCGATCGGCCCGGATTTATACACTACACCAACCATTCCTCCAGCCGCATCGACCGGATTTACATCTCGCGCTCCCTAGCCGTGGGGACGAGAGCTGCCGAAGTTTGGCCCACAGCGTTTTCTGACCACGAGGCCTACATCTGCGCCAGTACCATCGGCCGCCAGAAAGTATGGCACAGCCGTGTTGCTTGGTAGTTGAACGTCGCCCACCTAGCCTCTCAGTAATGCCGGCGCCTTATACAGAACACGTGGGATTCCTATAGTCGCCTGCGTGGCACCTACCGGTCTACTCTGTCGTGGTAGTTACTCTGCGCCAAACCAGCCCTCCGGAAGATCTTAGTAGAATACGGCCGAGATGCAGCAGCAAGGAAGGGTCATACCATGGACTTTTATTACAGCATCTTAAGGGAAGGTACAACATGGCCACACTCACTTGCAAGGCAGGTGACGGTGAACCGTGCCAGGGCACAGATCCTCAGATGAACACGTTGCCGCCTTGAGGGTGCGATCGTAAGAGCGCGTACTTAAGTCAGAGTGGCCCAGAAGGAACCGTCCATGTACCACGTCATTGCAGAACGACGGCGCCGATGCGGGACACTGATCGAAGTTATCACGACGGAAGCCGGACGACGCCTTGATACCCAGCGCGATATAGGAAACGCCCTTCATGCTCACTACACTAGGCTGTAATCGGAACACCGACATCCCCCAAAGGTGATCGCCGAAGTCTCTCAATTCACTTATGGCACGATCTCTCGGACAGCGGCAGCGGATTTGACTGCAGATGTAACGGAGGAGGAAATCATTGAAGCAATACAGGCGGGGGCTGCTCGTAAGTCCCCAGGACCTGATGGCCTTCCTCTGGAATTTTATCGGACATATCAGCAATTGAAACTTCCTGGCAGATTAAAAATGTGTGCCGGACCGAGACTAAACTCGGGACCTAAGCCTTTCGCGGGCAAGTGCTCAGATGGTCCCGAGTTCGAGTCTCGATCCGGCACAAGTTTTAATCTGCCAGGAAGTTTCACATCAGCGTACACTCCGCTGCAGAGTGAAAATATCATTCTGTAAATATAAGCAATTTCTTGCACCAGCATGGACTGCTATTTGCCACGGTCTTATGTCTCACACAAGGCAGATCCCTGGGGCGTTCCTAGAATGACTGATTGTGCCCATACACAAACCACGAGGCGGATCCAGGATCAGTGATTATCGCCCCTTGACCTTACTCAACAGTGACATGAAGATTTTCACCCTTCTGGCAGCACGCGTAAAGCGATCGGTCCATTGTGTTGTGTCGCAGGACTGGGCATCGTTAGGAGGTGAACACAATATTCGCACTGCACTGTGCCGATATCGAGATGTGATCGCGTTAGCCAATGCTCGCCAAATGCCAAGAGTTTTGGCCCCACTCGACTTTAGCCAGGCCTTTGACAGAGTCGACCACACATTTTTCATGGAGGTGCTGCGACACTTGGGGTATCAGGACATCATCGTTGAGGTAGTGATGTGTCTCCTACGCGGTGCCACGTCCAAGTTGTTATATAACGGCTGCCTCACGCCGCCGATACAGATCCAGCGCTTGGTGCGACAAGGCTGCCTTCTTTCGGCGATACTGTACGCCCTCGTCATGGAACCACTACTCTGTGGCCTCCGACAACGCCTGACTGGGATGTCCCTTGGTGGACACACTTTTTGCTGCACTGCCTGTGCTGATGATCTGCTACTCCTTCTTCGCAGTAATGACAATGTTCGTGCAGCACTGGCGTGGGTGGCGACCACGGCGCGGCATCGGGGAGCAATCTCAGTTTCCACAAATCGCACGCCCTGTCTATAGGCAGAGGTCTATCCGACGAAAGCGTCGCACCACTACGAATCAGTGACATAATCCGTTGTCTTGGAAATGATTTCACACCTGACACGAAGCGCTCAACAGCTCTTAACTACAGGCGTTTGTTGAATCAGATGAGAGCAGGAATAAGTGACCACCGTCTTAGAAATCTAGACCTACTGCAACGGACACGATATGCTAACGCCTATTTGGCGTCACGCAGCCCGCATTTTGCACAGATACTCTCGATACCACCTACTCTGGCTCACCGCATGTTGGCGGTTTTGGGATCCTTTGTTAGTACGGGCATGTTATTTAAGATTCGGTTCGAGTCCCTAACCCTCCCGAGGAGCAGAGGGGGTTTAGACCTTTGTCATGTTCAGAACACAGCGAAGGCCCTGTTCGTCAGTTGTCACCTGCACCTGTGGTGACGAAGCCCGACGGGCCTCACAAGTCTATTACTGGAGGCCTTACGACCAACCTCAGTCACACCCCCTGTGATGATGTCGGACATCCCTGCACCTTTCTTCTACATTAGCCAATTCTTCATTGAATTAAGCTACATCCACACCAAACTACTACCCACACGCTTGATAACGACGATGGCGATGTATACTGCCAAGCAACTGAATAGGACGCCGAATGTGACTGAAAGCAAACACCCCACTACAAAGTGGCGTGCTGTGTGGTTGGCAGTGCATGCCATCACCCTTGCTACTGAAGTGCAATCTGCATGGTACATAACTGTTAATGGGAAACAGTTGTCCCAGTCCCGCCTACATCACATCCACCTCGCCGACTTACCCTTGTGTGCCACATGCCAAGTGATTGACACGGATGAACATTGTTTCGAATGCGGGTCAAAGGACGTTTGGTATATGGTGCGTCAGATATTGGCTTTTCTCACAAGCCCGACTCCCGACAGGATAACTACACGATCACTTCTTTTCCCTGATGGGGTGTATTTCCCAAGAGCAAAAACGAACTCTGTTCACTACCTATTCGGTAATGGCGAAATGACAGTACCCGATTTTTGGTATTTTCTCAACGAACGACATTGTGTGATCGTCAAGAACCCTAAATACAGACAATATTTTTCTAATTTTCTTTGGAGCGCATTCCATAACCCACCTCACAACTGGATTATCCATGACATGAGAAGGTAACCTTCGAACCTCTTTCCAGTTTCTTTTTTTTAATGATATTGAACAAACAACGGAAACAACACCGCGACGAGACAGCCATCGAAAAATCCGCAGCGGGCTATAGCATGGAGCATCCTTACCTCGTAACGGGTCGACTTTTATTATTCTGGTTATGTAGGCGATGAGGAACGGCATTCCTTTATCCATTTGTGCAAAAAAAAAAAAAAAAATCGTCAGCGGGAGAGAATGCGAATCCTAAGTGCTCGGGTTCGATTCCCGACTGGGTCAGAGATTTTCTCCGCTCAAAGACTGGCTGTTGTGTTGTCCTAATCATCATCGTTTCATCCCCACCGACGCGCAAGTCACCGAAGTGGCGTCAAGACTTGCACCCGGCGAACAGTCTACCCGACGGGAGGCCCTAGTCACACGACATTTACATTTTTATGATTATAAAGAACAAAAAGTAGATTGCGCTAAAATCGACAAAGACATGTACCAGTAAGAATGCAGACAGAAGCGGTCGGTTTCATAAACTGATGAACTTTCGAAGAAGTTAATAGTGGAAAATACATTTGCTCTACTGGCATTATACACTAACATTATCCTGTGAGTGAGAGGAATATTTGAGACACGCTCAGCAGTAAATTTTTGACTGTCTATATTCTCTTGGTACAATTTTAACGGACATAAATCATAAATCTGAAACACTAATCTAGACGATGGCTAAATGTTTCGTTCCAAAACGCCGTATTTTCAGGTACAGAGAGGGAAAGGCGTTAGGAGAAAAAACTGGAGACACTGGCGGGTATGTGAAAATGACGATTAGCAAAGTAAAGAACATGTTGACTTCAAGGACAGAAATTATAACCACATAGATAGTAAGGCAAAGAAACCGAACTCGTATAGGCAAATCTTCCAATTTAGCTGTTAAATTTAACGACATGATAAAGCATTAGAGCAATAAAGAATCAGTCACAACTTCATTTTAGTCACGAAGAGAGATTCTAAGAGCTGTTATCATGGCTCAGCAGCCTGTATATATTGCACGTTTTCATATAAAAATATCAATTTTTGTACCTAATATGAATATTCTTTCTTTCTTTCTCTTGTGCCTTTGTCCCGCAGGTATGCAGGGTCAGCATGGTTAATCGGATTTGGGATTAAGGGGTGGCCGGATGCCCTTCCTGCCGCCACGCCGTACCCCCCCCAGGACGGAATTAGTGTACCCCAACTGTCTGCGACTAGTATAATCCATGGAATAATGCGAAAGTGTTCAGATGTCTGCGTGCCATGTAACTGAGGCGGGACGTGGGGATCAGCCCGGTATTCACATAAGGGGATGCGTAGAACCGCCTAAAAACCACATGCAGGCTGGCCGGCACACCAACCGTTGTTGTTAATCCGCCGGGCAGATTCGATCGGGGGCCGGCGCGCCTACCCGAGTCCACAAAGCAGCGCGTTAGCGCTCTCGGCTAACGTGGCGGGTTGTACCTAATATGAATATGTCTGGCATAATTAGGGTCGTGCAACATGCACATTTTTACGCATGTTAGATGACTAATGGGTTGTCACGTATGGAGAGTGAAATGGGACTTCAGGAAAACAGTAGATTTGTTTAATTAACTTCTTTAACCCGACCCTCAGCCGCAGTAGATCAGGGACAACTTGGTGGAGGCGTCCAGCTGCCTCTCGTGCAAAACAATAGACGTCTGACAATGTTGACAGCGCAAGGAGCGGGACCGAGCGTGGCGTCACCTGAACGCCGCTGTTAGTGATGTCTCTAGCTGCGACTGTGACGACAGCGCGGAAGTACAGCTGAAGACACCGTGGAGGTGGCCATGACCTCCATCCAGCGAGTGGGCACCTCTCTGTTCCAGCAGCAGCTGCTCTCGTAACTCAGGGCAGGCTGTCCCATCCCGTGGTCGAACAGCAGACCCCATACTGCCTTACGGGATGTTGCTCTGGGTGTCACAGGCTCGTGGTGTAGTCAGTGATACTGAGAAGAGCATATTTTAGTACACGCATGGCTGAGTACTTACATGCTCCAGACTATGTTCGTTTAGGGCTTAAGGCACATACTCTAAACACTTTCGTGGTGGCAAGCGAAGAAAGGCTTCCATCCTTCCGCTAGCAACTGCAATGGTAGCTGTTGTTGTACCACTCCTAGCTGGCTCTGCTTCACAGCGCCTGTCAGCCATGTTTCGCTTCACAACACATATAACACTTGCCTCCCTGCGACTGGCTCTGTTGCAACTCACTTCTGCTCTGACGTAATTTTTGACCGAATACGGTCGATAAACAACATCGCCCTCTTTTTTTTTTTTATCAAGATCCGGTCCCTCAGGTCGACCAAACTGTATTACACTTTCCACTTATCCTTACACGTATGCTTGCTCAGCTCCTTAATTCAAACGACATGGACCTTATTTCATTACTAGGCTTCTTGTACAATAACTTCTCTCTATTTCAAATTTACAAGCTGAAATGAATCAATTATCCTTAATACTAATAAATGAAAAGCACCAGTTTGCTTTTGTTCTACAATATTACTTTTATTGTTAACCGGTTTTCGGCTTACAAGGCCATCTTCAGATATTTATTGAGTGTTATCACCAAAGAAGTTAGATGTTAGCAAACAACATTGGAAGAGAAGTAACACATCTAGACTGAAGTAGAAACATACGGTAAGTAACATCTTTGCAATGAAAAAGTAAAAACTGAACAGTACATAAATAACAGTGGAGTAGACAGGAAAACCTTTAGCACAAAATAGTTCTACTTCAGTCTAGATGTGTTACTTCTCTTCCAATGTTGTTTGCTAACATTTAACTCCTTTGGTGATAATACTCAGTAAATGTCTGAAGATGGCCTTGGAAGCCAAAAACTGGTTAACAATAAAAGTAATATTGTGGAACAAAACCAAACTGGTGCTTTTCATTTATTATAATGTTGTTCTACCAAGAACCGACGGAAGATTCTGTTAATATGATCCTTAATACTACCCCTTGTGCGTTCATCTTCCTTCCGCTGCTTTTATCTTCAGGTAATCCATTCAGCTGGGATCTGAATGACGGCTGGGTCTGAACTCAGTCTTGCGCTTTGTCTTCTATGTACCAAAACAAGGACTACACACAACAGAACAAGTGTCACTGCAGTGGTTCGGATGACAATAGTCAATTTTGTCTCTTTCCAGTACTGATCTTCCTGTATAAATTTACTTACTGCACTAATGTTTCCAGGGAGACTCGTCCCTCAGGCTGGTTCAGAAGTATGTTTAATTTAACCTGGTTAGATCTGCGGCAGGTAGTACGTCTATGGTCTCCTCTGGACAATACAAATGAGGCTACTGAATATCCGGATGAGTTATCCTTTTAATCACGGAGCAGATAGAAAGTATTTACCCGCATGCTGCTCCACTTAGTAACAAACCAATCCCGTTTGATTCTAGCCTCTTTGGTGGCGTAAGCTTTCACTGCCCGAAACAACTAGCCACTACCACCATCTTGCCAAAGGTAGAGTGCAACCAATGCGTCGTAACATTCTGAAAGTACCATTCCGTCTCGGTCACTTATTTATTGCATTCTCTTACCTCCTTTTGCGCCATTGGCAATTCTGCCCCTGTCTTATCATAGCATTTGAACAAACTGTGATTTCCCCTCGGTAGCATTTTATAACTTAGCTTACTCCATTTCTACATGCCTTCCCAGGTCTTTTGCAATTAATAACAGTCGCTGCGTTTGTACTCTTACAAATTTCTTCAATATTCCCCACTTGACAGGATATGCATGACCTATGTAGCAGTTCTAACGCTCTTGTTTCCCTTTTGTATATATGTATTGTACTGAGGACCTAGAAACGACGGAGAGGCTTCGTCCCCGCCGTAATCCTCAGTGGTACACAACCCCACATCAGGCTACAGCTGTCCACTCAACCCACCGCCGCCCCACACCGAAACCAGGGCTATTGTGCGGTTCGGCCCCAGTGGACCCCCCCACCTGCCGCCTAATATTTCAAAGAAATGTGACAGCAGGCTTCAGTTTAGAATGGCACTTCCCCTCCAGTCCTCGGCATTTCCCCTACAGCACCATTCAATAGCCCCCACACCTACGGCTCTCCCCATGCGTGCCCTGCTGTCTGCGCACCTAGCCGCCATGGTATTTTGTGTGGACTCAACTTGGGTTATCTCACTCCTTAATTTCTCGTACGCTCCATATACTCTCTTACATACCCTGGCGCTTCCATTGAGTATCCTGTGCGTTTCTGCTCCCTGGCAGACTTTGTCGAATGCTTCTTCCAGTCTTCTCACCTTATTAAGCATCTCCTATGCGTTGAATACCACCCGTATCACCCAGCGATGACTGGTTATCACTACGTTGTCTTGCTTGGCGAACAGCAGTCCCTCTCCCAGGTGCTGGTTCAGTAAAGCTTCCACACCGACGATGATCAGTAGTCCAGCTATGAACCGCTTCATGTCGCCCTTTGTGCACCTCATCTATAGGCAGAAATACCTGTCACTTTCCTCCCCTGAAATGCATTGCTGCTCTGCAGCTGCTTATACTAATTACATTAAATCTATACTTAATCTAAAAAAATATTAAGTCACTATCTCCAAGGCCTTAACAGATACGGATTCCTTGCTACCATTTCATTCACAACTTCTTGTTTATCTTCCATTACCTTTCTCCTCACTCTTCCTCTCTGGTCCGTAGCTCCTATCCCTGAATAACTTCCAGACTCCCTTGAAAAGGCTTCAGCCACCCTACATCAACATCTTTTTCCTCGGCAACTAAATTTTGGCATTTACTGGCAACATAGTCTCTACCACTTGGTGTGGCCTGATACTTTGCAAAAACTTCTGTCTTTCCGTTCGGCGTATATGCAGTTGATAACATCACCCACTGACCAAACTTATGCTGTGGCTTTCTTTCCATACGGCCCACTGCTTCTTCCTGTTTCTCCAGTGCTCGCGTGTTTGCCTCCATACTCTATTCCAAGTTTCCCTAATCACTCTGGAAAATTCCTGAACAGAATCTCCAGTCTTCCCTTTCTTTGTTTTCCATATGTCGATTAGTGATTGCATTTTACGACCATACAATACTTCATATGGCGATAATCCTGTATTTGTATGCTGTTTTGAGTTGTAGGCGGAGACGACATACTTAGGCAGACATACCATTTGGTGCTATGTAAGTCAACGTAGTATCCAAGCATCTTCACGATTCACCTATGCACTCATTCGGTTCTTCCATTAACTTGTGGATGGAGGGAACTCGTCCTTAACTTCTTCACATTCAATAACTGAGACAATTCATTGACTAGATCTGACATGAAGCTCGTTCCCTGGTCTGTTACTGTTCTTCAAGGCACTCCAAGCTTCAGTGTTAACCATATCTACGTATCTTGAAAAATGATCTGTGGTTGTGAGTATGTACTTATTCCCTGGAGGTGTTTTATTGGATTGACCTAAAAAAAACCATCTCCAGAAATTCTACTGGTGCCAACACTTCACGTGACGTCTGCAATGGTACTCTTGTTTATGCGTGACTTCAAAATCAAATTTACTTAGTCTTACTGACCATCGCAATGGCGTCAGACTACTAGGATACGCCTTTAATCCCAACAACTATTTAAATGCCGCATGATCTGTTATTACTCTAAAGTTTTTACTGCACAGATAACATTTGATGTATGTGCTTCCATACATAAGGCTCAGCACCTCTTTCTCCGTTGTGGAATAATTTACTTGTGCAGAATCTGTCTTTATGCGTAAGCTAGCGGATGTTCTATGTCTTCAGCCTCTTGTGACAACACACAGCCTAGTGCGTAGTGCGATGCATCACATGATGAAATAAATACTCTATTAAAATCCGGAAGTACCAATATCGGACTTGATAATAAAGCTTCTTTTAGCTCGTCAAAATCGTGCTGGCATTCTTTTGACCACACAAAATTAATACACTTTTTTAACAATTGTGTCAACGCTCTGGCAATATCCTCAAATTCTTTTAGAATCGGTAATAATAGTCTGCGACTTCTAAGAACGATATCAACTTCTTTGCAAATTCTGGTACAGGACATTCACGTAGAGCTCTAATTAATCTTGAGTTTGTCTTATACCCATCTTTACTTTTGATATGACTTAGGTATGCTACCCCCTTCCATCACAAAATTACACTTTTCTGTACTCAATGTCAACTTCGCTGCTTTTAACATAAGGGATACTTCCCTTAATCGCTGTGTATGCTGTTCCTTATCACTTCCATAGAATTTGGAAATTTGTGGTAAGGTCTTATGGAACCAAACTGCTGAGGTCATCGGTCCCTAAGTCTACACACTACTTAATCTAACTTAAACTAACTTACGGTATGGACAACACACACACACACACACACACACACACACACACACACACACACATGCCCGAGGGAGGACTCGAACCTCCGTCAGGGGGAGCCGCACCGACCGTGACAAGGCGCCTAAGACCGCGCGGCTACACCGCGTTGCCGCTTTCATAGACGATTATGTCAGCGAAATACACAAAGCATTGCCGTGGTTATAAATCTCTGAGTACTCCATCCAACAATCTCTGAAACGTTGCAGGTGCAATTTTTAATCCGAATGGCATTCTTCTGAATAGATAATGTCCACAGTATGCCGAAAACGCTGTTTTGTGCAGAAATGGATCTCGCCATGGATGTCGAGAGTGAAGTTGCTCATTATGCAGTCCACTGCACACAGTTTGAGTAGTAACACGACGTCCTATGGCTGCACGAAAAGTATTATTCAACATGGTGGCGTTGCTGTCATGGTTCCTCTGAGCCATCCACTACAGTAGTAGCTCTTGAGCAGCCTGAGTGAGTCATGTCATCGACAGTTCCTGTCTCTCTGTATCTCCTCCATGTCCAAACAACATCGCTTTGGTTCACTCCGAGACGCCTGGACACTTCCCTTGTTGAGAGGTCTTCCTGGCACAAAGTAACAATGCGGAGGCGATTAAACCGCGGTATCTAGGCATGGTTGTACTACAGACAACACGAGCCGTGTAACTCCTTCCTGGTCGAATGACTTGAACTGGTCGGCTGTCAGACCCCCTTCGTCTAATATACGCTGCTCATACATGGTTTTTTACATTTTGGGCGGGTTTAGTGACATCTCTGAACAGTCAAAGGTACTGTGTCTGTAATACAATACCCACAACCAACGTCTATCTTCAGGTCTTCTGGGATCGGCGTGATGTAGAACTATTTTTGGCGTGTGCATACTAGGAAACGAGACACTTAAGGTAGTAGATGAGTTTTGCTGTTTGGGCGGCAAAATAACCGATGATGGCTGAAGCAGAGAGGATATAAAATGCAGACTGACAATGGGAAGAAAAATATTCCTGTAGAAGACAAATTTGTTAACATATAATATAGATTTAAGCGTTAGGTAGCCTTTGCTGAACGTATTTGTCTGGAGTGTAGTCAAGTATGGAGATGAAACATGGACGATAGACAGTTTAGACAAAAAGAGAACTGAATCTTTCGCAATATGGTGCTACAGAAGAGTGCTGAAAATTAGATGGATGGATCACTTAACTAATGAGGAGGTACTGAATAGAATTGAGGAGACAAGGAATTCGTGGTAAAACTTGACCAACAGAAGAGATCGGTTGGTAGGACACGTTCTGAGATACCAAGGGATTGGTATTGGAGGGAAGTGTGTGTGGTAAGATTCGTAGGAGACCAAGAGATGAACATAGTAAGCAGGTACGGAAAGATGTAGGTTGCAGTAGTTGTTCGAAGATGAAGAGAATAAGATAGAGTAGCATCGAGAGCTGCATCAAACCAGTGTTCTGGCTGAAGACCGCACAACAATGCCTGATCATCACGTTGCATGGATGACAGGGAGCAAGTTTTAACAAGACGGAGAGCATCGATCTTCACTTCGTTTGCTGCGTCTTAGTTATCACTAACGGAATGATAAGAGGTGAGTTCAATCGAACGTCCAGCCATGTAAAAGGGCTTTCGGCCAGATAAGAGGTACATACCGGTTCCTCTTCAGCCCATACGCATCCGGTGCGGAAGGCTCATTAACGAACAGCGTTTTAGTGAATCATTTTCGGTACGTCGTATCTTAAATGACCGGATTTTATTAATTGGCAGGACATTTCACCGAAAGTTGTGGTGATAAACTCTGCTTTACCTATGGCCACAAGTAATAATGGAACAGGCTTGGTGAAGGGTTTAACGGAAGAGATATTGCAGGTAATGCCAGCGATTTATGAATTTAGTGACATATCAAAACTACATAAAGTAGTCTACACAGACGAAGATAACGCAGTATTAAGCGAAGCAGGATTTCCCTGAACCGTGAAGCTGGGCAACTGACTATAATGATAATATAAAAACAGTCATTCACTTATGCATTTATAACAGTATTTATAACAGTAAATTCTCCCAACACATGGATAAAATTATTTATACTGAGATAAAATAACAGTGATTAAAATAGGATTAACTCTATTGAAAGCGGGCTCGAGGATTAGGTGCAACTTTGATATATTACAGCGCTCATGCACAAATTTAACAAGAACCAGAGGAGAAATAAGACAGACACAATTTAGAGCTTACGTTAATTTTAGCGATAATGAATTAAGGAAGTGACGACATAAATTTATAAGTGTGACGTTTTTAGTGACGATATAAATTTATAAGTGTGACGTTTTTGTAATATGAGTGGCGTCTGCAATACTTCGATATCCACTTGCGCTAACCTGGGATCGAGAAAGAGCAAATCCAGGGAAATCGTTGAGTAAATCCTAGATCAGGCTTTTCACTTCAACGTTGGCAAACACATGGATAGAAATAGCTGTTCCATGCCTAGTAATGTTTTACTGACACGACTGAAACGTGTGCCTCTACCATGCGCCTAAGCTGACGGAAGAAAAGTTCCGTTGTGTTCAATCGAGAAAAAAATTAATCTATTTCTTAAAGCGCATTTTTAATTTTTTTAGTTTTCTGATTATTGGTTAGCGCAGAATAATGTATTATTTTATGTTTAAAAAGTAGTTCTCTAGATACATAACATCAAGATGTTATAAAAGGAGTTAGCGTCATTGAGTTTTCCAATGTAGACAGAAATGTATTGCTTAAATCATTCAGTGTAAATCCTCTTTATTAAAATGGGAAAAACAGCACCGGTTTATTTCCTCTGCTGCGGACATGAGATGCACAAATCAAGAAAAGAAACACATCGACACAAGTTGTCAATGATTATATTCAATAGATCTATGAACTAATCATAAAATCTGCCGAAATTAACACTTCGCAGCGATTGTGTAAACTAGAATGTTTCTCTGACAATCAGGCCCTAAACAGGCAGCAGTAATTACCAGAACCGTGTCACAGCCGGGAAATCGTTATTATTTCTGGAAATAGCCGCGTGGGGCTTCGTAAATGTGGCTGGCGCTCAGTTTATGTCGGCTGGGCACCGATAATACGATTAATAATGGTGACGTGTGAATGTTGCAATGCTGCAGATTGCTAGTACGTGTATCAGACGTGTGGGGCATTATCTCAGTGTATATGTCTACCCCTCTGCTGCGGGGGATGCAGATAGGAGCAGCTGCATTTGCATTATCGCTGATAATGTGTCAGGAATAGTTAGGAAGACGAACACGCTGAATCTTTTACTAACAACAGAGTACCTGTGCTGCTCAAGATCGTCCCATCGTCGCTGTTATCAGCTCCTTCCCCCCTTCTCGCTACTTACCACCTATCCACCTTATCACAGTTCAATTATCGGTTACAGTCATCGTTGTCTGTTATTTTGTAATGTCGTATTTAACAAGCATTCGTTTTCCGTTTCACCTGTTAGTCCTCCAAACATCTCTGTCATTCACTTAACGGGAAATATAAGCTTGTGATGTTCAAGTCTTCACTTTGTGTCTGTCATCGTTATGATTTATCCAAAGTCAGTGTCAGTTCAATTGTTTGGGAACTCAACAAACACGGAGGAAACTAAGTAACACGAAGAGCATGTCGCACGTCGATTGTGCAAGAATGTTTAACAATCTGCAGTCATAAACACTTAAAACAAACTTTACAGCCCATAGGACCAATGCTTCGGTACATCAGTTTGTTGTGATCGCATGCGTGTGTGTAAATTCAGACAACATAAAGGAATCTGAAGATGGACTCAGGGTGCAGCAGAATTGTGCAAAAGTCAGATGCAAGTGCTACAATAGGTCAATATGGAAAGCGTCGACTGGAATAAATAAACCTTAAGATGAAGCTGTAACACCAAATTATGTAAGGGGAGCCAGAAAGCCGAAATACAAACAGTTGATGGAAGTTTATTCACAAAATATATAGCTTCCACTGACTCTAAGTGGCAAATGACACTAGAATGGATTCTTTAAAAAAATCGATATTGCTAGCCTAGAAACAAGAGTATCCTGCAAGAAAGTGCATCATCATAGAATATAAGATGTCTAAAAGCCCTTTAGGGTAAAAACTGTATAGGTGACAAAGTCTAATAAACCGAGTAATTAAATGAATATTTCAGGTTGTACGAGGAGTTGCGCAAGCAATGTGCGACAGTCACACATTTGTAAATTATTTATGGTCCATAGCAAACAACTATGTGCCTCAACGACTTCCGTGGCCAAGCCTTGGAAAACAAAACACTATCGTCTATGATATAGACAATGTGTCTGTCACTATGTGCAGTTAATGACTGGTTGTTAAAGTTAGAGCATTACTTGTATAAGGAACATACAGAAAAGCGTTTAACGTATGAAGCTGCATAATGTAGTGTCCGGAAAGCTAGGGAATCAACAGTGAGCAATTTCAGGACAGACGTCATCACAATACGTTTACTGACAAGGATACAAACTTAGAAGAAACCTGCTCCTTGAAGCCACAGAGTACAGGCCTTCGTTTTTCAACAAATAATTGTTCGCACTGGAGAATTTGAAGACGTGATGTTGGATTGTATAGGATAATATTTGTCAATAAGAACGCGTCAGCGTGTATATGTAAAGCACGTTTCTAAAAGTGAAGTGCGTGGAGCAGGCCTACTGGGCGAGCATCAGTTATAGTGCTGTGATAACCAATGTGCGACAGCAGTACGATTAAATTATTTTTAACCCACAGTTCAGTTTTGTCAAATGGTAATATCACAACGAATCCATTAAAACTCAACACTTGCTGTAAGTTAAAGTGGTTGCTGCAAGCGAAAGTTAATTATGATAGTAAAAAGTAAATATTAATTTCTTATCATCAGTACAGGATTTGAAAGTTCTTTGTATCATCGTGAACTTGAAATGTTGAGACAACCTGAACATCTAGAAGACACTGGCGAAACATACTGGAGAAATTGGGCTTGCAACAGAACATCTCTAATGCTCTCGAATCAAGAAACATAAACCACGAGCTGATTTCATGTTGAACTGATAATCATAGTGGAGTTTACGTATGAGAAATACTGAGTGGGCACTGATGTTTCTTCTGAAATCAGCCCAGAAGAATGAAGATGAAGGGATCGAAACCCTAGTTTAGCCCTTACTTAACGGAACTTAAATAAGATGACTGAATACGCCTGCGTTCTCATAAAGACACCCTCAACGACGAGTTATTTATCATCTCTAATCGTGTGAGAAAATCAGGCACTCCGAAAGAGCGTAACATGAGTGAGCAAACGCAGCCTTTGTGATACTGTTAATAAGCAACTGGTGACAAAAAGTTGGCAATCTGAGAAACAAGTTTCCACTGACGGGAAAAACCTCGCAATAACAAGAAGGAGTTGTGCGACATAAACGAAAGTTAGTAGGCGTATTTCTGCAAGTGAAAGATGATGTATAATCAAATTTGTCGTCAGTTGCATAAGAATGCGGTAGTAGCGCCACTACGAGGATCAAATCAGGTTCGCTTCAAATACAAGCTGTAACAGTCATGAGCGTAGGTATGTTTGAAACTGGACGTGCTGAGTTGCTAATAGTCAAGAATGCCTTTAAGGCCACAAAGACGCCATTTGAACACCTCATTGAGTTCGAACGAGACCGTGTAATGGGGCTGCGAAAAGTTGGATGTATCGTACGTGATATTACAGAAAGATTTGGCAGGAAGGTACCCACTGTATGTGATTGATGGCAGCGGTGTTCACGAGAATGCACGGTCGCAAGAAGACCGGGCTCCGTACAGCCACCTGGTATTACCGAGAGGGAAGTACATCGTGTTCGGCGTTTGGCGCTGGCGCACCGTGCTGCACCTGCAGCAGCAATTTAAGCAACACTTGGCACCACAGTGACACAATGAACTGTCAAAAATCAGTCACGTCAAGGACAGCTCCGAGTCAGCTCCCTGTAGTGTGCATTCCACTGGGCTCAAACCATCGCAGTTTATGACTTCAGTGATGTAAAACGAGAGCTCATTGGAGAGCAGAGTGGAGGTCTGTTGTGTTTTTTTATGAAAGCTGGTTCTGGCTCGGTGCCAGTCATGGCCGTGTGAGAGTTACGAGGCCAGATGAGGACTTGCAACCAACCTGTTTGATTTCTAGAAACACTGGACCTACACCTGGCGTTATGGTCTGGGGTACGATTTGGTATGACAGCAGGAGTACTCTGGTAGTTATCCCATGCACCTTGACTGCAAATTTCGATATCAATCTGGTGATTCGACCTGTTGTGCCGCCATTCATGAATACACTCCTGGAAATGGAAAAAAGAACACATTGACACCGGTGTGTCAGACCCACCATACTTGCTCCGGACACTGCGAGAGGGCTGTACAAGCAATGATCACACGCACGGCACAGCGGACACACCAGGAACCGCGGTGTTGGCCGTCGAATGGCGTTAGCTGCGCAGCATTTGTGCACCGCCGCCGTCAGTGTCAGCCAGTTTGCCGTGGCATACGGAGCTCCATCGCAGTCTTTAACACTGGTAGCATGCCGCGACAGCGTGGACGTGAACCGTATGTGCAGTTGACGGACTTTGAGCGAGGGCGTATAGTGGGCATGCGGGAGGCCGGGTGGACGTACCGCCGAATTGCTCAACACGTGGGGCGTGAGGCCTCCACAGTACATCGATGTTGTCGCCAGTGGTCGGCGGAAGGTGCACGTGCCCGTCGACCTGGGACCGGACCGCAGCGACGCACGGATGCACGCCAAGACCGTAGGATCCTACGCAGTGCCGTAGGGGACCGCACCGCCAATTCCCAGCAAATTAGGGACACTGTTGCTCCTGGGGTATCGGCGAGGACCATTCGCAACCGTCTCCATGAAGCTGGGCTACGGTCCCGCACACCGTTAGGCCGTCTTCCGCTCACGCCCCAACATCGTGCAGCCCGCCTCCAGTGGTGTCGCGACAGGCGTGAATGGAGGGACGAATGGAGACGTGACGTCTTCAGCGATGAGAGTCGCTTCTGCCTTGGTGCCAATGATGGTCGTATGCGTGTTTGGCGCCGTGCAGGTGAGCGCCACAATCAGGACTGCATACGACCGAGGCACACAGGGCCAACACCCGGCATCATGGTATGGGGAGCGATCTCCTACACTGGCCGTACACCACTGGTGATCGTCGAGGGGACACTGAATAGTGCACGGTACATCGAAACCGTCATCGAACCCATCGTTCTACCATTCCTAGACCGACAAGGAAACTTGCTGTTCCAACAGGACAATGCACGTCCGCATGTATCCCGTGCCACCCAACGTGCTCTAGAAGGTGTAAGTCAACTACCCTGGCCAGCAAGATCTCCGGATCTGTCCCCCATTGAGCATGTTTGGGACTGGATGAAGCGTCGTCTCACGCGGTCTGCACGTCCAGCACGAACGCTGGTCCAACTGAGGCGCCAGGTGGAAATGGCATGGCAAGCCGTTCCACAGGACTACATCCAGCATCTCTACGATCGTCTCCATGGGAGAATAGCAGCCTGCATTGCTGCGAAAGGTGGATATACACTGTACTAGTGCCGACATTGTGCATGCTCTGTTGCCTGTGTCTATGTGCCTGTGGTTCTGTCAGTGTGATCATGTGATGTATCTGACCCCAGGAATGTGTCAATAAAGTTTCCCCTTCCTGGGACAATGAATTCACGGTGTTCTTATTTCAATTTCCGGGAGTGTATCATTGCAGAGGGTACTCTCCAACGGGATAACACTCGCCCATAACAGACGAAGAAACCAAGATGCTCTACAGAGTGTCGACATGATGCCTTAGTCTGATCGGTCACCAGACCTGTCTCCAATCGAGCTCTTAAGGAACATCATTGGACGACAACTGCAGCGTCATCCACAAACAGCGTTAACTGTCCATGTATTGACCGACTAAGTGCAACAGGCATGGAACTCGAGCTCACAAATTGACATCCGGCACCTGTACAACACAATGCATGAACGTTAACACGCTTGCATTCAACAGTCTAGTGGTTAAACCGGTTATTAACGTACCAGCATTTCACATTTGCAGTGGTTCACCTAACATTTACGTTAACCTCTGAGTTTGCAATGTCAGTCACTTTAATATGTTACCTAGACATACCTATTCCCGAAATTTCATTAGTCTAAATTAATTACGTTTTGGTGTTGCATTTTTTCCCCGTCAGCGTATATAAATCGTCAGTTTATAATACGGTTATTTGAGAGTCGTGAGAATTGTGATGTGATATTTCGTAGCCCTCCAATTAGAAGCATGATTACTTATGTGACTGAAATTGTACTTATAAATTTAACTTTACACCCCTGCTGAATCTTTCCGGCTGGAGCGGAGTGCGCTCTGTGTTGAAACTTCGTGGCACACTAAAACTGTGTCGCGTACTAGGGCTCGAAACTGGAACATTGCCATTTTCTGACATTGCTCTCATCGACTGAATTATGCAGCCTCGGCGCACAGTCCAACCGAGAAGAGAGCGATGAAGACGGTGAAGGTGAGATCGAGTCCTAATCTGGCACTCATCTTCATTCTATTTTTTAAAAAATATTTATTGTGTCAAACGAGAAAGGAATGATTTGGCATTATATATGGTTGTCTGAGCAGCTCCTCGTTTACCCATTTGTCTTGTCTTATTATGTTCTCAACATTTTATGTCTTTTTCTGCAAAACAGAGGCTGAAGACGAAAGATGCTCAAGCTCAGTTCACGTAACTCCTGTGGATTGCGAGAAAACCGATTTTCACTTATGAGCAAGAACTGGAACACATTCTGGCCGAATTTGGGGGCATAGAGACCAAATGGTCCCTGCAGGACGATTCTGGCTTTTGGGATAGGAAGTTATCCTGTTAGAAAATCGAATGTGTGGTGGGAAAGAGGAATCAAAATGGGTAATAATAATACGTTTTTCACAGCTTGACGCTGTATTCTGTAACAACTGATAGCCTATATAAGTGAGGGGAGAGAATAGTGGTAGCATTTTCTTACATGTAGAACTACAAGAAAGTACGGTCAACGGTTGAGGCCACATTCTTCGTACACGAAAGAAAAAAATATATTATGTTACATACACATCGGCAGAGAAACACTTTATCTCCATATTAGAAATCGTTTGATACAACTCTCCATACACACAAACCATGGGAAACCAACAGGGACAGATCGTACCAACATACATACATACATTACATATTTCACCTAAAGGGTAGCACACTATTAGGTAATGAATCTGAAACGAGCGTCCATTGGTGAGATGTTCTGTATTATGATGTAACTTAACGAAAGAGAAAGAACCGCCACGCTTGTTGAAACCGTACTTTGTGTTTGGTAGTTATGTGTCTCAGACTAAGATTAAATTAGAAAACTCTTAGAATATCGACAAAATTGTAGATCTACAGAGCAGTCGAGCGATGAACGTTTGCCACACTCAATCTGCAGGCAGACAGGTAATGTGTTCCACAAAGTGGGCAGACCAAAGAGAAGAGGCAAACATCAAATCCGAGGTTCGTAACAGGTCGAACAGTCTAATGCATAAAGAAGAAGACGAAGAAGGATAAGAAGAAAAAGAAGATGATGTATATGACGATGACGACGACGACGTAAAGAAGAATTAATGTTCTAAACAAATAATCATAACGTTATAAAGGTATGACCTAAGCACATAATTCTAACATCAAAAATCCAACATGTTACAAGAGTTCCATAGTTTATAAAAGAATCAAATGCATATTTTAAATGCATATTTTCGATCTTTGGCCTAATTTGCAAACACTTAAAAAGTTTATAATGCTTGGTAAACTGTTGTAAGGCATAAGTCTGCAAACTACTATTGTATGCGTACTATCATGACCATCAATGAAGGCGGCTGAGAGGCGCGTTCTTCTCTGAGAAGGAGGCAGAAATTCCAATGAGACGTCGCCAATTTGCCTTTCGTCATTTCGTGAAAATCTGCCTTCTGACAGTGCTGATATGTACAGCGTTCCACAGTAAAATTCGTTCTAAGTAACGTTACGGGTACACACACAAATAATATTGTCAATTATTACCATATTGATGTATCTTGTTTTTCTTCAGTTACAGTCAATGTTAACTTTCGTTGTCTGGTAGGTAGAGCTTCCTTTTGTGGATTAGATATTGGAAAACCAGACTACTGAGGTCATTGGCCCCTAAGCTTACACACTACTTAATCTAACTTAAGCTTTCCTCACGGAACTCAGGAGACAAATGGAGGCTACGCGCTCGACTCGAACTATACGATATGGAAAACAGGATACTTTTTTTCAGAGATCTGTCAATAGGGAATTACGCTTTCCTCCGGCGCGGTCCATTGCTCAGGTTACTGGAGGCGCACTGCCAAGGCCCATACCCCGTTATGGTAAGAAATAGTAGGACACTCAGCAGCAGACTTCCAAATAGAACGTATGTCGCACATTTCCTCGAAAGCAGATTTGTCCTAATACCAAAAAGTCGAAAGCAATACGAAATCGAAATTCTTCGATCCATCACACTTGGAGACAGTGACCATGTACGAGACACACATTCGCCGTAACAAATCGTTCAAATGGCTCTGAGCTCTATGGGACTTAACATCTGAGGTCATCAGTCCCCTAGAACTTAGAACTACTTAAACCTAACTAACCTAAGGACATCATATACATCCATGCCCGAGGCAGGATTCGAGCCTGCGGCCGTAGCGGTGGCGCGGTTCTAGACTGAAGCTCCTAGAAGAGCTCGGCCACTTGCTATAACAGGCAAATCAATATTCAATGTAGTTATGACGTATAACGGTTTAATTGGATAGGTTAGAGCCGACCACGTTTCCACAGCAATAACGTCAGTCGACTCTAATAAGCCATTCGAAAGAATCAGCCATGAATACCTCAAGACAGTCGTGAACGCTCTTGGATTTGAGAAAAAATTGACGACTATAATCTTTCATTTACTGACAAATTCTAATTCTCGAATCATTATCAACTGAGAAGCAACAGATTCATTTCCAGTCAAGTGCTCAATAAAACAGTGATGCCCAATATTTATGGCATTATTCGTCATAATGTTCGATCCATTACTACGCAAAATCTCGTCCTCATGCACGTGTCTAACAGCTGAGAACTCACTCATAGTTTGCGAAGCTTACGCAGATGACCTAGCGATATTTACTTTGAACAGCAAAGGGTTAGACAAGCTGCCGCGTGGAATTAGCCGAGCGGTATCAGGCGCTGTAGTCGTGGACTGTGCGGCTGATCCCGGCGGAGGTTCGAGTCCTGTCTCGGGTATGAGTGAGTGTGTTTGTCCTTAGGATAATTTAGCTTAAGTAGTGTGTAAGCTTAGGGACTGATGACCTTAGTAGTTAAGTCCCATAAGATTTCATACACATTTGAACATTTTTCGTTAGACAAGCTGAATAGAGATTTAGACCTATACGAAAGAGAATCCATAGGATGCAACAGTACTTCCTACGAAAACGGTGTCCATACCTATGTGGACAAATAGAAGACAATTCCAACGGATTTTGTACATAATAAGAGAGAAAGATGAAATCATCATATATGTCCAAGCCAATGTTCAACAACTGGCAGCTTACAACTGGTGAGCAATGCTACGTTCTGCCAGAGTACTAACTGAAGCAAACGCAACAAGAAACCTGACATCGATAGAAATGCTAAAATTAATAAATAAATTTTTGATGTGGAAATCTTAGTACATGGCCTAAATTTCAAACCTACCCAAAGAAATGGGACGAGTTATAATACGACGGATGTTCAATAAGTAATGCACTACATTATTTTCTCGACAAATTTAGGCTGAGAAAATGAGTAATTTGTTGTGGGGCATCGGTGAATATTCCCGCTTCAGCCCCTGTACTTTCATGGAGTTCCGATAGTTGGTCGCGCAATACGCAGCTTTCAAAAATGCGTCTGTAACGGAGTTGCGTTCCAAGCAGAAAGCTGTCATCGATTTTCTCTTGGCGGAAAATCAGAGTACCACAGATATTCGTAGGCGCTTGCGAAATGTCTTCGAAGACGTGGAAGTGAACAAACGCATTGTGAGTCGTTGGGCGAGGCGGCTGTGCTCATCGCAACAACGTCGCGCGACTTGTCCGATCTCCCGCGTGCAGGCCAGTCGCACGCAGCTGTGACTCCTGTAATGTTGGAACGTGCCGACAGTCTCGTTCGAGGTGATCGACGGATTGCAATCAAACACCTCACTGCACAACTTGACTTCTCTTTTGGTACTGGTGACACACTCGTCCACAAGTTGGGACACCTAAAGGGGTGTGCCCGATGAGTTCCTCGCGGCGTAACAAAAGTCCTTCAAGAGCAACGAAGGACCATATGTGCGGCATTCCTTGCACGTTTCGGGTCTGATCGTGACTTTTTTGTTGAACGTCGTCACAGGCAATTAAACATGGTTTTATAACTTCGAACCGGAAACAAAACAGCAATCCACGGAGTGGCGCAATATCACCTGTGCTTCGAAGAAAAAGTTCAAAGCCGCACCGTTAGCAGGTAAAGTCGTCGCGAAGGTCTTCTGGGTCTCAGAAGGTGCTATTCTGTTTGATGTCCTCCCTATTGGTGCAGCGACCAACTCTAAGTTGTATTGTGCTACCCTCAGGAATTTGAAGAAACGACTTCAGTGTGTTTGTCGCTAAAAATCTGCAAACGAACGCAAGGCCACACGTATGTTTCCGCACCAGAGAAACGCCCATAAAACTTCATTGGACTCTTCTTCTTCATCCAACCTACAGCTGAATCTCGCACCTTCCGACTTCCATCTGTTTGGACCAACGATGGATGCACTCCGCGGAAAGCAGTGCGTAGATGATCGGAGGCTATTGATGCAACAATAAATTGGCTCTGACGTCGACCGGTATAGTGGTACCAGTGGGAATAAAGGCCCTCCCATTAAGGTAGCGTAAGACCGTTGCATTGAACGTTGATTACGACGAAAAATAGGGTTTTGTAGCTAGAAGAGTTGTGAATAATATCGTGTATTGGAATCGTGGCCGGCCGTTGTGGCCGAGCGGTTCTAGGCGCTTCATTCCGCAACCGCGCTGCTGCTACGGTCGCAGATTCGAATCCTGCCTCAGGCATGGATGTGTGTGATGTCCTTAGGTTGGTTATGTTTAAGTAGTTCTAAGTTCTAGGGGACTGATGACCTCAGAAGTTAAGTACCATAGTGCTCAGAGCCATTTGGAATCGTGAATAAAACCGTCATGTTTTCAGAAAAAAAGTGTTGAATTCCTTATTGGACGCCCCTCATACAAGCGGTCTCCTGACTGCTGTAGCGTGGAGACATATATAAAACTGCAAACACTGCATGCACTCTAAAACCAGATTCGGCGTGATCGATTTTGTGTGAAAATGCTTCCTTGCTGATACACAGGACACCTAGAGTCGTAGAAAACGATCCGTCCAACCCGACAGCAGCCTTATCCGACAAATACAGACCAGAGTACGCAACACCTTGCCACGGGCCACACAAAGAATCCTCCTACACTTGACTGCATGTGTCAATATTAGATGTAGAAGTGCAATGTTACAGAAAACAAGCTCAATCCCATAGAGAAGGCTGCAAAGAAACTACATGACGCTGGCAGAGGCAAGTGACTGAAGAATACCACTAAATCAAAACGTGCCGAGTGCCGGTGGAGCATCGTATGGGAAAATGTCTCGCCATGTTTCTTACCACCAGAAGTCCGTGGCACGAGTATAAGGTTATGAAAAGTATGACAGCAACTAATGTAAAACTGGCAAGCATCCACCAGATCAAGAGAGGCGTCTGCGACACGTGCAGTGAAGTAGGTCATCTGAATCACAAGATTTTGTGTTGGATGGTCGCAGCCGTGTGAAAAATTAGTAAACAAATATTCAGACTGATCACCAGACATGCACCGAACCACTTCGACGCAACAAGAGTCAGTGCAGCAGATGTTAAGCCAGTCCCTGTATGCAAGAGATCTGCCACCATATGGCTAGTCTCCCATAGGGCGCACAGCATCCTCCGTCTGTGACACACCAAGAAATTACATTTTCTGGCTTATCTATGAGAGAAACATGATAAAACAATCATAACATCATAATGTAAAGGAATCTTTATGAGCTCCCTAATTATAGCATTAGACGCAGCGTTTGAAAACTCTATGACGAATGTCTGCAACCACGCCGACCAACCAACTGATTAATGATAACAAGAAACTATGTGTTCCTTTCCTCATTACTGCACAGTAACACTGCACATCAAGACCTGGGAAGAAAGCTGCAACAACCGGACGAACGAAGCATCACTCTACACGGAGACGGTCTCCCAGAACACCCAATTACAACGAAACTCCAACTGCTAATACCACAAATGAACAAGGGTAATGAACATACATTTGGATGACTTACCTTGAGTGAAATCGAAATACTCTTTTTTTTGTATTAATAATATGTATACTGTATTTCTTTTGCTATCTCTTTGACTGCTTTGTTTACGCCATCACTATGCCAATCTCTCGAAACATTTATAGAACACTGATATAAAATGTTGAATTAACTACGTAAAGTTAATAAGATAACAACAAAAGTCACTTTAAAAGAGGCGCAGAGGACGCCACTGAAACGCAGACTAACACCGGACGCAGAACACCCGCCGCACTACAATTGTCGGCACCGCAACATCGTGCAGGACAGCACCGCCCACCTGGAAACCAACAGGCCAAGTCCATCCGCGTGCAAAAATGGTTCAGATGGCTCTAACAAGGGAACCTCCCCATCGCACCCCCCTCAGATTTAGTTATAAGTTGGCACAGTGGATAGACCTTGAAAAACTGAATATAGATCAATCGAGAAAACAGGAAATAGTTGTGTGGAACTATGAAAAAATAAGCAAAATGTACAAACTGAATAGCCCATGCGCAAGATAGGCAACATCAAGGATAGTGTGAACTCAGGAGCGCCGTGGTCCCGTGGGTAGTGTGAGCAGCTGCGAAACGAAAGGTCCTTGGTTCAAGTCTTCCCTAGAGTGAAAAGTTTACTTTCTTTATTTTTGCAAAGTTATGACCTGTCCGTTCGTTCATTGACGTCTCTGTTCACTGTAATAAGTTTAGTGTCCGTGTTTTGCGACCGCACCGCAAAACCGTGCGATTAGTAGACGAAAGGACGTGCCTCTCCAATGGGAACTGAAAACATTTGATCGCAAGGTCATAGGTCAACCGATTCCTCCACAGGAAAACGTCTGATATATTCTATACGACACTGGTGACGGCATGTGCGTCACATGACAGGAATATGTTGTCGACCCACCTAACTTGTACACTTTGCGAATGGGTGAAAAGATTCTCCTACCTTGCCCGATTTAGGTTTTCTTGTGGATGTGATAATCACTCCCAAAAAAGTGATGAAAACATAAGAGTTTGTCATGTAAACCGAAAATAAAAAATTAAAATTTTCACTCGAGGGAAGGCTTGAACCAAGAACCTCACATTCCGCAGCTGCTCACACTAACCACGGGACCACGGCGCTCCTCAACTCAAATTCTCCTTGATATTGCATATTTTGCACATGGACTACTCAGTTTGTATATTTTGCTTATTTTTTCATAGTTCCACGCAACTTCTTCCTGTTTTCTCGATTGATCTGTGTTCAGTTTTTCAAGGTCTATCCACTGTGCCAACTTATAACTAAATCTGAGGGGGATGCGATGGGGAGGTTCCCTTGTAAGCACTATGGGACATAACATCTGAGGTCATCAGTCCCCTACACTTAGAACTACTTAAACCTAACTAACCTCGGGACATCACACACATCCATGCTCAAGGCAGGATTCGAACCTGCGACCGTAGCAGCCGCGCGCTTCCAGACTGTAGTGCCTAGACCCGCTCGACCACAGCGGCCGGCCATCCGCGTGCAGCAGTCACCCCCCAACACCAGCCGGCCCACCATCACACGGCCACAAAATATGGAACTGACTACGGAAGAAAAGTACGTTTCCTATTCGATTCAGCAGACATTTCATGGCTCCAATTGGTTTAATTTTTGTCCTCTTTTTCGTTGTGGGTGTGTGGTGTAGCGACCTCATTTCTTAAGTAAATCTACATCTGCCCGCTGGCGACGTCGCGAACGACCGACGCCGGAAAGACCGCGTTCTTCAGCGGCACTAGATCGCGGCGCGAGCATCGGAGTGTGTGGGGTTGTTCGACGAGTGTTACGTCAAATAACCAATGGGACGATAATAATTTACGTGATGGTAGTTACTTACCTTGTTCGTCTACAGATCAATAAAGAGACATTAGGTGAAGAGTATAATTTATTAAGTACCTACAAGTATAACGTCTGGGAGATATAACATCCACTCAACAAAAAGGGTTTTAGACAGCACATTGGGAGCATCAGATCATAAAAGGATACCTATTAGTTACGGGAAATTTATTGTGTCTCATTTTATTTTTACTAAGCGAAAGGATTCTATATAAATAGAGCATTGCAGCAAAATCTGTCGGGCGCTTGAGGAACGGCACAAGACTGGTAGAAACTGTTGCGTCACATCAAGCGGAAGAACACCAGAAAGCGAAAGTTCTTCGGGACTACCACCCCTTTGCCGAATAACACAACATTTTTAACTATAGCAAGTGCGGTGTAATACATAGAGACGTCATTCATATAGATGTAGAGGACTGACAAACGTCAAAAAGTAAATGAAGCCAATGAATAGCGCATTCGAAAAGACGGTTACATTTATTTTGACCTCAAATTACTTAGTGCTGGATATTACAGCACGATTCAGCCCCCTGAAAGTGACACCATATGTTCCTAACACAACGCACTGTTCTCGAATGAATAACTTTTTCCTGCCAATACAAGTAAAATTTAAAATCACTTGCACAAAAAAGAATGTAATAGACATTCCAGTAAAAACCATTGTTTTAACGGGGAACAAATCGACGCTTTCCATCGACACTGGGTGTCGCATGAGAGATATAATGAGCAGTATCTGCTTCGGTTGACGCCAGCTACACACTGCGAAAACTAAATTGCAAATAACTACCGAAAGGCCGGCCGGAGTAGCCGAGCGGTTCTAGGCGCTACAGTCGGGAACCGCGCGACCGCTACGGTCGCAGGTTCGAATCCTGCCTTGGGCATGGATGTGTGTGATGTCCTTAGGTTAGTTAGGTTTAAGTAGTTCTAAGTTCTAGGGGACTGATGACCACAGCAGTTAAGTCCCATAGTGTTCAGAGCCATTTGAACCATTTTAACTACCGAAAGATCAGAGAAAATGCGTCTTAGGATTGACACCTTGTTTATTACGTGCTAACAGGGATGATTCATCTAGAGTTATTGTCCTGAAATTTGTTATCGTTGATTTTGCAGAGATTTTTAACGATTGCTTCTTTTATGAATGCAATAAACTCAATTACTAATATTGGCGACTGTCTGACGTTTCTGAATTTAGTACTATTGCTTTCGTTAAATGCATTAAATTTTGAAAAAATCATTATTCTAGTATTTTTACTTGTAAAGGGTTCTTGTAATAAAGTAATATTAAAATTTTATGTTTATTTAATAACATAAGATATTGCTTAAAAGCAGTCTTTCAGTGTCTAAAATACTGTTTTATTTGTATGTTAAGGAATGTACATGTACATGTTTCATATCAGTGAACTGACAAACCCTGTATGAAAATCATCCCTCATTCGTGATGCAACTTAAAAAGGACAAGTGCCATCCGGCAGCTCACACTTCTTTTGTAACCAGTGGTATATGTGACATCTGGTGACAAAATACTGAGCTAAAAACTCATGGGCTGCCAACTGTGGGTAGCCAATGCAGCCATTATGAGCGATGCTGACAATTAACATTCATCGGGATGCACTGAGAACAAAATTGTCCACTGAAGGGTTAAAAGGTCATACACTATTTCAGTCGTTTCCATGCGCAAAATGTGTGATTTTTGCGGAATCATAGGAAACACTTCGCTTTATCGTGGCCCATATTAGGCGTGCCTCGCTAAACGTCATATTTTGGGGATGTGAGAGCTGGGCCCTTCCTCACATCACCACTAATTTTGGGACTGAGAGGTACATACCTGAGCGAGTAATCAATTACGTGGTAACATTATGCGTAGTTCTGTAGACTCTCTTTTTTCTATCGTCTACCTTTTGTGCAAGGTATGCTGTTTTCATGATTTGGCAAATTTGTGCTATTTAACTTTGTGGTCGTATGGCGTTCCTGTCGCCACTGTCATCAGTTAACCGAAGGAAGACTAACCGAGTGTGCTGTTTGTTAGTGCATCGTGTGAATTTTGTTCTGTGTGTATTCGCAATTGAACCGTTCTTGTATCGTATTTTCTGAGGCACACACTGAGAACCACCGTAGCATTTCGGAAATGAATGTGAGGAACCGTGTACAAATCACACTCACGCTGGCGGTATAGCAAACCAGCGGTCGTTAATTCACCGAGTGAGTTACGGAGGGACTTCAGAAGGAAATCGACACATGTCCCACGCCAAGACCATTGTGTTGTAAGAGTGGCGCAATGTCAGAAGAGAGTGTTCAGTATGGTAGCGGTTGAGGTTCAATGAGAATACAGCCTAGGTCAACTACGTACAACAGTTGTAGAGTTGTAAAACCACCGTTGGCTGCCGCAGTAAGCGTAGACTACGGTAGTTTTCCTAGTATCCTTGGTCAGTTACGACCGTAACTGCGTTACCTGTTCGTTAGGTGTGTTGTACACCTATAGGGCTGTACGTCATATTTATCCCTTTGTTTACACATGCGATCAGTGTCTTGGTAGAGTCCCTTAGAAAAAATTGCTGTGAGCACTATGGGACTTAACATCTGAGGTCATCAGTCCCCTAGAACTTAGAACTACTTAAACCTAACCAACCTAAGGACATCACACACATCCATGCCCGAGGCAGGATTCGAACCTGCGACCGTAGCGGTCGCGCGGTTCCAGACTGAAGCGCCTAGAACCACTCGGCCACTCCGGCCGACAGTCCCTTAGAAACCTGAAGTGATGAACTGTCTAGAAACTGAGTGAAGATATCTAAAGCGCCGCATAACCTACCGAACATCTTTGTTCTACATAATTATCCTCCTGTCTGTTGCTTAAAAATAAACAGTATTTATAGCAAAATAGATATGTTTCGTTGAGGTTTTATTTGAGAACTGTTGATTTATAACGTGAAGCAGAGGGAAGTCGTATCAAAAATGAAAGAAATCAGTACAGATTTATCATAAAGCGTTAGGAATCGCTATTTCCTCAGAAAAAGTGAAATTAAAGAAAGAAAAAAGCAGAAAACATCACCTCATTACTTCATAAACATGTTTCTGTTATTCATAAACAACTTTTTCACTTACCAATAACAACACGAAACGCTAGCCCTATATCATGATGAATTATGTTTTATTGATTACAAAATAACAATAACTACATAAATTTTTTGAGTTTGTGTACGTAAACAAAACTTGCAACAAAAGTAACTGCCTCGGTTAGATGAAAGCGCAGAAGTTACATTATCAAATAATTTTGTTATTTATAAAATGCAATTTATATCGGGTAAGAATATAACACAATAAAAATAAACAAAAAGAAAACGTTGGTTACCAGTTTCTCTTTTACACATTCATTTATCTTTCATTCCCTAGGAGTGTTACCAATACTACCGGTAATACTACCATTTACTACGTCATTGTGTACTGTATCGAAACTACCGAATCGTAGTTTTGGTAGATCGCAGCTTGCTGTATCCTGCTACTATAATCCGATCCACAAATGATGGCGGTTCGCGTATGTCGAGGAGCGGACAGGGATTGCATTGCTGACGATGTCAAGCGACAATTGTGGTACGCACATGTGTATGATTTCCGCTTGAAGACAGTGTATATTCTGCAGATTATGTCTCCCGCTTACTTATGCACAATTCGTCACCACGACAGTCAGCGATGACAAATCGCAACAAATTAAATCGAAATTCACTAAACAACTCGCTACGACCACGTTTATTGCTCGCATTAGCTACGGCATTCACAGCAGAGGCTCAGAACATACTGAACGCTCATTGGCTGTCGGAGCATACGTGACGTAGCTGAGCAGAACAATCCTAAACTCGATCGCCATCGTTCGTGACTCCAGTCATAATGCGTGTGAGTGTGTGTGCGCCGAGTGTGGTGAAGACGCGCGTGTCAGTGTCAATCGATCGCCAACTGTATTAGTATGGGCTGGCCACTGGAGGCAGCCTGTAGAAGCCTTGCGCGCGGCGCGGTCTCTGCCGCGCCGTCTGCTGGCGACTCGCGCATGTAATTACATGCGCGGAGCAGCGCTGACTGATGCTCTGTGTTCATCCAGTTGTACCGTTGCCACCAGTTGTTCTGTGTCTCGTAAAGTGGGGATTCTCGAGAGGCCAATTTGTGTTATTATTCAGAGGTTTATGACCAAAGCCATATTTGTATTACTTGGCTCGGTTTCGTGTACTACTTGGTTACTACACAGTTGGCGACGAGTTTGGAACGGTTTTCGCGTGTACAGTCTTTAAGTGCGGTTTCATCAAGTTAGTCATTATGAGTGCCGTGCCGCAGGCCCTGATTGAACAGCTTACTTCAGCAGTGACCACATTGTTGGCTTCATTAACAGACTGGGTTCGCTTCCACCGGTCCATCCACCCACTTTCCCTTCGTATGATGATTCAGCCGGGGATTTGAAAACTTACGAAAAAGACTCAGACAGAATTTTTTGACTGTTGATGTGGCAGACTCGAATTTGTGTAGAGCCTTCTTCCACTTTGGATTCCACCTTAAATGTACCAATTACTCTACCAGATTGCTCCTTTACAAGCGCTGGAACCTCTTACTTTTGATCACATGTGCAGTTTATTGTCTAACTACCATCGCAAACTAACGAGTGTCATAGCGGTAAGAGTTGAGTTCTTCCAATGCTGCAAAAAACCAAACCAGTCATACAGGGCCTGGGCAGCCGAACTTCACATCCTTAGACTTAAGCATCAATTCGTTACTGGTATCCATAATGACTCTTTTGCAGACTCTGTGGTGCGTGACGCAATTATCTGCTTAACTCCGGACAAGGAAAAGCGCCAGAAGGCTTTACTTTGTGATAACCCCCCAGCTGGCAGAGTCTTGCGAATAGCACAATCTTTTGAAGTTTCTCGGGCAGCGGGTGACCAAATTGAAGCGTGGGGAGATATGGCGGTAGTGTCAGAAGACGCACCCACTAGGAGAAAACGTAGCTTGTACGAGCAGGTGGCAGTGGCGGCGGTAAACACGCGGGCCCAGCACCGAGCAGACCAAGGACGGCCCAAACAGCCGCGACCGTCATAGCGCAAACGACAGTGTTCTCTGTTTCCGTCTTGTCCTTTCTGTTTCGTCAAACACGAACTTTCGGAGTGCCCTAAGAGCTAGGCTACGTGTAATTCTTGCCAGAAGAAAGGCCACATCGCCTCCGCATTATTCGCTGAAAGCTGCCCAGGATATGGAAATGGACATAAACAGTATGACTCCATTGCTTATAGGCTTCTCCAGAATTGTTTATCGAGTTAAATGTTTTTCTACAAGTGCTCTAGCTACAGGTCGACAAAGGTGTTGCAGCGACGTTATTGAATTCTCAAACATTGTGAGTTTAGGTTCGCCACCATTAACATTGGTCACGTAGAAGCTGGCCTTTTATAACAAAAAGAACATTGCGCTGTTGGGTGAATTTACAGCATCTGCCTCTTACAAGGCAGTAGTTCGTTCCATTATACTTTTGGTGGTTGCTAACGCCGATGCTGAGAGTTTGCATTTCAGATATTTGGATTTTCTATCACCGGCGCAGTTCACCTTGTGTCCGGCCTAATCTCAATTGGAAGTACTGTGTGAGGAGTTTTGGAACTTGTTTTCGGAAGGAATACGGGGTGCTATGAATTTTTTTGGTCATATTTCTTTGAAATCCACGGCTAGGCCACTTTTTTTTTCGTGTTTGTCCTACTTCTGTCTCCAAGAAACATCAAATGAACGCAGATTTCAACAGACTTCAATTTCTAGAGGTGGTGCAACCTCTTGCGGCTAGTGAATGGTCCTCTCCGCTGGTTCTAGCTTGGAACCCATCGGGGAAACTTCACCTCTGTGGCGACTTCAGTACTGCTGTCAACGCACAGTTGACCGTGGATACGTATCCTCTCCCACACCAGGAGGAACTGTTGGCGAAAATAAGGGGTGGCCAGTACTTTTCTAAAATTGATTTGTCTGAAGCTTATCTGCAGGTTGCTGTGGACGAAGAGCCTCGGCGAGTCCTGGTTTTGAATACTCCATTTGGTCTCTACCAATATTTACGCCACTGCTGTTTTCCAACGACTTTTAGAGAAATTAAGTATTTCTCGCCCAGGTTACATTAATTATCTGAATGATATTGTTGTTATGGGCTCCTCCACGGCCGATCACTTGAAAAGTTTGTCACTTTGTTTTCTGTCTTACAGTCCGCAGGCTTATGGTGTAACCACGCTAAATATCAACTTTTTTATTCTTCTATTGTTTGTTTGGCTTTCAAGATCTCGTGGTATAGGGTTCGCCCTCTGCCAGACCACATCCACGCTGCTACGTCTATGCCTCGCATCTCGTCCACGAAGGAGCTTAAGGCGTTCCTAGCGAAGATAGCCTATTGCCATAAATTCCTGCTGGAGGCTGCCATATTGGCCTACCCTTTTCATGCCTTGTTACGCAAGAATGTACATTATTGCTGGAGCCTGGTTTGTGAATATGCTTTACAAATTTTGAAATCCAAACTACTCTTGGCCTCTTGTTTACCTACGTTCTCTCCTGACCACCACGTAGTTTTGGCGACTGACGCCTCATACTACGGCCTCGGCGCAGTCCTAGCACACCGAGATGCCGACGGTGCTGAACAATGTGTTGCTTTCGTCTCTAAATCTCTCATTTCAGCCCAACGGCGTTACTCTCAGGTGGAAAAAGGGGCTCTTCCCGAAGTTTATGCGCTCCAAAAATTTCGTGTTTTTTGTATTGCTCCAAGTTTCATCTTATTACTGCCCATAAACCCTTGGTTTCCTTTTCTATCCAGCACATTTTCTTGCCTGACAGTGGAGCAAACCGCCTACAAAGCTGGTCGCTGTTCCTGTCTCACTACAATTACGAAATCTATTTTCGACCTACATCTCAGCATGCCTATGTGGATGCGTAGTGCTGCATTCATGTGGGTCCTGATCCAGACTGCGATCATGAAGAATTGCTGTGCTTCCATGTTGATACTGAAATACAGGCCGCGCTCGGGGGTTTCCCAATTACGACGTCACTCATAGCTGCCACCCGCCCGGATCCCCATCAGGTGATTTGATTTGTTCAGAATGGCTGACCAGATAAACCGCCGGATCGGACTTCAGGCCACCTGCACAACTATTTTTTCGTACACTATCGGCTCTCTGTTTTTGAGGCTGTCTCTTGTTGTCCACAGGAGACCCCTCTCCCAGAGCAGTCATTTCCGCCGCATTACGGCCCGTGTGTCTATGCCTTCTCCACTAGGGCCATTGGGGAGTTTTGCACACTAAACTGTTAGCTAGGAGACATACTTCTTGGCCAGAGATTGATGACAAAAATGTCTGTTTTGTCGCAACTTGTGAGCAGTATCCCCGACTACAGGCAGTATTACGGTGTAAAGACAAGCGCCGTCACGCCAGTTGGAAATGAGAGAGCAGAGAGGACTGTGTAGAAGACATCAGCCAATTGCACACAGACCGACCCCTCTTCAGGGCGACAACGCGACGGCAGCGCCTCTATGCGAAGAGGACATATACACCGCACCGACTGGTCGCGTCCACTTCTACAGCAGCATCAAGATTAGGCACTTCAAGACCAGCGACTTAGGATTTGTATATACTGAAGGACATTGTCTATTTTGCATGACGCCCTTTGCTTGACACACATCTCTATTTCTCAAAGTCAAGTTTTGTCATTTGTTTTCTGTAATAAAACTCATTAATGCGATTTGCTTGAATTGTTGTACAGCGATCTGAGAAAGCAGGTTTCCTAGACTCCCCATATTTTACGAGTAGATAGGGTACAACAGGTAGAACGCAGGGAGTCCCTGTTCCCCTGGCTCGTTCCTCACGAACCTTGGGAAGGAATTCGTGTAGATTTTGCGGGACTCTTCTTGAATTGCTATTGGCTCTTGGTATAGGATGTATTTTTTCGGTTTCCTTACATTCTTCGCTGTGTATCAGGGTCGTCTGAGGTTACAATTCATACGCTTTTGAGGTTCTTTTCTATTGAGGGGTTCCCTTGTACTTTAGTTTGTGACATTGGGCTCCAGTTCGTTTCTCACACCTTTCAATTTTTTTGTTTTCATCACTGCATTCGTCACATTGAGACTCCACCATTCTACCCTCAGTGAAATGGAGAGGCAAAAACTCTAGTTCAATCGTTCAGGTCCCAAATGAAAAAGTTGTTTTGTGGATTCTTCGCCGGACGACACCCTTCTCCGTTTACTGGTGAAGCAGAGCCCGGCTGAGTTCTTCACGGCCGGCAGCCATGCACGCTGCTCCACCTTCTGCGGCCTGCGCCGCACCCGCTATGGTCGCGTTCATCAGGCCACTACGCGCCAGGATTGCCGGTGTGCGCATGAGGATTTGGTCACCAGCTCAAATGGATACTGGCCACTTCCGTCCGCCGCCGGGGACGCCGTCTTCTGACGTCCGTATGGCCGACGGACGGCACCCCACTTTTATCGGTTGTGCTCCCCCTCGCTGCTGGAAGTTAAGAGATTGTGAGTGTGAGTGCATCGAATGTGATGTCGGCGCACGTGGGTGTTTGAATCGGCCGACAATTGTATCAGCGCGGGCCGGCCACTGGAGGCCGCTTGTGGCAGGCGTACGTGCAGCGATGCCTCCTCCGCGCCGTTTGCCGGCGTATCGTACACATATATGCCCGGAGGAACGGTAACTGACGCTCTCTGTGTTCATTCAGTTGTGGCGTTTGCAACAGTTGTTCTGTATCTCGTAATGTGTGGATTCTCGAGACTCCTATTTCTGTTAACTAGAGGTTTATGAATAAAGCCGTGCTTGTGTTACGTGGCTCGATTACGTGTTACTACACAACTCTCAACAGGTATATTGGAAAGTACAGAATCGATAATACCCTTCCATTCGAGGAAAACTTAATCACTACCGCATTTTCTGACAGTTCCTGATTAGCACTGAATTTACCTAGGTACAAACTTTGGCTGAAGGCCGTATTGATGAAATAGTCAAAGTTTAATATTACTCAGAAATAGAACGAATAACGTGCTGAAAGTCTACGGCCGATACGAAGTTCTTGATCGATTCCGATTTAGAGGCCTAGTCCGGGTGATAGTAAAGACACAAACTGGTGGCTCCCTCGCTCGGCGGTCTCTGTTGTAACACGGCGTCGTATGTGGCGAAGTTTCCGATCGAGACACTGTTCGAATATCTGGGGGGTGCAATTGGCACCTGGCCCGTAGCTCGACGGAAGGTGCTTCGGAGCGGCTTTGCACCTCCCTAAATACCCACGATATGTAGAGATATTAGAGAAACTACTTGTGGTCACGTGGACCGAGGAGGCAACGAGATCCGCGAGCCTCTGACGGCGCTCGCTCTGCTGATGTAACCTGATCGAGGTAAGGCCGCTGACAAATCATTTCTGTGAGAAGAGTTGGCGCTACGAAGGGTATTCAGCCCGTACACAGCAGAGAGTAGATTTTCTGAGTCTCCTGCACAGTTCTGTTGCTGTACGGTAACACTTGCGTCACATTGTGCTTGTGAAATGACGCAGTTACTGGAAACGAACTCCAAACTCTATCCAGCACATTTTCTTGCCTGGCAATGGAGCACACCTCCTACAAAGCTGGTCGCTGTTCCTGTCTCACTACAATTACGAAATCTATTTTCGACCTACATCTCAGCATGCCTATGTGGATGCGTAGTGCTGCATTCATGTGGGTCCTGATCCAGACTGCGATCATGAAGAATTGCTTTGCTTCCATGTTGATACTGAAATGCAGGCCGCGCTCGGGTATTTCCCAATTACGACCTCACTCATAGCTGCCGCCCGTCCGGATCCCCAACTCGTGTAGACAAAATTCTTAACTGGACACGGTTTCACCGTTAAATTCTGGAGATATATAGAAAATTTTTCGCTTATGCGTACTGAAATGGTGTCAACAATTTCACCGAGGGAGCACACACGTAGATGATGCTGACTGGGAAGACCAAATCTTGCACCATGCGATTTTCATGTTTTCTGCATGCTGGGGAAAGAGATTTTCCAACGATGTCGACGTTCACACTGCGGTTTTCGAATGGGCTCGTGACCGAGGAGCGGATATCGATCGTCGAGGAACTGAACGATTAATGCATATTTTTTAAAATCTTTAATAATTTTTAGGTATGTTAGTTATTTTAAAATAAAAACCTTAGCAAAGTTATATCTTAAATGTTTACTAGTTTTCAAGATAAAATCCGGTAAATTTTGCGTAATTTTCCGAAGGCGACAATTTGCCTGCCGCGTAAATCTAGAATCTGATGTTGGATTTCAGTGAACTATGATTCATTTAGAAGGTCTGTTCTAGATGGATTTATATAATAATAACATAAAAATAATTTCTATGTTTTTTTTAAAAAACCTTTTATTCAAATATTAAGCAAAAACACCATTTTATAAACATTAAACCTACATAGAATTGAACCTCTTTTTACTCCATATTGATTTCACTTCTGATATTTGTTGACCACCTTGCGTGAAACGCGGAAAAAGATAATTAAATAATAAATATTATGCTTGGGTTGTAATTAGTCTGAGAAGGGCTATCGTGAACTTAAACAGCAGTCGACTGACACGGCCTCGTTATGATTCATGACGCTGTTTCTATTTACTTTTTATTTTTTCTACAGTTCCCTTTGAAGATACCGTAAAAGTTTACTGATATTGTTTTTAAATCAAATGTTGAACAATGAGGCATAACTTTTATTCCATTTGAAGTGGCGTTTTTCAGAAAAAATGGAAAATGATGAAAATTAACTTTAAGTTCTAAAAATACCGCATGAATACCATCTCAACGTATAAAATATTACCTACATTTTGAATTTTATTTGAGAATTTTACTTCGAATAGTTTCTGAGCTACTAGTCTCAGAATCGCGTGATTTTATTAAACCACAGTAAGTCTAAAACGGCCGCTCACGCTGCTGAACCGTAAGAATTAGCGGACTCAGACACTCCCAGCAGTCTAAGGAACGAATCAGTGAAGTTCATTGTGTTTTGCGTTGTGAATAATGAAGTCTTTTAAAAGATAGTAAGCAACGATACGTGCCACGTCGCTCGGAAGTTTCTTTGATATCACAGAACAGAAAATTGCCATTTCCAGACAGAGTATTCTCGTTTGATGAAAAGCGTTATCTTCGTAACTGTGTACATTGAGCCAACATTCGAAACCAGACCTTCGTCGTAAAACAAAGTGGTGATCGAACTGCTAGCCGCACAATAAAGTTTTGTTCTCTTTTGGCCAAGGCGTATTCTTTGCTCTGCCTCGTGTTTTCGCTTGCGAGTTTGTATTCCCGCGTCGATATACTGTGAGGCACTCCTGTGTTTACATTTAGTTTATACAGTGCAGCAGAGGAATTAGACTGTTACACACACACACACACACACACACACACACACACAACACCCGTACCTTCTCCGAAAACGCATTAATTGTGTTTGACTACGTGTTGTCAAACATTTCTGTTCTGGTTGGTACTGAACATGGATTTATTCCCTAATGTTACACAAGGATTTGACAGCTGAGTAGGTAAATGGAATACCAGTAATCCGAATATTTTAAATCATTTTAGATTAAGTGAAATAAAAATTGTTGCCTGTCCACGAGGTCAGCCATTATAGTGGATCACTTGATTACTTTGTTCATTACTTGATCATTATTTCAACTGATATATGCAGTTCGTTCATATTTGCTATGTTGTAGTCTGAGAGCATCAGTGAGTCTATTTCTTTTCACCATGAAGTTTATTTCAGGGCTTTCCAGTAGCAGGAGTCTCAATGAAAAGTTCACTCCGAGAATGTTTTGACGCTTCCATCGGCCAAGAAATATTTATGGAGTATTGATAATGCTTAGACAGTCGAAAACGGTACAGCCACTAAAACATTCTGTAAATATTGACTGAAAAAACTTGGAATGCGTAAACTGCTTTGAATGCCCTAGGTTCGTTCACTATAGTAATATTTAGGAGAAATGGAATTTACTATCAATACTCTGTTTTATGAAACAAAAGTTTGTAAGTAAAAACAAATTGTCGGAAAATATTTCATAGGATGCTATGAACAATATCAACTCACGTTAACATAAGCTTCATTAAATACATCGCTTACAGTTAATTAGAACCAAGCTCACCTTTGTCATTAGCCATGTTACCAAAAATTCAGCACATTTTTCTCTCAGTAAAGATATCAGCTATTTTCTGTTCTACTACATTCGCTATTAAGCGAGTAAAAAGTATCTGTGTATGTGTCTCTGTGCGCATGGTAACCTCTCGTACCTAATTCTCATTATTTCTACGCCAGATATATGATCGTGGCAGCAGAACAGTTTCTCAGTTTTTCTCAAATACCGGTTCGTTAAGTTTTTGAGAATTCGAAGCCGTGTGCGAGCAAGCAGAACAAGTATGTTAACTCAAATCTCGGAGCCTGGTCATGAGTTCCGGATTCGAGTCCCAGTTCAGGACAGTTTTAATCTGACAGAAAGTTTCAAATTAAGGCACTCTCGGCTTCGGAGAGAAAATCGTTCTGTATAACCAGGTCGTGCGAAGTTTTTAGTTGATGAAGTCTTCAGTCTGAAGAATGATTTTATGCAGATATTCACACTAGTTTAACTCGTGCAGTCCCATCATCTGAATCAATCTGAACCTGCTTAGTACACTGAAGGGGGAAAAATAATTAGAACACCTTGAAAACCGATGTCGGTTTTATCCGAATGTATAATGTATCACGTGGGGGATGATAGATTTACTAATAATTGTTTCGACGTCATCTGGCAGAAGATAGTCTACAGGGATAGCTATTAGAGCGCAATTTGCGTGTATCCATTAAAGGGGGGTGTCCATTGCTTTAAGGTTCAGCATGGGTAGATGTGTAGAGAAAGCAAGCTCCACACTACGAAGTCGTGGTTACTACAACCAACTTAGCGAGTTTGAGAGGAGTCAATCAGATTGTGGCTTTTTGAGTGGCGGTATGGGCGTTTCATGAATTACTACACAAGTTGGACGTGCAACGTCAGCGTTTGTGGCAACAACCGACACGGGAGCATTCTGGGAGTCGATGTTCAGGACGTCTAGGGAGCACAGACGACAGCCAAGACCGTGGTATTGTGAGGGAAGCGGTGGCAGACAGTGTCGTTGCCATAGCAGAGATAAGAGCAAATGTGACCCCACAACTGTCAACACGAACTTTTGCTAACCGGTTTCTAGCAGTGGAGCTACAGGTACGCTCAACTGCAGTGCGTCCTCAACTCACGCCACAGCATCGATGTGCACGACTCCACTGGTACTGTCTAAGGATCACCTCGATTATGGCATGGTGCGCAGTGGTATTCAGCGATGAAAAGAAATTCAGCCTGCATACAGATAATGGTCGTCCACGCAAACAATGTAGACCTAGTGAGCGCTGTCCCTAACAGTGTATTCACTTGAGACATACTAGTCCCACGCTAGACCTTAGGTCAGCGGTGTGATAATCTACAGCTCTCATTCGCCCATGGTATTTGTGGAGAGAACGCTGACCAGTGCTCGACACGTCAGAATATTATTCCACTAGTTCATCGGCCATCCTTGTAACAGGAAGGTGATGTGCTCTTCCATCAGGATAACGTTCGCCTACAGACTGTCTGCGAAACTGGCCAGTACGACCATCGTGCTTGTCTCCAATCGAGCACCTGTGGGATATGATAGGACGACAAGTGACTAGCACAACTCTCCACCCATAACTCTTACAGAGCTACGAGAACGGATCGAGCAGATGTGGAGTAACCTCTCCCAAGACAGAAGTCTTCACCTTTATGATCGACTGTATGCCAGAGATAGTGCTTGCATTGCCACCTGTTTACGGGAGAGCCGGGCAAAGCGACCAGGCTAAGGTACTCCGATTTTTAAGCTGAGCAGCAATAACAAGATATGCATAGAAATCAGTGATTATAATCTACAACTATTGAAGTGTAATACAGAGCAGTTTAATCACCTTAGTACTAAATTAAGTACTTTAAACAATTCAATTTTTACAAAGAGGTAAAACTGCCACTTTTCCCGACGTGAATGAGCATAGTGGCGAACCGCGTGACTGCTACGGTCGCAGGTTCGAATCCTGCCTCGGGCATGGATGTGTGTGATGTCCTTAGGTTAGTTAGGTTGAAGTAGATCTAAGTTCTAGGGAACTGATGACCACAGATGTTAAGTCCCATAGTGCTCAGAGCCATTTGAACCATTGTTTGAGCATAGTGGCCACTTTCCTTTAAACTCGAAAATAAAGGATAAAATCTGTTTTAACAAAGAAATTAGCATATTTCATTGAGAAACGTGATTCGAATTACACGTTTCACAAACAAAATTCAAACTGTGTTCCTGAGCTCCAGTGCAGAGTTCGTGTTTCCAGAGGGAGCACAGTTGGTACTTAATCTACTGCTCTTCTGAACTTGAATTTGAAATTTTTTCTTCGCAGTACATGCGCTCTATGTATTCATCTTATTCATCTTAAGGAGCTCGTCTAGGGTTGGGTGTCCCTCTTCGCAATTTTCTTTTTACTTTGTTCCTTTTCTTTGGCTGCTGTTTTGTTTTCGCTTTTCCTTCGTCTTACTTTCTTTTTCTTCCATTTCTTTATTTGCCACTTCTACGTCACTGTTATAAGTATCGCCGCTGGGTCCTTCTTTCCGCCACTGCTTTTACGTTTTTCCGTCTACACAAGTGGTCAGAATTTACCATCGAGATGGCCACTTTGCACGCATTGATACCTTTACACAAAGGCTGTATACCCTCTAATAGCATGACCGAACCTTCTATGGAATAGAACTATGCCACTTTCAACTCAGTTACAATAAAAAGACGTTAATGACATGCCATCTCAATTATGGGTACACAAAGTGACTGCTTTCCTTTCATCAGGATAACTAAAATTCACAAAAATTATTATAACTCCGATGAGCGGCAGAGTAGAAAGTTTAGTCTTCATGGGGTGACTGGATCCTCCAGGGAGATTAAGGTGAGGCAGTGACGAAACATGCGGTATGTCTTTTTCCATCACAGCACTGACACATGTTTGGCAACGTATACTATTCGATGACGCGTGTTATCTAGATACAGATTTCAAACATATATTCTGGAGAATCTCTTTCTCCTTCGGCATTCGAAGCCTCAGGCAGTAGCGGGCGCAAAAGCACAGCTAAGGGCGCACGGATCGTGTAACACGGGGATCGCTTTTTACTGTGGGGTAGAGATGGTCTCATTCACATTCAGCAGTTTTCAGTGTCGTTTCGGAAGGCTGACAGACTGTAGGTGTGATTATTTAGAGAAGCTTTGTATGTGGTGGTAAACGTTGACACTGCAACGAATTCAGAATGGTTTCTATATCACATTGCAAAAGTCGTATTCTAAGGACGCCGCGAAGAGGAGTCTGTGGAATGTGGAAGTAAGTAAAAGATGTTAATTTTATTCAAGTGAAATTTCAATAAATTATTTTATATTATGAAGTAATATTTTATTACTGTGCTTATATTAATTACTAAATAACATAAAACATTAAATTTAAGTATTTCTGTGTAGATAATCTTTAATGTAGAAGAAGGATTTTCCCAACATAAGTGCCGTTAATTCAATTTTAAATTCCACGAAATTACACACAAGCTTGAAAGGTCTCTGTTTGATTCCTTTCATGTTAATATCTGAAATCTGTTGTCATTTACGGCATAAATTCCTCTTCTAAATTTACTGTGGTGTTTCTGACTATCTGGGAGGAGACTGAGCAGTGGAACGTGTTACTTTTACACATAAACAAGAACGATCTGTCACACTACTACACTTTCAAGCACAGTTTATATGTAATTCATGTCACACAGTCTCATACGGAACCTACATCCTCTTTCTTTTATATACTGTATATGATAAGATACTGTCATCCCCCTTCCCTTCTGTGTGAGAGGATTAATGAGCAAATGTATTTGTAGTTGCATGCTGAATGGTAGCAGACAAGCCTGTCTGCTAGAGAACAGTAGGACCAACGTCGGAACAGGTTGCTACGCTTTCTAAAAGCAGAGCGGTTTCTATGCTTAATATGGTCCTGTCCGTCCCTTGTCATGTTGGTATAAGAAGCTGCCTCTCTGGTCACTTCCGTTTGTATTTGTGAGGCACCCCTCAGGAAGGGACCACGGCAGTCTGTCCGTGGCGAGCGTCTGAAGTGGTAAGATCTCCGGCTAAGCGCGTGTCAGCTAAGTCCGTAGGACAATGGATTTATTAAGTTCAGCCTAACTGAAAATTTAATCACCTTTATTTCAGGTTTAGCTCTAAAATATCTAATGTTATCTTAAACTGCAACGCAGTGTATTTCGAGTGTGAAGTTCAGAATATTCCGGTAGTTGCTTTGTCACTACTTTGTGAGTAAAGAGGAACCACGTGTTGATCAGTAACTCTAAGATCATCAATCTTAAATGCGAATGTGCGTCTCGTCTTGACAATATTTTTCAATATAGCAACTTTTCTTTATGTTCAACCCACGTGGGGTGTACTTTGTGAGACCAGTACCATGTGCTTATACAATTGTTTGACCCATCAGGTTAATAGTAAGACGACAGTAACCAGTTCGAGGTTTTTCTTTTGTAAATTGCTTTTCGATCTAATTTATTTTAATTATCAAAATTATTGTGGAGTTACACTCTTTGGGTAAACCAAGTTGACCACGTGAAGCATGTAGTGTAATCATCAAAGTAGCCCTCAGCTATTCTTTTCGGGAAGATTTCACAAAGAGTTAGTATGAATTTAGTATACCAGAGTGTGGTAATTACATGACGGACAGGATTGCGCTACGAACGTAACTTCTTTGGGTGAAAATTGAATCGGTTGGTTGTGGTTAATTTCCTCTTGCATATGTTTCAACGTTCTTTTTATGAATGCAGTGTTGTATGTAGTCTCCCAATCTTGGCTCCCTATTTGATGTGTTCCGTAAGATTACAAACTCACATTTTTACAGTCCTAAATAAGGCACCAGATTAGTTATGACTCAAGTTTAATATGCTGAAATTTCAATGATCAATGTTAAAATAAATTTCCAAATATAAACTGATTTATTTCTTTTCATTTAAATTCTCTTTTTTATATATAAATCACCGGTTGTCGCATGACGATTAAAAGATTATAATTAATGTTAGCCTGATTGGGAATTTGGTAGGCTAGACCGGATACCTGGTGAAACAGTTGCTCAGTAATGCAAGATTAACTTCCCCAGACAGCTTACAGCTTTTAAATCGCTTTTATTGTTTATCAGCACCGCTTTCATAGCAAATTAAAGCAACAACTTTACAAGATATATAATAAGCTCTGTCACGTTACTGAACGTATGTATACCAGTGTGTATGACCATTTTATGTACTAATCAAAATATCTTGAAGCCGTTGTACAGCTTGTTTTTGGTCCATGTGTCATATTCATACTTTTTATTTTTTGAGAAAATAGACATATTGCTAACGAGGAAGGAAACAAATGGATATACATATTGGAAAGCTATTGTCAAAATAACAGGTTATTATAAGAGATCTCTGAAACACACAGGCTTCTGTTTCCTGAATCAATGTTTGTAAGTTAAATTTCCTCAAAAAACGTTTCTTTAAGCCATTAGTAGATGCATAATTCAGAATAAACAGATTTTATCATTTTTAAATTACCTGTAACAGTAATTATGCGTACTGAAACTGTTTGTGAGTTAAGGCGCTTCATTAATTCTTAGGTTTGGGGTTTCCAATGAAGGCTGTAATCTTGCTCTACTTGCAAAAATTAAACATTTTCCTCTTCTTGCAGTTCAATGTTTGCGTACACTATAATTTTTGGAGTTCTGTAATAAGTGTGGAATTGCATGCACTTTTTGTGTCGCCTCAGTGTCACTGTACGCTTGTACCATGGGAACCAAGAAGAGAATGGTGTTTGGTGACTGGCATCCTCTTACTACAACACAACAGCACACATATATTAACAGGGTTCTTTATTCATAAGAATAAGAAATTAATTATCTTTAAGCCAGTTGTTGTGGTACAAGTGCTTCTGTAATAGTCCACGTTAGCCTCACTGCTGGTGAAGTACATGTGCACTACGTACACTACTCCTGTAGCTAGGTCCTGACTGATTTTGAGGGCCCACAGCGGCGATCTAAATACTGGCGGTCGAGAGGGCGTTGGAGGCGAGTTGTTTGCGAGTCTGTCGTTGGCCTCTCTCCTAATGGGTTCGCTCGCTGCAGCGTCTATTACCGACCTCATTGCAACCTCTTTGCCGATCGAAGTGCGGGCGACAGCTTAGGCCAGCGCCTTGAGTCATCTGTTGGTAAATTCAAATATTTCATCAGTTGTATTTTCAGTAACAAAAGTGGTACTATTGTCTATTCCTTTAGTTGCATCACCTGCAACAAATAGCATCTTCTGATACTGAAGGTTGGAGGAGGAGATTAGTGTTTAATGTCATGTCGACAATGAGGTCATTAAAGACAGAGTACAAGCTCAGGTTAGGAGAAGACAGGGAAGGAAATCGGCCTTACCCTTTCAAGGCAACCAACCTGGCATTTGCTCGAAGTCATTTAGGGAAATCCAGGAAAACTTCAATCAGGATGGCTGGACGTGGGTTTGAACTGTCGTCTTCACGAATGCTAGTCCAATGTGCTGACCACAGCACCTCCACACTCGGTTTTGATACTAAAAAACCTAAGCCCCTTTTAAATATCAGAAGCAACAGTGGACCCAAAAATAGAATTTTATGTTACACAGTATCTGATTACTTCGAAATCTGAGGACCTATTGTTATGTATTCGACATAATTTCAAGGTCAGCATATACGTAAGAGATTTATGTAGGTTAGTGCTATATTACACACCGGTATTGGTTGGTTGGTTGGTTTTGGGGTTTGATGGGGGCTAAACATCGAGGTCATCAATCCCCTGTTCCAAACAGACATACTTGTAAAGGCCTATACAGTAAAAGCGTAACCTCTGCACCCACAGGGAGGGAACACCAAGGGGTACAGATCTAAAATGAACACCGCAATAACACAAAATAGAGGACATTGAAAAGGAGCAGAGCAAGTAGTTGACTAGAGTAAAACAGACTACAGTGGTTGATAGATCAGGTAAAAGGTCAACCACTCAACTACAAACGAAGAACCTCCAGCTGGAAAGCGTTGATAGAGGGATAGAGGTACCAACACAACTTGTTACCATAAAAGACACTATTTTGGTATCCACGTCACAATTAAAAGTCACTGGAGTAAGTGTAGCATGAGAAATCATGCGAGAGCGCCCACACTAGAGTGAGTGATAAAATCCAGTTGCACAGATAAAACGTAAAACTGAGTCAGCTATAGAGACAGCGTCACCTAGAATTAAAGGAAGTGCAGCTGGTAAATTAAAGGACTGCCGTAAGGGGGCTAAAAGGGGGCAGTGCATCAGAAGATGGACCACTGTCAGCCCTGCATCACAGCGACACTTGGGCGGGTTCTCACGACGAAGGAGATAGCTGTGGGTCAACCACGTATGTCCAATTCAGAGACGGCAGAGAACAACTGAGTCCCTACACGTGCCTCTCAAGGATAAGTTCCATACGGCCGTGGACGATTTGACCATCCGGAGCTTATTTGGCGTGTTCAAGACAGACCATTCAGAGCTCCAGACATCGCGGACCTTGCGATGTAGGGCTGTCCGGAGGCCTCTTTCCACGAGACCAAGCTCCAGGGGTGGCGAAGTGGTGGCCTGCTTGGCCAACCGATCGACACGTTCGTTACCTGGAATGCCGATGTGGCCCGGGGCCCACACAAACGTCTCTGAACGACCACACTCGGCGAGAGCAAAAACAGCATCTTGAGTATCGCACACCAAAGGGTCCCGAGAAAAACACTGGTCGAGTGCTTGCAATCCACTCAGGGAGTCACTGCATATGGCAAATGACTCCCCAGGACAGGAGGAAAGGTGAGCGAGTGCACGATAAAGAGCAATCAGCTCCGTAGTGAAAACACTGCTCCCACAAGGCAGGGAATGCTGCTCAGCGTAGTCGCCGTGGATGAAAGCAAACCCAGTGCGTCCATCGACCACAGAACCATCGGTGTAGACTACATCTGCATCGCGAAACGAGGCAAGAAGAGCCATGAATTGTTGACGAAGACTGGCAGGTGGAACGGAGGACTTGGAGTCACAGGACAAATCCAAGCAAAGCTGCAAGTGAGGCAGGGACCAAGGAGGGGTAGAAGAAAAGGGCCAGACGGATGGAGGAAGGGGAAAGGACTCGAGTGACGAGAGAGGGGAACGAACGCGGACCGCGATCGGGAGACCCGACCTAGGCCGCCGTCGTGGGGAAGGGAGTGCAGAAGTTGGAAAAAGGAGCCTGCGGTTTGGGTGGTCGGGCGAGACATGGACGCGGGCGATCTATGACGGAAGCAACTGTTGTCAGAGGAATCGTAGGGGAGGGATTCCAGCTTCTACAAGAAGGCTAGTTACCAGACTAGTGCGGAAGGCTCCTGTCGCCAGTCTGACGCCACAATGGAGAATGGGGTTGGGGATCTGCAACATTGAAGGTGCTACTGAGTCGTACACTATGCTCCTGTAGTCGAGACGGGACTGGACTAAGGCCTTATAGAGCTGTAGGAGGGTTGTTCGTGCAGCCCCCCAAACGATGTGACTGAGGCAGCGAAGGATGTTGAGGTGCCGCCAGCACCGTCGTTTAAGCTCTCGAAGATGAGGTGTCCAAGTGAGCTGAGCATCAAACAGCATGCCAAGAAAGTGATGCGTCTCCTCAATATGAAGGAGTTCATCGGCAAGGTAGAGCTCTGGATGGAGGTGAACCATTCGATGACGACAGAAATGCATCACTCAGGTCTTAGAGGCTGAGAACTGAAAACCATGGTTGGGTGCCCAAAAATGTGCCTTACGGATACCTCCCTGCACCCGCCGTTCAGCGACACTGATGCTTGGGGAACTGTAATAAAGACAAAAGTCATCGGCATATAGAGAGAGAAACAGACCGATGAGCCCACCACAGCCGCAAGACCATTAATCGCCACCAAAAAGAGGTGATCACTGAGAACCGACCCCTGCAGGACACCATTCTCCTGAATATGAGCAGAGCTAAAATAAGTGCCAACTCTAACCCGAAAGGAGCGATTGGAGAGAAAATTCCATAGAAATATCTGAAGTGGATCCCGTAAGCCCCATTCGTGCAGCATAGCAAGGATATGATGGCGCCAGGTGGTATCGTACGCCTTCCGAAGATCAAAGAAAACAGCAACTTGATGTTCTCGCCGAGTAAAACCTGTACGAATAGCCGACTCTAGCGAGACTAAATCGTCGATCGCTGAGCGGCCCTGACGGAAGCCCCCCTGTTGCTGGGCCAGGAGGCCCCCAGCTTCGAGGATCCACATGAGTCGCCGACTCACCATCTGTTCCAGGAGTTTGCACATAACATTGGTAAGACTGATAGGGCGATAGCTATCAACCTCCAGCGGATCTGCACCAGGTTTCAGCACCAGGATGGTAACGCTATCCTACCAACGAGTTGGGAAAACGCCCTCCATCCAGATGCGGTTAAACAGGACGAGTAATTCACCCTGACGGTGCGCCGACAGATGGCGAAGAAACTGGTTGTGAATTCGGTCTGGAGTTGGAGAGGTATCAGGGCAAGCTATAAGGGTACTTTGGAACTTCCATTCATTAAACGGGGCGTTGTATCGTTCCCAACGGTGCGTGCGAAACGACAACTGCGTACGCTCAGCCTGCTCTGTAATGGCGCGGAATTCTGCGCTGTAGCCTGCTGTCGCGGAACTACGAGCGAAGTACTCTGCCAGATGTTCGGCGATGGCGTCAGTACCACGTGTACCCCGAAGAGAAAGGCAAGGGACAGATGCGTGAGGGCGAAAGCCAAAAATGCGACGAACCCGCGACCACAACTGAGATGGGGAGTTGCGAGAACCTATGGTGGCAACATATCGTTCCCAGCAGTCCTGTTTGCTCCGCCGGATTAACCGCCGAGCCCGGGCCCGCAGACGTTTAAAGGCAACCCGATTCTCTAGGGAAGGATGACGCCGGTGTCGTTGCAGGGCCCGCCGGCAGTCCCGGATAGCTTCTGCAGTCTCTGGTGCCCACCAAGGAACTGACATACGCCTTTGGCAGCAGCAACAATGGCCATAGTGACCACATCCACTGCCAAATCAATGTCACCAGGAAGCAGAGCAATGGCCATAGTAGCTGAGGTGTAGGTTGCCCAATCAGCTTCACGAAGAGATCATCGTGGCAGCTGGTCGGCGTTGGGACTGAAGAAGAGAAACCAGGATAGGAAAGTGGTCGCTACCACAGAGGTCGTCGTGGACCCTCCGACTGAGGTATGGAAGGCGACATGGGCTACTGAGAGAGAGGTCAATGGCCGAGTATGTGCCATGAGTCAAGCTAAAATATGTAGGAGCACCAGTGTTAAGGAGGCAAATGTCCTGCTGTGCCAAGAGAGCCTCAACGTTCCTACCCTGGCCCGAGACCTGGCTGGTTCAAATGCCTCTGAGCACTATGCGACTCAACTTCTGAGGTCATCAGTCGCCTAGAACTTAGAACTAATTAAACCTAACTAACCTAAGAACATCACACACATCCATGCCTGAGGCAGGATTCGAACCTGCGACCGTAGTGGTCGCTCGGCTCCAGACTGTAGTGCCGAGAGCTGGGCCCCACCCCATAAAGGGTGGTGGGCATTTAAGTCCCCAAAAAGGAGGAATCGCGGGGGGAGCTGGGTGAACAAGGCAGCTAGGTCAGCAAGAGGGACAACCTCATCCAGGCGAAGGTAGAGGGAACAGATGGGAAGCTCCATTCCTGCCCGGATTCTAACAGCCACAGCCTCGAAAGCCATGTGAAGTGGCACTGGGGCACTAGGAACAGTGGTAAGAACATAAACACAGACACCGCCAGACACCCTGTCGTATTTTACGCGGCTCTTATAGTAACCCCGGTAGCCACAGAGGGAGGGGGTCCGCTGAACAGGAAACCAAGTTTCTTGTAGGGCCAGACAAGTAGCAGGGAAGCGGCACAAAAGCTGTTTCAACTCAGCAAGGTGGTGGAAAAAACCAAGGCAATTCTATTGAAGGATAATGGTATCCGACTGTGAAGACATGACAAAACCCGGGGGGGGGGGGGGGAGGATAAGTCACGCCTTAGAAGCGCTCGCTGCCACCGATTGCGAAGTACCCTGATCAACTTCCTTAGCAGCTGCGGGTCGAGCAACATCTAGCTCCTGAGTGGACACTAGATGCTCCACATAATCTTCAGGTGCAGTGGTGAACTCCTTTTCTGTCTCTATGTCCTTCTCCTTTTGCTTTTTCTTCTTTTCGGTAGGGTCCCGTTTGTCCTTCGGTTTATCAGGCTGGGTGGGCTTTTCCGACCTAGTCTCATGGACCGAGGAAGACCTGGAAGCCCTCAGGTGGTGGCTTTTTCAGCCACTGGCCGACATCTGGAGGGGCAGTAACCATGGAAGGGAGGGCACCAAGCGATCCCTTCCATGCGAGGGGAGCCAGAGGAGGTGGGCACTTCTCCGATGCAGAGGTGGGGACTGAAGTCCCCAAAGAAGGAGGGGTTGTTACTAACGATGTTGAAAATAGGGGAGCAACGGAAGAGGGTGTTCCCCCAACTACCAAGGGGGCAGGAATAGACGGCTGGGCTGGAGGGCCCACAAAAAGCGGCTGAGCTTGGGGGCTCATCGCCAGGGAGGGCGACATCGAAGCTGCTGCAGCATACGTCGATGAAATCTGCACAGGGTGAAGTCGATCGTACTTGCGTTTAGCCTCTGTGTAAGTGAGCCTGTTCAAGGTCTTATACTCCATAATCTTCCGTTCTTTTTGATAAACCACGCAGTCTGACGAGCAAGGTGAATGTTTCTGTCTGCAGTTGACACAAACAGGGGGCAGCGAACATGGGACGTTGGGGTGGGAAGTACGTCCACAATACCGAGAGGTAGGGTTGGCGTCACATCTCGATGACATATGCCCAAACCTCCTGCAATTAAAGCAGCTCATGGGAGGAGGGACATAAGGCTTAACATCACATCGATATATCATCACCTTGACCTTCTCGGGCAGGGTGTCACCCTCGAAAGCCAAGATGAAGGCGCCAGTGGCGATCCTACTATCTTCAGGTCTCCTGAAGACACGTCGCATAAAGTGGACACCGCGGCGTTCCAGATTTGCATGGAGCTCGTCGTCAGACTGCAACAACAGGGCACGATGAAAAATAAGTCCCTGAATCATACTGAGGCGTAATGGATACTGCAACATCACCGAGCTTGTCACAAGAAAGCAATGCACGTGACTGTGCTGGGGATGCTGTTTGTATGAGGACTGCTCCAGACCTCATTTTAGACATGCCCTCAACTTTTCCAAACTTGTCCTCTAAATTTTCCACAAAAAACTGAGGCTTTGTGGTCAGAAATGAGTCCCCATCTGTTCAGCTGCAAACCCGAAATCGAGGAGAATACGTCTCACCAGGTAATTTAGACCGCCGTTCCTCCCCTGGTGTGGACAGGGAAGGGAACGATTGGGGGTCATACTTTAAACCATTGAACTTTCATTTCTTAGAGACTCGCGCTTGTGCACTATTCGTATTTCTTTTCGTGGTGGTCCTTCGAGCAGCTAGGGAAAGGAATGTCCACCCAGACAGAGCCCTGCTTGCCTGGGTAAGCCTAATGCAACCGGGGGGCGGCAGGTTCCCCAGAGGTCACCTGCTAGCAGCTGGTCCATCTCAACAGCCATGCGTCTCCTCGGCGCGCAGCATACCTTGAGATTGAGGGTTTTTTTATAGAGGTTTATACCGTCCTCGCGACCCAGGCAGTTAAGCCAAGATCCCAGAATTCTGTACCGTACAACATTCCATCGTCGCGCCTTACGGTGGTCGTTCAAGCACGCTCAGAGCTTACGGTATTGAGGACTGGTGGCGCTTCCCAGTCCCCAGCTCAGGGACCCCAGGGTCCCCAAGCCCGTATCCAGCAACTAAATGCTGAACCCCCTGAGGGTCACTCCGGTATTACTCTTGGTGAATTATACATGGGGTTTTGTTATTGTGTGGTAACCCACCAGAAGCAGATTTCTTTGGACAAATCAATAAGAAACATATAGGCAGAGATAATGTCTAAATAGATTTTTATCGGAACTAGGTTCTCCTAAAGTTGGTGGGTGACTTGAAATGTTTTAGTCAGGGGTAAACTGGCTATAAAGCGACAACATTTGATATACTGGAAAACGTTCAGAAGACACGTTGCCGCAAAATACGATAAACAAAACTTTTTCATGTACTGAACAGTGGTTTACATCCTAAAATTACGTAGAACTTCGTAACTCTTGACTTGAAGCTCGTTTACGTGACTTATAAGGTAGCAGCACGCAAAAACCAATGAAACAAGGAGGCCCTCGTAATAAGCGCTAATGTTCATTTGTAATGCAGAAATCACTTCTTTTAAGCCGTCTACACGAGCGATTCTCTCGTAGAGTATGCGAATCGCATGTTTGCCTGTAAATCAGCAACCAGCCAACGCACATGCGAATCAGTGACATCAATGGTCAATATATTCAGCCGATTGTACATTTCTAAGACCCTTAATCTGCTGAAAACTGAGCATGCGCAGAAATAAGAAACAGCGGTGTCATCTGTTAACATCAGAAGTTAATCAACTGTCCCCACGTTAAATAGTGTTCTAATAAGGATTTTGTGTCTTCTTAATCATTATCATGTTGTTTACTTCATTTTCGTGACACGTTGTGATGGTTGCATGACGTCTTAATATTTCTCTATGAGTATTTTTCCACGATAGAGACAAAATATTTGGAAGCTGGAAAATATTTAGATTTTAGAATACATTGACAAAAAAAAAATGACCACACTATGCGAAGATTAGAAAGCAAACAGACAACAGTTTTTAGTAAAAATGGTTTCAGCAGAAAAAAGTGTACCTCCACTGAAGGAGAAAAATAGTTCCATATCTTAGCTGAACGAAGAAACAAAACATGAAGTAAAAAGAGGAACTCTGTACGGTCTTGGTAATTGATATGGTTGACAGCAGGATATAGGGGCTGATGGAGTGGAAGGCTAAGCAACAAATTGAGGATAGAATATAAAATTTAATTTATTACGCAAGAAAATTCATGCAAGGTACTGGTAACTAACTACTGACATATAACTTGTTCAATTTAAATGTACATCAGCTGATTTAACATGAATCATCAACAAGTTATCTAACATCAAACAATCTGCAAATATGAGATTTAAACCTTTCCTAAAATTTTAATGCTTGTAAAATGTTATTACGAATCACAGAAAATTACCAAACTGGTCACTGTATTTAAGCCTTACATAACCTAATGGGCACAATGGCTTACAGGAAATAATATCACAGACGTATAGCAATATATACCCACTACAACACTGTCTCCCATGACCTTGTGTGCCACAATGATTCACAGAACCAATTCATATAGTTAAATGGTAAATATTACCCACAATGGTGCTTGCGTTATAATCTTACGTAGCACACCTATTTACCAACACAATGCAATTAATGCCAATTACAGTCTGGTCCAGAATAACGAGTGTCCTACCACTGCTTAAACTACTCGGAATCAGTAACGAACTGTTTTACAAGGCAAGCACATTCAGTTCAGACAAGTTAACAAGACAGTGCCTCCATTTGAATTTTACCACAGAAATCCAGACGGTGATTCGAAAAGGATTGACAACAAGTTACCGCACTGTTGGTGGTTGGCACTAAACCCCTGGCGTGTGACAGATGTGTGGGCCAGAAACCCCGTTGCAACAGGAGCCGTTAACAACAGTACCCACAGAACTCTTTCTAAAACCACACCGTGAAATGACGTCAAAGGGGTTTCCAAAACAGTTTAACACTTAACAGTAGTGAGTACGAGAAAAGGACAAAACAAACACACACACACACACACACACACACACACCCGGAACTTACAATTAGCCTTGAATTATTCCTAGCTGTGGTTAAGATTAAATTAATTTTAATCCAACAGGTAAACAGTGGTGTCACAGTAGACTTAAACTTTACTTGACTAGCGTGACAATTTAGGCGTCCCTTAACTGACATAAGTTCAGTAACAAACTGAAATGCAATTTAAAGACACTCAAGTAAGGGTATTGTGAAACACTTCATCAACAATTTAAGCAAACACGCCCGCATAGGCACTCCAGTTCATACGTAAATCAACCAGGGCACATGTCAGTATTTCGACACGCGACATGGGAACACTCACTGCTCAGCAGCGCAAGCCAGAGTACGACGGAAAGAAGTCTCGCTGTAACTCCACCAGATGAAGATGCACCAAACTAACATCTCACCTTTAACAATATTAACCAAATGCCGCTAATAAGGTAATGGCCAGAATAACACCAGCCCGTAGCCACAGCATGAGGAAGGTTGAACTCGTAAACAGAACGAAAGACAGCGTGTCACTGCAGCACCACCAGTTCCGCTGCTCGGCCGGCCCCAATGCAACTGCCACACTCACACCACTTGCCGACGTAGGGGACTTATGACCACAGCAGTTGAGTCCCATAGTGCTCAGAGCCAACTTGCCGACGCGACTTCCGCGATCTTCCGGCGTCGCTCCGCCCAGGCCCGCTCGTATCTCTCTGCCCGAGACTCCTTTTCGGCTTCCCTCACGGAATCCCAGAGGGCGCATCAACCCGTGCACCGCAAAGCGAATCGAAAGAGATCGAACACACTACACCGGAACAATCAAATCGCAGGAGCACACAGCACAGTAATCTTGTTTGATGCGTTTGTATGTATTTATTTTCTCGACAAATAAATAACGATGTTTAATGACATTCGGACTACACTTTTCCTATTCTTCTAGTTTTCAGCAGTGTGGAGGACTTCTCATACATATTTGTCACGAAAGTTTATTGTACATTTGGCTTTGGTTATTAACAAACTCTACTGTCTTTGATAGTTCCTCAATAATGGCACCATATCACAACAATTTATGAGAAAGCAGGTACCTCCAAACTTCATTTTCACAGCAGAAAGTATTCAGTACACACGAAATTTAGCAAAGATGTCAAAACAAATACGATCACTCGTGACAAGGGAGTATCAGTACAGGAATAATACGCCAGGAGCGCTGCAGTAGACTCACCTGCCACGGGTAGTTGACTGAGACAAGAAATACGCATGTGCAAAAGGGATCTTAGGTGGAAAGCGATTATGTGTTACCTAGACGTTAGACAGCGTACATTATTATACTAATTACTACTCCGACACATTTCATTGTCATAAAGTAGCAGGTTTAGGAAACTGAGAAACAGTTATGGGTAAAAATACTAGTCCATTTTTAGTTATTGCTATCGTTCAAAGTTGCATCTTCGTTGGTGCCCGTTGACGTCACTGTTATTGTTTATTCCGCAGACACAGTAGGTGCGTCACTGAGTGAGGCAACATGGAACTGCTGAGAGGCATGCATCTCGTATATTGTTAAGTGATCTGTAATGCATCAGCTGCGCTTCGTTCACTGGCGGCCCTAACTTCAAAAAAATTCTGTAAGTTTACAGACATGCTTTATTCGAAATTAAGCTAATAAAATGTTAATATTCGAAATTTCATCTGGATTTTTTTTTGACTACATTACAATAATACTGTTCCTTAAGAGATTTGTTACTTGTATTTTGAACAAACATGAATCAGGTTATTGGAACTTAAGTCTCCAGCACAGTGAGTGGCGCAGATTGCCGTTTCATAAGTATCCATGACATGTACGACGGAAGTGGAGCTGCAACCGGAGAGTAGAGCAAAGCACCAGGAGTAGCACCAGTCTCTGTTTTTGTTCTGCCAAAATGTGATATCTGTCTACACTGAAGTGCCAAAGAAACTAGTATAGGCATGGGCATGCAAATACGGAGAGATCTGAAGTGGCAGAATATGGCGCTGCGGTCGGCAACGCATAGTGTCTGACGCAGTTGTTAGATCGGTTACTGTTGCTACAATGGCAGGTTAGCAAGATTTAAATCAGTTTGAATGTGGTGTTGAGTAATCCTGCCTCGGGTATGGATGTGATGTCCTTAGGTTAGTTAGGTTTAAGTAGTTCTAAGTTCTAGGGGACTGATAACCACAGATGTTAAGTCCCATAGTGCTCAGAGCCATTTTGTGGTGTTGTAGTCGTCACACGAGCGATGGGACACATTTTCTCCGAGGTAGCGATCAAGTGGGGATTTTCCCACACGCCTATTTCACGAGTGTACCGTGAGTATGAGGAATCCGGTAAAACATCAAATCTCCGACAACGCTACGGCCGGAAAAACATGCTGCAAGAACGGTACCAACGGCGACTGAAGAGAATCGTTCAACGTGACAGAACTGCAAACCTTCAGCAAATTGCTGCAGATTTCAGTGGTGATCCATCAACAAGTGTCAGCGTGCGAAGCATTCAACGAAACTTTACTGATATGGGCTTTCGGAGCCGGATGCCCACTCGTGTACCCTTGATGACTACCCGACATAAAGCTTTGAGCCTCGCCTGGGCCCGTCAACACAGACATTGGACTGTTGATGACTGGAAACATGTTACCTGGTCGGACGAGTCTCGTTTCAAATTGTATCGAGCGGATGGACGTGTACGGGTATGGAGACAGCCTCATGAACCCATGGACCCCGCACGTCAGCGGAGGCTCTGTAATGGTGTGGGGCGTGTGAAGTTGTAGTGATATGGAACCCCCGATACGTCTAGATACGACTCTGACGGGGCCTACTGTTGTGGTCGAGCGATTCTAGGCGCTTCATTCCGGAACCGCGCTGCTGCTACGATCGCAGGTTCGAATCCTGCCTTCGGCATGGATATGGTAGCTGTCCTTAGGTTGGTTAGATTTAAATAGCTCTAAGTCTAGGGGACTGATGACCTCCGATGTTAAGTCCCATAATGCTTAGAGCCATTGGAACCATTGGAACTCTGACGGGTGACACGTACTTAAGCATCCTGTCTGATCACCTGCATCCTTTCATGTCCATTGTGCATACCGATGGACTTGGGCAATTGTTGCAGGGCAATACGACACCCCACACGTCCAGGATTGCTACAAAGTGGCTCCAGGAACGCTCTTCCGAATTTAAACACTTCTGCTGGCCATAAAACTCCCCAGACATGAACATTATCGAGCGTATCTGGGATATTGAGCTTATCTGGGACACCTTGCAACTTGTTGTTCAGAATAGACCTCCGCCCGCTCGTACTCTTACAGATTTAAGGACAGTTCTGGAGGATTCATGGTGTCAGTTCCCTCAAGCACTACTTCAGACATTAGTCGAGTCCACGCCACGTCGTGTTGCGGCAGTTCTGCGTGCTCGCAAGGGCCTTACACGATATTAGGTAGGTGTACCAGTTTCTTTCGCCCTTCAGCGAATTATTTTACTGTGTTGAATAGTATACACTAAGTTATTCTAAATTTTAGCGTAAGCTTTAGCGCATTTGTGTCCTGTCACCTGATTCAGTTTGTATCTCATGAGCGGTGAATACAGTGATTACATAATCAGTTTAGCTGTAAACGGAAGAGCCAGAAGATTACTCGGCAAAGCCAGATGGTTACTCGACCGTTGCGTGAACTGTCTTGGTCAAGTGACGTGGTTCAGTCACGTTTTTATTCAAAGTAGCATGCGTTGTTATCTCGTAGTGTGAACGTGAAAATTAATGTGGAAAATACCTATGCAGGAAGGTGTGACAACTAGTTGTTTACGTCTTTAGTTCTACTGACAATGGTAACGAGAAATGTGTGGTAGTGCCAATGGAGAAGGCAGCGGAAGGTGCTAGAAAATGTTAGTTGCAGAAGTAAATGGTGTGCAAATTACAGAATAATGGAGATGTTGCCGAATGGATCAGGATTCAAATATGTCCCCCAAAGCAGATAAATCTGTTATTAGACAGCAGTGTACGCAATATTATGAACGAAATAAGGAAATACCATGTTTGTAAAAACTTCATAGACTTTGTCGTGCAGAAATTGAATTACAAGCTATCAAAGAAACTCTGAGAGAAAATGTTTAATGTATAGGATTTGATTTTAAAAGGTTTAAGACTGAACGAGTCATTGTGTGTGGACGGAAAAACGCATTTGCAAAAATAATATACTGCATTACACTTTTTACAAACAATGGAGCATCGGAATTAAAGCCACTGGTAGTTTTCTTAGCCAAACGATGGATGCATACGCACTAAATTGTGAGTAAATGTTGCTAAGTGACAGTGAGCGAAGAGCATTATCAAACAACAGTGCTTGTCAATGTTTCAGTGTCGTGAATGCACACAAAACCTTTCTTCTTTATTTTGTAAGAAAATTGTTCTCATATTAGATCTGCCCATTCCAGCTAGACCTACATTCCATAGAATTCGTCTGGAATCTTGTTAAGAATAAGATCCATAGTCGTAGTACATCAAGCATCTCGCTCTCTGAGCGGAAGAATAACGGCTGATGCTCTTGCTTCTAATAGATAAAAGTTTTGTGCCACCTATCCTGGTGCCTTTCTTCATAAAACCTCTCTTCGCTAACTTGGGCGTCAATTTTTTTGCTTCTATATTCAAGCAGTTTTCCAGCTGGCATCACAAGGCTGGGGAGTCTCCTTCCAGACCTTTCCGCCAGCGAAGAAAGTGAGAAAGAAAGCAACTGGGAATCGAAACCGGGACCTTTGCATTACTAACCAAACTCACTAAACCAAGAATTCCTATTAATTTAATTGCTGTGTCGTAAGGTTCAGTGATGTAACAGTAGAAAATTTGAAATACCATGTACCACGCCAAAAAAAGTATTTGATGACTACTGGATAAAAGATATTTTGACAGACAAGGAAACTGAAAATTTATCACACTCAGTATGCATAGATTCTAACAAATACATGACCGAGAAGAAAGTTTCATAGACATTGCCACAGAAGCACTGTCATCAGCCAAGATGAGATATGCTGTACCTCTGGGAACTTCATTCAGTGTCGCATACAAGCAGAAGCGTCTGGTAACACCTCACTTGTAAGAGTAACAGAGCGTATGGTATTACTAATTTACCTCCCTGCTCCTCAGGTGTAAACACGACAATGCTGTCACTCTGACTGGGTAACCACTTCGTCTTGCCGGATAATGACAACAGTTTCCGTTTATACGCAGGATTTAGTTTAATTTTTGTTTTCACGTGCAGCTACGAAAAAATGAATTACATCCGAGTATATTTTGTGTTGACTAGTGAAAACTAGCTTGCTCTAAGTTTCTATGTGAACTGTAGTGCATTTGCACTATATTGGTTGACTCTGTAATGTAGTAAAAACTAGAAGTACCGGTAACCTAGCAGCTCTACTTAGGTTGCATCCGGCGACAGCTTGGTTTAATGCTATATTCGTTGTGAAACAGACGAACATTTGGTTCAGGATGGACAGGGACTGTGTCTTTTGTATACAGATGCAAGGAAAACAGTTGGAAGCTGTGTTGACAACAGTCGACAGTCTTCAGGTTGTCCTGCGATGCGGTAACGTTGATGCATCTGAGACTAACGCCACGGATCACATTGTGTCTATAGCGTCGCCTTTCGTTTCGCTCGTCCTGGCCAGTCAACATTCACCTCACGGTGAATGGCGAACAGTAGCAGGGTCGCGAATCTGTGAGGGCAAGGCGAGAATACATACAGGCCGCACGGCTTTCCTTTTACGTCTCACATGTATGTATTACGCACTTCTGAAATCACATCAGAGCCCACGTAGGATGCTTCGTGGAGATAGAGAAGATCCAAAGAAGAGCGGCGCGTTTCGTCACAGGGTTATTTGGCAAGCGTGATAGCGTTACGGAGATGTTCAGCAAACTCAAGTGGCAGACTCTGCAAGAGAGTCGCTCTGCATCGCGGTGTAGCTTGCTGTCCACGTTTCGAGAGGGTGCGTTTCTGGATGAGGTATCAAATATATTGCTTCCCCCTACTTATACCTCCCGAGGAGATCACGAATGTAAAATTAGAGAGATTCGAGCGCGCACGGAGGCTTTCAGGCAGTCGTTCTTCCCGCGAACCATACGCGATTGGAACAGGAAAGGAGGTAATGACAGTGGCACGTAAAGTGCCCTCCGCCACACACCGTTGGGTGGCTGGCGGAGTATAAATGTAGATTTAGATGTAGATGTCTGTTGGGACTGGGGCCGACCTTCCTGGAAGCTCCGCACAAGTGCAGAGGCTGGGACTGCTTGCCATTAGGAGCTTCAGCGTTAGGTGGGTAATAGGGAAATAGGGGGCAGGTCAGGAGGGAAGACCAGTGTCCACTCTATCTTCTTGCTGGGGGATCACGTGCAAAATGTGGAGGAGGCTCCGCCGGCAGCGATTGAAAGCACTGGGTGCACCCGACAGTAAAATATGGCTCGTGACGGCACCAATGACGCTTGCAGCCTGGATTCAGAGCCCATCTTCGGTTCCTGCTTCGGTTAAGACAGATTTAACAAATATGTCGATTAGCGATACTGTAACATCTGTATTCTTTGACTTCAGATGCATGTCAATATTTTTTTCTAATTCTGTGGCTTTATGTGATCAGAAATGGTTTTGTAGATGTCTTTTATAGCTATGTTATTTTTTGTTATGTATGTAATGAATTGTAACATATTCAGGGTGTTACAAAAAGGTACGGCCAAACTTTCAGGAAACATTCCTCACACACAAATAAAGAAAAGATGTTATGTGGACATGTGTCCGGAAACTCTTAATTTCCATGTTAGAGCTCATTTTAGTTTCGTTCCACCTACGCTCAATGGAGCACGTTATCATGATTTCATACGGGATACTCTACCTGTGCTGCTAGAACATGTGCCTTTACAAGTACGACACAACATGTGGTTCATGCACGATGGAGCTCCTGCACATTTCAGTCGAAGTGTTCGTACGCTGCTCAACAACAGATTCGGTGACCGATGGATTGTTAGAGGCGGACCAATTCCATGGCGTCCACGTTCTCCTGACCTCAACCCTCTTGACTTTCTATATGGGGGCATTTGAAAGCTCTTGCCTACGCAACCCCGGTACCAAATGTAGAGACTCTTCGTGCTCGTATTGGTGGACGGCTGTGGTACAATACGCCATTCTCCAGGGCTGCATCAGCGCACCAGGGATTCCATGCGACGGAGGGTGGACGCATGTATCCTCGCTAACGGAGGACATTTTGAACATTTCCTGAAAAAAAGTATTTGAAGTCACGCTGGTGCGTTCTGTTGCTGTGTGTTTCCATTCCATGATTAATGTGATTTGAAGAGAAGTAATAAAATGAGCTCTAACATGGAAAGTAAGCGTTTCCGGACACGTGTCCACATAACATATTTTCTTTCTTTGTGTGTGAGGAATGTTTCCTGAAAGTTTGGCCGTACCTTTTTGTAACACCCTGTTTAACTATTTCATTCTTAGGGAATGTAGAGTTGTATGAGATTAAAAAGCTGGAGAAAAGATCCATCGCAACGGGATGTCTTAAGCGGGAATGGAAAAGGTGGATAGGCGTTAAGTAACGTGAGAGGCCTTTGTAGAAGAGCAGTATACGGCGTTTGAGGCACGAATCTTAGCTATAATGATGGTCGATTCGTCTCTCTTCCATTTACATTCTTTCCTTACTGCGTCACATGTCCAAAACATTACCAGGAGGCAATAAACCTCACGGTGGGCAGTGGTTGTAATGTTCTGGTTCATCCGTGTAATTCCACAGAGAAACGCAAAGTGGAAAACTTGACTCTTTCTAACTTGCTCTCCTCTGAAAACTGTAGAGATAAACGATTCCTCAATCACAATTGGGATAACGACAGTTTTCCATAAGTCACAACAGGTAGTCACGTTCAGAGGACAAATCGAAAAACTGTTCATTTCTCTGAAGATCCGCAATCAATTTGTTCCATTTCAAATAGAGACTCATGCGCCCATCACACTGATTAATCAAAATACTTATGAGCAAACGAAATACCCTGAGCTACAAAGATCACGTCTGCACTTCGTAGCCTACTACAGTAATTGTGGTGTCACCGCCAGAGATCACACTTGTTAGGTGGTAGCCTTTAAATCGGCCGCGGTCCGTTAGTATACGTCGGACCCGCGTGTCGCCACTATCAGTGATTACAGACCGAGCGCCGCCACACGGCAGGTCTAGTCTAGAGAGACTCCCTAGCACTCGCCCCAGTTGTACATCCGATTTTGCTAGCAATGGTTCACTGTCTACATACGCTCTCATTTACAGAGACGACGGTTAGCATAGCCTTCAGCTACGTCATTTGCTACGACCTAGCAAGGCGCCATATTCAGTTACTATAATTACTTCAAGAATGTATTCTGAACAGATAATATTGTGAATCATGTACCGTCAAGAGCGACGTTCATCATTAATGGATTAAAGTTAAGTATCAAACTAATTACGTCCGCTTTCTGAATTCTCATTCCTTGTCATGTTCCAGACCTCACGTCAGTATAGTTCTTCCCTCCTCACGCCAGCCTGCGTGAGCTAAAACGCGTGCATTTCGGCCTCCACTCGTAACACGGTGTTGGCTCTTCTGATAACACAAAAGTAATAGTATAATACATTAATAAGACTACATCAGTGCCATTTTTGGTTGTTCGTTCACGTTCTAGTCCCAAAAATTTGGCACGGACGCTTTTGATTTGATTGGTTTAGATATTACGAACAATGTGTTCATGGTTCTGATACGCAACCATCCCATGCCGACATCATCAACTGTGTGAAAAATATGGACGTCGTTTCGACGGCACAGTGGAACGTGCGAAAAATTTTCATGCCCATTTTACGCTCAAGAATAAATCAAAACCTATGTTATACCGTGCTCATCCGATGCCCCACAATATTCACTTCTGAACTGCATAGATTAGGTCAAATCGGATTTTTAAAACAGTTTCTACAAGTGGGATGGCATCTCTCCTTGTGATTACAAGAGAAGCTAGCGGGAAAATCAGACTTTGTGCCGACTTTGAAGTACAGTTAACGCTCAAACAGTGATTGATTGCTTGATGCTCCCCCATATTGATGAGCTTATGGATCGCATGGCAGATGAACGATTATTTTTAGAAAATGATTTAGCCAATCGTTATCTTCAACATTCCCTGGATGAGGAAACAAAAAATTTATAGTGGTTAATACTCACCTCGGCTTGTATCAATACCAGCGCTTTCCCCTTCCAAAGCGCCTCTGCCCCCGCGTTACTTCAATGTTTTCTTCAGTGAGTGACGTCCGATGTTCCGTCCTGTTCAAATTATTAATATGGCATCATTATTTCCCAGAACAGAATCTCAAAAATTTTTATTCTCTTTTTCAAGTTCAGCCGAAATTTTTTCATACGACCTAGTAGTGTTGAGAAAGGATATATTAAATACAGTTGGTGGTGGAGTGTTTATTACTGTAAGAAGTAGTTTACCTTGTAGTGAAATTGAAGTAGATAGTTCCTGCAAAATAGTGTGGAGAGAGACTAAAGTATTAACTGGATCGTTTTAACAACCCCCCCCCCCCCCCCACCACGACTGAGTCTCATTTCAAATAGGTACCCCACTCATACAATTATAGTCGATGGTGACTTCAATCTACCGTAGATATGCTGGAAAAATTATACATTTAAGGCCGGCGGCAGGCATAAAACGTCATCCGAAATTGTACTGAATGCTTTCCCAGAAAATTATTTTGAACAATTAGTTCATGAGCCCACTCGAAGCGTAAATGTTTGCGAAAGCGTACTTGACCTCTTACCAACAAATAATCATGGACAAATAGTGAGTATCGTGATGAATAGAGAGATTAGCGACCACAAGCCAGTTGCTGCTAGGCTGAATACCGTAACACCTACAACCATCAAAAAGAAACGCGAAGTATATCTATTTAAGAAAGCTGATAAAAATGCTCTTAACTCTTTTTTAAGAGACAGTCTTCACTCCTTCCGATCAGATCATGTAAGCGTAGAAAAGTTATGGAATGATTTTAAAGAGATAGTATCAACAGCAATTGAGAGATATATACCACATAAATTAATGAGTGATGGTACTGATCCCCCATGGTACACAAAACGAGTCAGATCGCAGCGAAAAAAGCATGCCGAATTTAAAAGAACGCAAAATCCCTAAGACTTGCAAAGTTTTGCAGAAGTTCGAAATATAGCGCTTACTTCAATGCGAGATGCATTCTGCCTCGAAATCTAGCAGAAAACACAGAGAGATCCTGATCAAACATAAAGCACACCTTCACTGAACGATAACAACGATGAAGTCACTGATGATAGTGCCACTAAAGCAGAGTTATTAAACACGGTTTTCTGAAACTCCCTCAGGGAAGAAGACGAAGTAAATATTCCTGAATTTCAATCAAGAACAACTGCCAAGATGAGAAACACAGAAGTAGATATCCTCGGTGTAACGAAGCAGCTTAGATCACTCAATAAAGCCAAGGCCTCCGGTCCTGATTGTATACACATCAGGTTCCTCTCATAGTACGCTGATACAATAACTCCATATTTAGCAATTATATGCCATCGCTCGCTCACAGAAAGATCCATACCTAAAGACTGGAAAATTGCTCAGGTCACAGCAATACCCAAAAAAGGAAGTAGGAGTAATCCGCTGAATTACAGGCCCATATCACTAACGTCGATTTGCAGTAGGGTTTTGGCACATATACTGTATTCGAACATTATGAGGTACCTCGAAGAAAAAGATTTATTGACACATAGTCAGCACGGATTCAGAAAATATCGTTCTTGCGAAACACAACTAGCTCTTTATACTCACGAAGTAATGAGTGTCATCGACAGGGGATGTCAAATTGATTTCATATTTTTAGGTTTCCAGAAAGCTTTCGACACTGTTCCTCACAAGCGTCTTCTAATCAAACGGCGTGCCTATGGAACATAGCCTCAGTTGCACGACTGTATTTGTGATTTCCTGTCATAAAGGTCACAGTTCGTAGTCATAGACGGAGAGTCATCGATTAAAGCAGAAGTATACCCGGTGTTCCCCAAGGAAGTGTTATAGGCCCTCCATTGTTCCTGATTTATATTAACGACATAGGAGACAATCTGAGTAGTCGTCTTAGATTCCTTGCAGATCATTCTGTCATTTACCATCTTGTAAAGTCATCAATTGTCCAAAACGAATCGAAGAATGATTTATATAAGATATTTTTACCGTGCGAAAAATGGAAATTGACCCTGAATAAAGAAAAGTGTGAAGTTATTCACATGAGTACTAAAATAAATCCATTAAGTTTCGATTACGCGATAAGTCACACAAATATGAAAGCTGTAAATTCATCTAAATACTTAGGAATTAAAATTACAAATAACGTAAATTGGAACGATCATATAGATAATGTTGTGGGTAGAGCAAACCAAAGACAGCGATTCATTGGCAGAACACTTAGAAGGTGCAACAGGTCTACTAAAGAGACTTCTTACACCACTCTTGTCCAACCTGTTCTGGAGTATTGCTGTGCGGTGTGGAATCCGCATCAGATAGGACTGGTGGATGAAATCTAAAAAGTACAAAGAAGAGCAGCTCGTTTTGTATTATAGCGAAATAGGGTAGATAGTACCATAGACATGGTGCGTGAAATGGAGTGGCAGTCATTGAAACAAAGGCGTTTTTCGTTGCGACAGGATCTTCACATGAAATTTCAGTCACCAGTTTTCTCCTCCGCTTGCGAAAACATTCTGTTGACATCCACCTACATAGGGAGAAATGATCATCACGATAAAATAAGAGAAATCAGGGTTCGCACAGAAAAAATTAAGTGCTCGTTTCTCCCGCGCGCCGTTCGAGAGTGGAACGGTAGAGAGAGTGCTTGAAGGTGGTTCATAGTACCCTCTAACAGGCACTTTATTGTGAATAGCAAAGTAATCACGTAGATGTATCTGACGCAGGATTCAAGTATAATTTACAGATACTCATATGTTCATTTTTCAATACTGAAATCGAATATTTGGCAATGTCGTTGTCGTCCTCGGCTATCGTCCCTCGACTAAGCATTTAGAAGCCATACGGAGATTACCTTATCAAATAAATGTATTAGAACTCCAAGCTGTGCTTGGCAAACTAACATATTGCAACAAATTCATTCCGGACGCAGCGCAAAAAGCCGCAACTTTGCATCGCCTCCGAATTAAAAATTTTCCGTTTTAATGGACTGGAGAATGCGACCAGTCGTTTCAGACACTGAAAGATGCATTACGTAGTCGTCCATATCTTACACCTTTCGATTCGCAAAATTAGTAAGGACTTGCATTTGATGTATCATCATATGGATTGGGGTAAGTTCATCTCACAAGGTTAGCAACACAGAGAGCCCTACATCACTCACTTCTAAGACTTTGAACAAATCCCAAGTCAACTTCAAACAGCTGGATAAGGAAGTTTTATCCGTATTTTACAGTGTCATAAAACTCCATCAATATATGTCACTGGCCGTAAGCTGCTGACTACTCTCTTTCATGTGACGAAAGTAACTCATTGTTGGTCACTACTTACTCCCAATTATCAATATGAAATTCTTTATCGCCCTGCGAAGCAGCTTGCAACCGAAGACAGTCACGTTTACCTACGGAAAATAATCGAGATTTCGATACATGTGAAGTTTCTTGTTTTCACACTGATCATTCTGATTTGCAAGCACTGCAAGGGTTCCCCATTGATTCTCTGCGGATTACACAGGCTACTGAACAAGATCAGTTATTACGATTGCTAAAGTACTACATTCGGATGGGTTGGTCTCATAATCCTAAATCAGTCTCACCTGCAGTAGTTCGCAAACAACATGCACAACGCAACAGCCATTCTCGTTAGACTGGTGTAATTTTATTACGTTCTCTTAGTGAAAAAACGCGAATGCTGACGCCCACATCTTGGCAGCAACTTGAGTTGAAACTATTACACAGAGGACATTGGGGAATTGTTCGAACTAAGCAGCTAGCGCCCGAGCGCAGTACATGGGTGAGGCTGGATAAACAAATAGAAGAATAAATGCCCGATGCCGCGCATGCGCGGATAAACAGGCAGCGCCTTTCAAGGAATTTTGCAACTGACCTCGACCTGACGGTCACTGACAGCGTACCCGTATTGATTTTCCTGGTCTGTTATGAAACAAAATATTGGCGATTATCGTCGATGCACACAGCAAATATCTTTTTGTTACTCCAGTGCATTCGATTGCTAGCATTACCGCTATCAAAGCACTCGCTTCTGTCTTTTCCTTACGGGGTTTACCACATATAATTTTATCGGACCATGATTCGCAGTATTCTTCGTCGGAATTTGAACAATTTTGCTCAACTGAATGGTGAAGCCGAACGTTTCGTTCGCACCTGAGATGTCCAAAGTTCGCAACGAAAAACGCCTTTGTTTTAATGATTGCCACTCCAGTTCACGCATCATGTCTGTGACACTATCTCCCCTATTTCGCGATAATACAAAACGAGCTGCCCTTATTTGTACTTTTTCAATGTCATCCGTCAGTCCTACCTGATGCGGATCCCGCACCGCACAGCAGTACTCCAGAATAGGGCGGATAAGAGTGGTGTAAGCAGTATCTTTAGTAGACCTGTTGCACCTTCTAAGTGTTCCGCCAATGAATCGCAGTCTTTGGTTTGCTCTACCCACAATATTATCTATGTGATTATCAAAAAAATGGCTCTAAGCACTATGGGTCTTAACATCTGAGGTCATCAGTCCCCTAGACTTAGAACTACTTAAACCCAACTAACCTAAGGACATCACACACTTCCATGCCCGAGGCAGGATTCGAACCTGCGACCGTAGCAGCCGCGTGGTTCCGGACTGAAGCGCCTAGAACCGCTCGACCACAGCGGGCGGCTATGTGATTATCTATCTGATTAGAAACAAGGTGGGAAATGAACAGTGCAACTCAAGCGGAACCAACGCTTTGAAACAGAATGCAGCTGGCATCTCGTGATTCTGTTGTTAACTACAGACTGAACAAAGCCGCTAGATGGTGCGTAGGTCAAACTTCCAAAGAAGTCGAGCGTGGCGATGCGGAGAAATATGAAGCGAGGCGGAACTGCTACAGCAGCCTACCGGCTGGGCGTCACATTCACTCCCAACTTCTACGGAAGTTCACCGGAGCGCAAGTGTTAAGAAGCCGCAATGCAGAGGTCACCCCCAGGTACATTGCATCTATAGACTAATCACCGTTAGTGTGGACGGGTGCAGTGGGAAAAACACATGGAACGAAGCTTGACGTTATTAACCATTACTTCGGGTTAGAGAGTTACGTAAGTGCATCAACATTCAAGACTATTTGTTTTTATGAAGAACGTTATTCTGATTGTAAATCAACATCACAGAAGAGCTTGCAGCATTCAAAGTTTTGTATAGCTCAATTATTAAGTGTAAATAAACTTGTTAATCAGCTTCCTGTAGATGTTCGATTGTATTTACTGACCGCCTGAACAACCGATAAAAGCACCCTCAGCATAAACAGATGTATCAAGTTGCGCATAAATAGGCAGAAAGTTCCATTATAGTATGATCATAGAACAATCACTGAAAGTAATCACAACCATAAAAGATCTAGTAGTACACGTACAGAACGATTTAAAGTGGATCGACCACATAAAACTAACCGTATGTTAGGCAGATACTAGACTGAGATTCTTTGGAAGAATCCTCAGGACATATAGGCCACTCAAAAAGTAGGTAGCTTGCAAAGCTCTGGTTCAACCAATACTTGAACGTTTGCTCTTCTCTCTGGTACCCGTATCACATACAATAATAAGCCAAAAAATTATGACTACTGCCCACAGCGACACTGGACGCCACCTGGTGGCGTTGCAGGCATGTGACGCGCCAACAAAAGTATGTAAGCGGAGCAGATAGGTGCTGGGTTCACCCTAGCGAATATATGGTGTGCAAATGGGAAAATCCGTTGGGATAAGCGACTTTGACAAAGAGCAGGTTATTGTTACGCAGAGCCTGTGAACGAGTATCTCGAAAATGGCGAAGCTGGTCGAATGTTGACGCGCTACTGTCATGACGATCTACAGAAAAAGATAGGACAGTGAAACTACCACTAGGCTCTAAATGGTTGGACGTCCACGACTCTTCACTGAACGTGTGGTTCGGAGGCTTGTCTGCCCTGTAAAGTAAGATAGATAGTGAACTGTGGAATCTATGCTGAAAGAGCAGAATCTATTGCACGCACAGCTGTTTCGGAGCACACCGTTCATCGTACATTGATGAACATAGAGCTCCGCAACAGACCACTCTACGTGTTCACTTGCTGACCCAACGCCACCTTCAGTTACGATTGCACTGGGCTCAGGACCATCGGAATTCGACCATCCATCAGTGGGAACGTGGCAGCTCATCGGGTACATCAAATTTTTGTTACACAAGGTCGATGGTCATCATCTCAAACGGTGGCATTAAGGTGACCAGCGGGTCGGAACGTACAGCGATTCACGGACGCAGGCTTGTGAGAACAGTGTTCTACTGTGGGAGACATTCTCCTACAGTGGCATGGCACCTGTGGCAGTAATCAAAGACATGCTGACAGCAGCGTGCCACCTGCATCCATTCATGCTCGATGTCTTCTCGACAGCGATTTCGTGTTTTAGCAGTATAATTGTTCTTGTACTTGATCCACGACCGTGTTGCAGTGGTTTGAGGAGCATTATAGTGATCTCACGTTGATGTCTCAGCGGCCAAATTCGTTTGACGTAAATCCAGTGGAACCCATCTGGGTCGCTATTGAGCGCCATCACAGCGTGTGCAAATTGACAGCCCATTATTTACCCGCACTACCTGACAGTTGTCTGGTGAAGAGAGCACGAGTACAACTCATTATTGAGAATTGCCTACATCAAGGGCAAGTATGCACTCAGGGGCAGTTACTGTTCTCTTGGTAGGCAGTCTCTGAACCCCTGGGAATTATCCGTCGTCTCGATTGACAGGTCATTAACCTAATGTTCACCATCCCCTCCTCTTCCCTCCTCCCCTTCCCAACTCCTCAGGAAACCAGTAAACCTTTCCCCTCCCCCTCAATGATACAGGTACACTTTCAGGCCTGAATTATGTGAATAGCCCCCTATCACTCTATCAGTTTGATTGACTATTTAATTAAATTAATCAAGTAATTAACCACTTCCCATTCTCGTAAACCACCCTACCCTACTCTACCCTCTCCCCCTCCGCTACCTGGAAATAAGCGGCTTTGTGGTGGTGATGAAGGATATTATGACAGGAAACTCAGTTACAAAGCAGGGGGTATACCGCTTATTTATAAAACTCAGTTTGCAAGACTTTGATTTCTCTTGCTCATCATTCTCTGCTGTTTGGGCAGATGCAGACCTCGTAAGGAAGTAATTAAATCGATCGCTTTTCTTCATTCTGATCGTGCAAGGAATACTGTCACACGTAAGTACATTGTTAAAAATCATTCGATCGTGAATCATGAAGCATCTGCCATCCCCTGTCTACTGGACTGCACCCAATTCCAGATTGCATCACTCATGCAGCTTGCTCAGTCTTCTGCAAAGAGACGCGACACTCGCCTGTCCAAGAGTGACCACCTGGGCCCCGCAACTGAGAGACCAGATGTCACACTAATCCCTGAACAAAAGCACCCCAGAATTTCCCATGAAAATAGGTGCTCTTTGTCTATTTCTCCTTCTGTAATGTGCCACTACCGGGCCTGCACACGCAGTCAGTCAGTGTCAGACCGAACTGCAAACAAAGCAGCATTTACCGGGTAAACCCCTGTGGAGCACCGACGCACGCTAAATGCCTTCCTTCCAAGGCAATTTCCTGACTGTGAGTGGATTCCGCCATGGACTCTAAGCTGCCGTCTGAGCTGGAGAGAAAGGACCTCATAACAAGAAACTCAATTATATAGTATAGGATATACTGTGTTTTATAAAATGCAACTTGCAGGGGCTGGATCTCACTTTTAATTTGTGGGAAAAGTTCACATCCAGCAACTACATGTCCTAATTATGTAATTACACTCTGGCAAATTGAAGGTGTCATCTTACTGGAAAATTTTCGCGTGGCGCTAACCTTGACATGCAGGGATCGACTGAGCTAGTGCACAGTACCACCAAAAGAGGACGTTCCACCTCCATAACTCTGTCTTCCCCCCCCCCCCCCCCCCATCCCAGAAAAAAAAATTGGTAGGAAAAAGACTCACTCTGTGCTGGAGAAGAAGGATCTCATGATACAAAATTCAAATCAAAGTCAATAATATATTAATACATATTCTTTATTTAATCAGTTTGCGAGAGATGGGGTTCTCCCACTTAAGTAGACGTCACGAAAGCACCCGCCACCCTTGCCTCCCATGACATAATAACTGTAATCACAAGGGAATGGAATGAAGTGCGATATAGTAGTCACCGTTTGGGGTTTCCTACGTCTGTGTCTATCATCAGGACGCCGCCACGAAGGTCAAAACAGCCCAATGTCCTAGTTACAGATCACATTACTAAATATCACTGACCACAGACCGGATATCGACGTCCTTTGATCTTAAGGCCCCCAAACAAATAATCAAGTGGCAGCATTCTGTTGACTGGTAAATTCCAGACTCACTTCCTCTCTCTGTCGTTCTCAAGAAGCCACTCCCTGCTTGTCTGTGTGAACCGATTTCTCCAAACACGAAGATGGAGGAGGTTTTCATCTCTCTTCAGAACACTATGTTACTATTGGCTAATGCTGAAGACAAAGGGAAAGCTGACGTTGTTTCGAAATCAGAAATAGAGTGAAACAAGCCTTTCGCACTACCCTTTCAAATTAATTGTTTAACCATTAACGGGACTTAAATAGATCGCTTAAAACACTCACCTCCACCTTACGATGATCCTTCTTCATAATAAAACATATTTATACGTTTGAGTCTCACATGCAAACATCATGCAAGCGAAATAATGAAATTTCCGTCACAAATAGATCGTAGAGCTAAGTATATCCGGGGTATTGTACGCTCACTCCTCCATCACAACAATGTTCCCACTAAACATATCTGGTGAAAAAGAAAACAAAAAAGTGCTGTCGATCACACAAACTCGTGATCACGAAGCGCGTACCGCTAACTGCATGACAGCCCCGTCTACGCCGGCTGGGAGAGAGAGACCCACACCCGAACTAATGCGTGCACGCAATACAACTATCGGAAACAATAAACTGATCAATCAGGAATTTGACGTAGCTATTCTGTTTTTAAAAGTACTGCAGACTTTCTAAATTGATTCTCTTCGCTACATTCATAAGGGAGAGAGTAAGGTGTTGCTGCGTGATAGAACAGAAACAGCAAATACCATTGCAATACAGAGTCCACAGCGATGTATTGAGGAGCAATAAACACGACTCACTTAAACAATGATCCAGCCCATAGTCATAAGCTGTGAGGGCTAGACGTCGGAGACAGCTGAAATTTTATCACATCCCTCCTGCTTCTATCTCGAGGGTCACACGCATTGCCCCCTCCCCATATACACTGCCAGAGCAGACGTGAAGAGGCCAGTGAAAATTTCCGCCGCGGCCGCAGCCGCAGTCGTGGACGTGCGTGTGTGCAACACTGCACCACCCCTGGCCACTGGAGGGCATGAGGAAATGATTGGAGTGGTAGAAATTCGGATGCTATCAGTACGTCCAGCGCAGACGTCCATCATTTTCAGCCTTCTCTCACGCAACACACACAAGTCCGCTTCTTCTGTCGCGCTCTCCCAGCACATTGGTCTCTTCGCCAGCTCTCGCTGCCGCGGGAAATATCAGACAGGCAGTAGCATTTTTTGCACACGCGAAAGGTTGAGACAATCCGCTACTTCCGGTTACCGACCCCTCATGACCAGCCTTGCAGGCAGCAGCGGTGCACTGCGAAACAAGCAGCTGCAGCTTGGACGTATACAGTAGTTCTAAACAATTCCACCCCCACATAGACCAGACAGTTTAAAAATGTACTTTACCCATTCCGAGGCAACGATGTTGTTGACCATACACCTCGAATTTCTCACGCGAAATGTAGATTCCTCCCGTTTATACGAGTTATTTTAGAAGACAGAAGAAATCGGACGATACACGCTTTTTCACGTCGCTAAGGTACCGTAACTTGTGAAAACCCAATGCAGGACTACGGCATAGAGTATATTCCCTCTAAACATTCTTGTATCAAAGAGAAAAATATCTTTCCTTATCTGTCACGTCATGCGTCACAGGACTAGAATATTAAACTCATTTTTGGCTCATGATGGAGGGCTGTCACAGAACGCCTCCCCACTTTCGAATTCTCTCTTAAGCTAACCGGATGTCTTGCCACATACGAAGTTTCTTAAAATAACAGAAGAGAGCAATTGTAAATATAAGTTTATAAGTTTTATACTATGTATCACTTTATAAATTTGGCAACACACCTGATTTTATTACGATGTTTCTCTCTCCCTGTATAAGTGAACAATTGAAGTATATAAGCCGTGCGTGGCTCGTGTTCGTGCCATATCTCATTTGACATCCTGTTTTTACTGTACTATCACCTCGTTATCATAATTTCAATTACTGGTGTCACTGAGTCGCCGCCTTACGTGCCCGTGAGCGGCAGCAGCGGCACATATCGATATAAGTCCTGGCGTATTATCTTTGCTGACTGCTATTACTTCCCGGTTGTCTTGTGTTCGGAGTTAGTTCGGATGTGCCAGTGAGTTGGAATGCGCTAGCAGTGCAGTTCGGACCTGGCAGTGTTTAACTTCGGACGCGGCAGAAGTTCAGTCGGGGCACGGCTGCGTAGTATGTTCGAGTGTAACTGACAGCCCCTTATTTTGGTCCCTTTCCACAATTTATTCTATCTGTCCTGTCCTGCGGATTTAGCAGGGCGTTTCAGTATCGTTAAAAGATATCGCCGCAACGAAAAAAAAACACCAAGTAAAGAACGATATTTGTGGTGCCATAGCCATCACCTACACCCGCCAGGCGGCATGTCACTGATGTCAAACTGATAGCCTAATTAATTAAATTGATCATGAGAGTCACTTAGCATGGTGAGTAATTTTTCTTTTTCAGCAGTCGGATTACACTCACCAGGTAGTACAAATGGGAATCCCTGCAGCGAAGACGATGTTCTTTCCGAGTAACATTATCGAGAACCGACATTTGAAGCTGACCGCAGAAGGATTCTACCACCAGCAACATACACTATGTGATCAAATGTATCCAGACACCCCCAAAAACATACCTTTTTCATACTATACACATTGTCCTGCACGTCTTCTCAGTGCAGCACTCCGTGAAGAATGGGTTGCCATTCCGCTAAAAACCTTCCAGCACCTGATTGAACGCATGCCTGCGAGAGAGGAAGCTGTCATCAAAGCTAATGGTGGACCGACACCATATTTCATTCCAGCATTACCGATGGAGGGCATCAAGAACTTGTAAGTCATTTTCAGCCAGGTGTCCGGATACGTTGTGCTCCCTGCCGCCGTTGGATAAGCAGCTGCAGCAGCAAGTCGTATACTCCTAGCTCACTCATTTGTTACATAGTTTAATTCTTAATTTCTTTGCGTGTTTTTGGTACTTGCATTGTTTAATTCATAAATTTCGGGCGTATTATAGTATTTGAGAGTTGTAGCATCGCGTTTTAGTACCTGAATAGTGTAAATTCGCGTAGTCGTTTGTCTACTGTTTTGTTTTGAACGGCCAGTGTCGGTTGGTCGCAGTCAGTGTGCTCCCTGCCGCCGTTAGATAAGCAGCTGCAGCAGCAAGTCGTATACTCCTAGCTCACTCATTTGTTACATAGTTTAATTCTTAATTTCTTTGCGTGTTTTTGGTACTTGCATTGTTTAATTCATAAATTTCGGGCGTATTATAGTATTTGAGAGTTGTAGCATCGCGTTTTAGTACCTGAATAGTGTAAATTCGCGTAGTCTCCTTCCGCCGCCGAGCAGTGTCAGCAGTGCGCAAGTAGCAGCATTACTGAATTTACTAGGCAATCTTGTATTTTAATAACCGTTTAAATTTTGTCGATTTGTTTGCGCTCTCTGTAGATTAGTTCAGACGTTCTTTGCAAAACAGTTTTTAGCATGGATAGGGACTGCAACTGCTGTGTTCGGATGCAGGCTGAGTTGGCATCCCTTCGCTCCCAGCTTCAGGCAGTGTTGGCTTCGGTCACACAGCTTGAAGCTGTTGCCAATGGGCATCACTGTGGGGGTCCGGATGGGGGTTTGTCGGGGACGGCCAGCTCGTCCCACGCATCCCCTGATCGGACTACGACTGTGGTTGCCCGGGATCCTGCCCGCATTGAGGCTGATCCCTCACCTGTGGTAGAGTGGGAGGTCGTTTCAAGGTGTGGCAGGGGACGAAAGACATTCCGGAGGGCTGAGCGGAAAGCCTCTCCAGTTTGTCTGACGAACCGGTTTCAGGCTCTGTCTCAGGCTGATACTGATCTTCGGCCTGACATGGCTGCTTGTCCTGTTCCAGAGGTTGCCCATCAGTCTGCAAGATCCGGGCAGTCGCAGAGGGTGGGCTTACTGGTAGTTGGGAGCTCCAACGTCAGGCGCGTAATGGGGCCCCTTAGGGAAATGGCAGCAAGAGAGGGGAAGAAAACCAATGTGCACTCCGTGTGCATACCGGGGGGAGTCATTCCAGATGTGGAAAGGGTCCTTCCGGATGCCATGAAGGGTACAGGGTGCACCCATCTGCAGGTGGTCGCTCATGTCGGCACCAATGATGTGTGTCGCTATGGATCGGAGGAAATCCTCTCTGGCTTCCGGCGGCTATCTGATTTGGTGAAGACTGCCAGTCTCGCTAGCGGGATGAAAGCAGAGCTCACCATCTGCAGCATCGTCGACAGGACTGACTGCGGACCTTTGGTACAGAGCCGAGTGGAGGGTCTGAATCAGAGGCTGAGACGGTTCTGCAACCGTGTGGGCTGCAGATTCCTCGACTTGCGCCATAGGGTGGTGGGGTTTCGGGTTCCGCTGGATAGGTCAGGAGTCCACTACACGCAACAAGCGGCTACACGGGTAGCAGGGGTTGTGTGGCGTGGGCTGGGCGGTTTTTTAGGTTAGATGGCCTTGGGCAAGTACAGAGAGGGCAACAGCCTCAACGGGTGCGGGGCAAAGTCAGGACATGCGGGGACCAAGCAGCAATCGGTATTGTAATTGTCAACTGTCGAAGCTGCGTTGGCAAAGTACCGGAACTTCAAGCGCTGATAGAAAGCACCGAAGCTGAAATCGTTATAGGTACAGAAAGCTGGCTTAAGCCAGAGATAAATTCTGCCGAAATTTTTACAAAGGTACAGACGGTGTTTAGAAAGGATAGATTGCATTCAACCGGTGGTGGAGTGTTCGTCCCTGTTAGTAGTAGTTTATCCTGTAGTGAAGTAGAAGTGGATAGTTCCTGTGAATTATTATGGGTGGAGGTTACACTCAACAACCGAGCTAGGTTAATAATTGGCTCCTTTTACCGACCCCCCGACTCAGCAGCATTAGTGGCAGAACAACTGAGAGAAAATTTGGAATACATTTCACATAAATTTTCTCAGCATGTTATAGTCTTAGGTGGAGATTTCAATTTACCAGATATAGACTGGGACACTCAGATGTTTAGGACGGGTGGTAGGGACAGAGCATCGAGTGACATTATACTGAGTGCACTATCCGAAAATTACCTCGAGCAATTAAACAGAGAACCGACTCGTGGAGATAACATCTTGGACCTACTGATAACAAACAGACCCGAACTTTTCGACTCTGTATGTACATAACAGGGAATCAGTGATCATAAGGCCGTTGCAGCATCCCTGAATATGGAAGTTAATAGGAATATAAAAAAAGGGAGGAAGGTTTATCTGTTTAGCAAGAGTAATAGAAGGCAGATTTCAGACTACCTAACAGATCAAAACGAAAATTTCTGTTCCGACACTGACAATGTTGAGTGTTTATGGAAAAAGTTCAAGGCAATCGTAAAATGCGTTTTAGACAGGTACGTGCCGAGTAAAACTGTGAGGGACGGGAAAAATCCACCGTGGTACAACAACAAAGTTAGGAAACTACTGCGAAAGCAAAGAGAGCTCCACTCCAAGTTTAAACGCAGCCAAAACCTCTCAGACAAACAGAAGCTAAACGATGTCAAAGTTAGCGTAAGGAGGGCTATGCGTGAAGCGTTCATTGAATTCGAAAGTAAAATTCTATGTACCGACTTGACAGAAAATCCTAGGAAGTTCTGGTCTTACGTTAAATCAGTAAGTGGCTCGAAACAGCATATCCAGACACTACGGGATGATGATGGCATTGAAACAGAGGATGACACGCGTAAAGCTGAAATACTAAACACCTTTTTCCAAAGCTGTTTCACAGAGGAAGACCGCACTGCAGTTCCTTCTCTAAATCCTCGCACAAACGAAAAAATGGCTGACATCGAAATAAGTGTCCAAGGAATAGAAAAGCAACTGGAATCACTCAATAGAGGAAAGTCCACTGGACCTGACGGGATACCAATTCGATTCTACACAGAGTACGCGAAAGAACTTGCCCCCCTTCTAACAGCCGTGTACCGCAAGTCTCTAGAGGAACGGAGGGTTCCAAATGATTGGAAAAGAGCACAGATAGTCCCAGTCTTCAAGAAGGGTCGTCGAGCAGATGCGCAAAACTATAGACCTATATCTCTTACGTCGATCTCTTGTAGAATTTTAGAACATGTTTTTTGCTCGCGTATCATGTCATTTCTGGAAACCCAGAATCTACTATGTAGGAATCAACATGGATTCCGGAAACAGCGATCGTGTGAGACCCAACTCGCCTTATTTGTTCATGAGACCCAGAAAATATTAGATACAGGCTCCCAGGTAGATGCTATTTTTCTTGACTTCCGGAAGGCGTTCGATACAGTTCCGCACTGTCGCCTGATAAACAAAGTAAGAGCCTACGGAATATCAGACCAGCTGTGTGGCTGGATTGAAGAGTTTTTAGCAAACAGAACACAGCATGTTGTTATCAATGGAGAGACGTCTACAGACGTTAAAGTAACCTCTGGCGTGCCACAGGGGAGTGTTATGGGACCATTGCTTTTCACAATATATATATAAATGACCTAGTAGATAGTGTCGGAAGTTCCATGCGGCTTTTCGCGGATGATGCCGTAGTATACAGAGAAGTTGCTGCATTAGAAAATTGTAGCGAAATACAGGAAGATCTGCAGCGGATAGGCACTTGGTGCAGGGAGTGGCAACTGACCCTTAACATAGACAAATGTAATGTATTGCGAATACATAGAAAGAAGGATCCTTTATTGTATGATTATATGATAGCGGGACAAACACTGGTAGCAGTTACTTCTGTAAAATATCTGGGAGTGTGCGTACGGAACGATTTGAAGTGGAATGATCATATAAAATTAATTGTTGGTAAGGCGGGTACCAGGTTGAGATTCATTGGGAGAGTGCTTAGAAAATGTAGTCCATCAACAAAGGAGGTGGCTTACAAAACACTCGTTCGATCTATACTTGAGTATTGCTCATCAGTGTGGGATCCGTACCAGGTCGGGTTGACGGAGGAGATAGAGAAGATCCAAAGAAGAGCGGCGCGTTTTGTCACCGGGTTATTTGGTAACCGTGATAGCGTTACGGAGATGTTTAATAAACTCAAGTGGCAGACTCTGCAAGAGAGGCGCTCTGCATCGCGGTGTAGCTTGCTCGCCAGGTTTCGAGAGGGTGCGTTTCTGGATGAGGTATCGAATATATCGCTTCCCCCTACTTATACCTCCCGAGGAGATCACGAATGTAAAATTAGAGAGATTAGAGCGCGCACGGAGGCTTTCAGACAGTCGTTCTTCCCGCGAACCATACGCGACTGGAACAGGAAAGGGAGGTAATGACAGTGGCACGTAAAGTGCCCTCCGCCACACACCGTTGGGTGGCTTGCGGAGTATCAATGTAGATGTAAATGTAGATGTAGTGCATAGCGCTCTCAGACTTCTGCTCAGTTACGACTTAAATTGGAACAACCACATGTGCGAAGCTGTAGGGAGAGACTGAGGAGCAGTTACAAGGTGCATAGGGACTACCTAAAGCCACGCTGGGGGTTTTCTCTAGCAGATAGGTTCGAAAAACGTGACTCGTTTAGAGGTATGACAGTGCCTCAAATATGATTCACTAGTGGCTGTAATCATTAAACGACTTCTTCATAGGATCCAATGTTGAATGGAAAGAATGCATACAGCATTTCTACCAGAAAGCATACCATTCTCAGCGACTCTTGATTATTTATTTATTTACACGTCAAGTTGCGTAGGACCAAATTGAGGAGCAAATCTCCAAGTTCATGGGACGTATCAGTACACGAAATTACAACATAAAAGTAATAACAGATAAAAATAAATGTTTATGAACGGAAATAATGTCTGTCCATAAGTTTGTCTGTACCTGTAGAACAAAGACCTCTTTTTATGCAGGGTGACGGTAACATAGTCGTTGTAAACGTGTTTTTAATAGCGCGGTCGTTACACGTAATGTACATTATGTGATCAAAAGTATCCATACACCTGGCTGAAAATGACTTAAAAGTTCGTGGCGCCCTCCATCGGTAATGCTGGATTTCAATATGGTGTTGACCCACCCAAAGCACTGGTGACAGCTTCCACTCTCGCAGGCATACGTTCAATCATTTGTTGGAAGGTTTCTTGGAGAATGGCAGCCCGTTCTTCACGGAGTGTTGCACTGAGAAAAGGCATCAAGTCGGTCAGTGAGGCCTGGCATGATGTCGCAGGACTCTGTGCAGGCCAGTCCATTACTGGAATGTTATTGTTTTGTGACCCCTCCGCCACAGGCAGTGCATTATGAACAGGTGCTCGATCGTGTTGAGAGATGTAATAACCATCCCTGTGTTGCTCTTCAACAGTGGGAAGCAAGAAGGTGCTTAAAACATCAATGTAGACCTGTGCTGTGATAGTTCCACGCAAAACAACAAGGGGTGCAAGCAGCCTCAATGAAAAACACTACCACACCATAACAGCATCGCCTCCGAATTTTACTCTAGGCACTACATACACTGGCAGTTACCCACACCGTGCCATCGGATTGCCACATTGTGTACTGTGATTCGTCACTCCAATTAACGTTTTTCCACTGATCAATCGCCCAATGTTTACGCTCCTTACATAATCTGGCATGATGTGTGGCTTATGAGCAGCCGCTCGTCCATTAAATCCAAGTTTTCTTACCTCCCACCTAACTGTCATAGTACTTGCAGTGGATCCTGATGCAGTTTGTAATTCTTGTGTGTTGGTCTGGATAGATGTCTGCGTATTACACATTATGACCTCCTTTAACTGTCGGCGGTCTCTGTCAGTCAACAGACGAGGTCTGCCTGTTTGCTTTTGAGCTGCACAAGTTCCTCCAAGTTTCCACCTCACTATCACATCGGAATCAGTAGACCTAGGGATGTTTAAGAGTGTGGAAATCTCGCATATAGACATATGACACAAGTGACACACAATAACCTGACCACATTCGAAGTCCATGAGTTCCGCAGAACGCCCCATTCCGCTATCTCACTATATCTAATGACTACTGAGGTCGCTGATATGGAGTACCTGGCAGTAGGTGACAGTACAATGCACCTAATAAGAGAAAAGTATGTTGTTATGGGTGTCCGGATATGTTTGAGCACATAGTGTATCTGCCACCATCTGCAGCCCGTATAGAAACAGGGTAAGCTGCAGGGCCACGTTCTGACCACTTAGTGGAAATGGGAACACGTTGTCGTAGCTTCGCCAATGGCTTTCGATGTGTAAGGTAAGTGCCAAAACGAAGCTCTCTCCTGCAACATGATGCAGTATAAAAGACAATACTAACAGTTGCGGTAGTTCTTCTTATCGGGAAAATTAGGAACACTCGACATCATACAGGTACTGCAGCCGGAAGCAGATCTGCATCCATCAGAGTCAATTCACGTTTATTACCCAAACATTCCATCTCCGTTATTTTGTACTATCCAACAGAGAAAAATTACAAACTGTAAAAAGCTCTGCTAACTACATCCGACAGAGAACACGATAAGACTTTTACCACATCTCTTTCTTCCGATATATTGGAAACAAATACCGTCTGCATGCTGGCGTCAAGGATATGCCGCGATCCTATTAAATATGCGGGTATTGATCCACTCAGTGATCGATTTCGCCTGCATCGACCAGCGTAATGTTTTACTACCTGTACTGTAGGAGGACTGTATTACACAGACTATCAGTCGTAAGGGAGGTTCCCTGTTCTGTTTTGTTGTTTGATACATTGTTTTTTTTTCTGCTGTAACACTCTTAAAAATGGTTCAAATGGCTCTAAGCACTATGGGTCTAAACATCTGAGGTCATCAGTCCCCTAGAACTTAGAACTACTTAAACCTGACTAACCTGAGGACATCACACACATCCATGCCCGAGGCAGGATTCGAACCTGCGAACATATCAGCAGCGCGGTTCCGGACTGAAGCGCCTAGAACCGCTCGGCCACAGCGGCCGGCAACACTCTTAAACTCATCTTTCACAGTGCGGAGATAGCTAATGATCTGTGTTCAATTTCAATTGATTCCTCATATTGCAGTCATGTATGCGATCACTGTTTCGGTGCTAGCCATCTCCGGAAGGTGTTGCCCCTCCACCAAGACTCTTTCTTTATCTCAAACAAGCGATGTCAGTCAATCATTTTGTGGTAATCAACAGTGAATCAGTATACAGATGGGATGGTAAAGATACCACCGAAGTTCTGTAATAATAAGCGTTATAGTTGATAGTGTAAACAATTTTAGCAATTTTACAGTAATTTCAACACCGACCAATGATGCGACAGCATGTTTCCCAATTTCAGTATCATAGCTAAACCGCCCCTTCTCTACTTTGCGAGTATCATTGCAAATGTAGGTAGATGACTGTGCAGTATATCCATTCAGTGTTCATTCTCGAACATGTACACCGAAAAATACCAGACAGTGATCTACATATATCTAGCACATCTATCGTAGTGCGGAATTTACGATATTTCCCTATGCAGATGGGGGTCACAGAGCATTCTCGCATTCTTAGGATAAAGTTGGAGACTGAAAGATTACCTCACATTGTCTTTGACCAGCGCTCCCTGCAACACTGTCACCAATTTAATCTGCAGAAGACCAGAAGTAGACCTCTACATTCCATGTTTCGTGAAGGAAGACAGCAAACAGAGCCTGTAACTACTGTCCCTACCCATCCAAGAGCAGAATATTTCACCAGATGCGTGGATTTCAATGAGGTTAGCACACCTTATCGGCGTATAGTAGTAGATATGGAGGTGTTGTGATGTAATAGCAATTGGTTAAGAAGAAGAAGAAGAAGAATAAGAAGAAGAGGGTCATTTTTGTGCATGATGGAGCTCCATACAGATGGTGTTTGAAGCATTTTACGTAAATCAACTGCGCTATCAGTTTTAAAATACAGTTCTAGTGTCTGGGTTCAGTAATAAGCAGGTAAGAGAGAACATAAACACATGCACTACTAAGGCTACATGGTTCTGCACTTAAAACACACTATAATGTAGGATCGTTGCAGTTTCTGACCAATTAGTCATGCGGAATGCAACGCTGTTAATATTCCAATGTAAGAAATTTTCAGCGCATGACATACATTCTCCTTGCAGGTTTCTCTACGATAAACTATGGTGACAAACTGTAAAATTAAAAAAGTACTTCCTTAAAATATCGATTCTTTGTGATACATGCACAATATAGCTTTCCAGAGGTGTATAGCATCCACTGTTAATATCCGATCATGGTTCAGAAATTATACTATGCTCGCATCAGTCCTATATAAATTTATCGTTAGTAACAGAGAATGCCTCTTAAATATAAAGAGACAATCGCATAGCAGCGGTGTTAGATGTGTGAAATTACACATCATGCTGCCACTAACACCATAAACAGTTTATCAGTCAAACGTTGAAAATACGTTTTATTATGAAGAAGGATCGTTGTAAGGTGAGCTTTTACGTGATCTATTTGACTAATGTTAATTGTTAAACAATTAATTTGAAAGGGTAGTGTGAAAGGCTTGTTTAACTCTATTTCTGATTTCGAAACTACGTCAGCTTTTCCTTTGTCTCCAGCATTAGCCAATAGGAATATAGTGTTCTGAGGAGAGATGAAAACCTCCATCTTCATGTTTGGAGAAATCGGTTCACACAGACAAGCAGGAGGTGGCTTCTTGGGAACGACAGGGACAGGAAGCGATTCTGGAATTTCCCAGTCATCAGAATTTTGCCACTTGATGCTTTGTTTGGGGGCCTTAAGATCAAAGGAGGCCGATGTCCGGTCTATGGTCAGTGATATTTAGTAATGTGATCTGTAAGTAGGACATTGGGCTATTTTGACCTTCGTGGCTGCCCCCTGACGATAGACCCCAATCAGTGACTACTATATTGTACTTCATTTCATTACTTCGTGATTGGAGGCAAGGCTGGCGGATGCAGTCATGATGTACACCTAAGTGGGAGAATGCCATCTCTCGCAAACTGATTAAATAAAAAATATGTATCAATAGAAAATTTTCCAATAAGGTGACGCCTACAATCTGCCACATTGTAATTACATAATTAGGACATGTAATTGCTGGATGTGAGCTTTTCCCACCAAATAAAAGTGTACTCCAGTCCCTGCAAATTGAATTTTATGAAACACAGTTTATCCCATACTATGTAATTGAGTTTCTTTTTATAAGATCCTTTCTCTCCAGCACAGACAGTAGGTTATAGCCCATGATGGAATCCATTCTCAGTCAGGAATTTGTCTTGGAAGAAAGGCACCTCACATGCGTCGGTACTCCAGAGGGGTTTATCCAGTAAATGCTGCTTCATTTGCAGTTCAGTCTGATACTCACCGATTGCTTGTGTCAGCCTGGCAGTGGCATGTTACAGAAGGAGAAATAGAGAACGAACATGTGTTTCGATGGGAATTTCTCAGTTGCTTTTGTTTGGAGAATAGTGTGACATCCAGTATGTTAGTTGTGTGGTCCGAGCGGTCACTCCTGAAAAGGGGAGTGGCACATCACTTTGCATAACCCAGAGGGAGCTGCATGTGCAGTGGCATGAGCCGGTATTGGGTGCAGTGCACTGAACAGGGGATGGCAGATGGTGTGTGCTTCAGATTGGAAAGATTTTTAGGAGTGTAATTGCATGTGATGGGTGTTTCATGTCGGTATTCAAAAAAATGGTTCAAATGGCTCTGAGCACTATGGGACTCAACTTCTGAGGTCATTAGTCCCCTAGAACTTAGAACTAGTTAAACCTAACTAACCTAAGGACATCACACACATCAATGCCCGAGGTAGGATTCGTACCTGCGACCGTAGCGGTCACGCAGTTCCAGACTGTAGCGCCTAGAACAGCACGGCCACTTCGGCCGGCCGTCGGTATCCCTCGCATGATCAGAGGGCAAAAAATGATCTATTTAATTACGTCCTTACAAGACCTGCGTCTTACCAAACTACAGAGAATGATGAGCAAGAGAAGTACAACGCATGCAGACTGAATTTTTTTGCACATAAACGATATAACCTCTGATTTGTAGTTGAATTTTCTAACATGAAAGCCTTCCTCTCCCCCACAGTGTCCCCAGTTTCCAGGTCGGGGGAGGAGAGTGTAGAGGGGTTTACCAGAGGGGGAGGGTTAATTAATTGATCCATGTAATGAAGGAGTCAATCAAATTGATTGAGTGAGGTTTGGCTATCCGATTAACTCAGGTCTGAAAGTATACCTGTATGACTGGGGAGGAGGGGAGGAAGGTTTGAGTTTTCCTGAGGTGTTGAGGTTGGAGGAGGGGAGGGGGGAAGAACAATAGGTTAAGGATCTGTCAATCAAAAGGGAGGATTATCCCGAGGATGTCATAACCTGTAAATCAAAAGAGAGTGCCCCTGAGTGCATACTTGCCGCTGATGTAGGCTCAAAACATGGTTCAAATGGCTCTAAGCACTATGGGACTTAACATCTGAGGTCATCAGTCCCCTAGACTTAGAAACTAATTAAACCTAACAAACCTAAGGACATCACACACATCCATGCCCGAGGCAGGATTCGAGCCTGCGACCGTAGCAGGTGCGCGGATCCTGATTCAAGTGCCTAGAACCGCTCGGCCACAGCAGCCGGCTACTCTCACAAACAAAGTGTGCTCGTGTTCTCTTTGTCCTACTACTCATGACCTGTGTGTAATCATCTAATGGCACATACTTCCACAAACGTACTACCAAACTGTCGGATCCCTGATACGCAAAATCAGTTTAGTATTTCGTTCCAGAGATGGTTAAACAAGCTACTAAGCGGGTTGTTGTGATGTTTTGGCTTATCAGTGTACGGTTCACAGAAGAAGAGAAGATCCCAAGGAGAACAATACTTTTTTTACATATTCATTAAGTGAGCAGGAAAGCATCACAGAAATAATTTTTTAGCTTCAGCGACAGACGCTATACGATAGCATTAGGGATCACCATGCAGTTTAGTGTAAAAATTCCGAGAGTGTGAGTTCGTTACAGAGTCAACTAGTATGTTCCTTCTTCCTTCGTGTATTTCGAGAAAGGGCAATGAACATAAAATTACGGAGATTCCAGGATATATGGAGGCTTACGATCAATTGTTCTTTCTGCGAACCATTCGAGACTGGAAAAGGAAAGGAGGGAAGTGACTGTGGCACACAAAGTACCTACCGTAAAGTGGATTTCACATTATAGATGTAGATGTAAATTTAGTATTGACTGCCTACAACCTATCCAAACACCCAATTTTTTCCACCAGGACGTTTTGATTCATGGAATATTGGGAATAGTTAGTGGTTGTTACAAAGGTGTCCCTTTTTTTACTAATTCTGCATGGTTTTTCCTAACACACTGCGCAATTTTCCTTCACGTCTAGGGTTATACAGTTCTAAGCGGCCTCAAGGTGTGTAACTCGGATCAACTCTTGAAAGTGTGTAGTCTTCGTAACACCATATTGTGTGGTAACGATTCTTTTAAATGTTTACCTGAATGCCAGTTTTCCCTACTGTTTTGTACTGCTAGTACTTTAAAAATTATCTTTGAATAACGTGTTTAAAGCTTTCGGTACACCACATAATCTCAAAAATCTTTTAGGGTCCTATATGTGTTTATGTTTCGTTATGTATTTGTCTCAAGTAGTATACTCATCTCTGTGTCCAAGCCACAGGAGATACCGCTTCCCTTTCATGACTATAGGAGTATATCTGATATATAGGCAATTCGAGAGTTCGGTGCCAACGACTGTGAACTTTATTCGTCATATGGCACACCAGGCCTATGTCCATTTTATCTTTATGGGGATTATAGGTGCAGGCGCCTGCATCTTTCCATAGTAGTTTGTTGCGCAGGTACGATACTTTAAGCATTTCTTTCTGTCGTCGATAGTTATGCGTGACATAGATATCATGATTTTCTGATTATTCCTTAACAGTAGTATGCGCTCAGTAAGTATGCTTGGGTTGAAATTTAATGACGTTTCAGCATCACCAGAAATAACAAGGATTAAACCAGTGCAAACTGAAACTACGGAACTCAACCCAGATCGGTAAAGCTTGACTGCCAATGCAATAAAATGCATTGAGTTCAAAACTCGGGTACATCAGCAGCTAGGTAGAAGATGTGCCAAATGTCTGAGGTCCACCAAGTAATGTTATTATCTTGTTATAACTTTGAAGGAATTACTTTTTCCTTTGTGGATACAGAGAAATACGATTACAGCTTAAGTCGTGTGTTTGCTTCCAGAATTACGAGCGAGGAGCTCACAGGTTTAATGGCTGAGAGCTCCGGTCGCTGCAGCGTCTGACGTTACTCGCAGGCAGTACGCTTTATGTGCTCTATCTTGCTCCAGTACGCTGTCTGCTCTGCAATCCTTCCGTTCCTGCAATTAAGAAGAACCCCCATTCCACGTCTCCTCCACACCTTGTCCCTCCATAAATAAACTGCTTGCGCAGTTCACAATAGGATTTTGCATGAAAACTTCGAATTAACTGAATCTCTCGTGAAGTCACCAGCGTATCACGAATACAAATTTTTGTGGACGCCAGTATTAACACTGGCAAATAAAATATTTGCACTGGTTACCAAAAGCCATAATCATAACCATTCGATATTACCTGAGTGAGTTGGCGGTGTGGTTCAGACACTTGACGCACATTTAGGTAAAGCAAGCTGCATGTCTCCAGGCGCACATCGGGATCGTTAAACAAGACGTGTTTAATTCATTTACTTTTTCTCTCCTCTGCGATGTTTCTGTACTGACGTCATTGCCAATGCCGTATACACGTTACATAATTACTCAGTCACATTTATCTAACTCTGTTTATTCCTCCATTTTATACAACAGCACTAAAGAGTTCGAGACATTTTTCGTGTAATACCACGTAGAGTAGTAATCACTCATGGACCAAAAATTATGACCACTGCACACAGCGAAAGCGAATCGTGCCTTGTTGCATGACGGGGACGTGGCACTGTAAGCATATACACAGAGAACAGGCGAATGCTGAGTCATTTTAGCGATGATACGGTTTGCAATAGGCCAGATGTGGTGCAACGTCCTTCTGATAGGTGGGCTCATCCTGCCACGTTGTTTGTAAAATTAATTCGATTTTGTGATCACAGAAATAAGATCAGATGCCCTCTGAGAACGTGAAGTTTCACTCGATTCCTACTCCCCTTCGGAGTGCTTCACTTTTATGAGGCAGTGTAAATTGTTGAAACTTATTAATCTTCCGATATGTTTTAATTAGTATGCTACCATTAGAATTTTTCATATCAATATATATTGTATGCTTCTCTCTTCCACGTGCTATTCCTTTTCGCCGGCCGTGGTGGCCGAGCGGTTCTAGGCGCTCAGTTTGGAACCGCGTGACTGCTACGGTCGCATGTTCGAATCCTGCCTCGGACATGGATGTGTGTGATGTCCTTAGGTTAGTTAGGTTTAAGTAATTCTAAGCTCTAGGGGACTGATGACCACAGCTGTTAAGTCCCATAGTGCTGAGAGCCATTTGAACCATATTCTTTTTCCTGTTAATTGTTAAGCAACACGTACTGTCTATGAACGACCATCTTGCATCAAATTCGCTTTGGTGTTGCTTGGTTACACATTTATGATTAGTTCACGCAGTCTGCGGTAACATAATACTCATGCATGTACTTCGCCACTTACGAGGAACAATAGTGATTCATCTCGCATTTCATAAAACGTTCGGCTCAACTTGTCGGTCAGTGCTTCAGCATAGTTGATCAGTGTGTGTTGGACAGCCAGTGTGATGAAAAAGCGTAAGCTGTTATTCAGTGGGAATGTTCAAACGGCTTGACATCCAATGGCAGCCGGAGGAAGTTTGCTTACAGGAGCGCAGTAGCATGGTATTTCTCTGCAACGTAGTACTACACGTGCGCCATTTGTCGACGAAATTCAGGCGACTGTTTACAAATTTCATTCAACGTACAAGAGACCATAAAGTTGCACAGACTGTCTACGTATTGGTCAACTTTTCATCTGTAAACCTACCCATACAGATGTGCATCTAATACTGTCGGAAAAACAAATCCGAGACATAATCGAACAGTACAGGTTGCAATCTTGGGGCGAAGTGTGGATTGAGCAGTACTGTTGTCAATCTCAGTTATCGTATGTAAATGGACCAAGTTCGTTTGCAAACACGACGCACGTTGCATACCGTCAACATATGGATTGTTTTGCTGACATTTTGGATGCGATAACGATATAAAGATAAATGAGTCTAAGAAATCAACCGAAAAGCAATTAAGTCTCTAACGAGCCACGGGTCCCTCGTACCAAAATAATCGGAAAAGATCTTAATACCGTAGATCAAACATTGTCCTATGGATGTACTTTACAGTGATTTTCAGAGTTTAGTTGTAGATGTGAATGTTCTTAGCTAGTCATGTACATTTTTCATATACAATGTTTCCGAAACCATTGGCGCCGAAGTCATACAGATAGAAAAGAGTTCTAAGCTGAATGTTTTAACGTAAGCAACTAATGGAAATAAGTTAACATTTAGCTTTTTATTGCCATAAATAATTTACAACTTACAGCAACAACTTTAGCTAACAGAAAATCTGATGAAGACAGTCTCAATTCATACAACAAAATTCACTGACTCTTGGTTCAGGATCATTCGATCACGTTGTTCGTACACGTTACTCAAAACAAGTGTGTAATTACTGCATCACCAACAATCTCCACACTGTATTGCCAGAGTCTGCTTTTCACGGGGAAGTTGGCGAGTGCTTAATGATAAATCTTTTACAACATAATCGAATGACATTAGCTAAAATGTTACTGTGAGAATAATTCTATATTGAGAACATTTCCCAAATCCCTATCGCTTGAATAATGAAGTTTTGCGTAATTTTCTATATACGGCGATAATTTGTTTACAATTAAGATGTCGCTTATTTCTAAACTTATTCCTGTACATCCATTCGCCTTTTCTGGCTGATCCAGCTTCATCATGCTTTGAAAGTGTTATACCGGAGCCGAGGTAGCCCCTGAGGGCCGCCACCAATATTAAACCATAGAGGACGAGGTTGGCTATGCCCAGGGCGTACCAAAAGCACCATGGTAAATACTGGCTATTTACATTCAAGATAATGTAAACAGACATTCGGAGCACTACTTCCTGCAGTGTGAGCTCAAGCCACGGCCTGCAGGAAGTATTCTATCTATCTATCGCTTGAGCCTTGTCCCGCAGTTACACAGGGTCAGCCATCGTTAATCGGATTTGGCATGTTAATGTTTAAAGGGTGGCTGGATGCCCTTCCTGCCACCACCCCGTACCCTCCGGGACGGAATTAGTGTACCCCAACTGGCTGCGTCGAGTGTAATCCAGGAAATAGTGCGAAAGTGTTCAGATGTCTGCGGGCCGTGTAACTGAGGCGGTACATGGGGACCAGCCCGGTATTCACCTAGCGGGATGTGGAAAACCGCCTAAAACCCACATCCAAGCTGACCAGCACATCGGCCCTCGTCGTTAATCCGCTGGGCGGATTCGATCCGGGGCCGGCGCGCCTACCCGAGTCCAGGAAGCAGCCCGTTAGCGCTCTCGGCTACCCTGGCGGATTGCAGGAAGTATCACTTCGCCAAAACCTGATTGGCTGGATACAGCTATTTATGGGCTAGAACCAGCGCCGAAGTTCAGTTCACGCTGGATGCCGACCTCGTGTACTATGACAGTTGAAGATTACGTCTTCGTCTCTGAATTGGACTGTAACTAGTGTGTATGTGTGTTACCACGAACTTTTGTGGAAAATTATAAGCGAACTTTTGTTTGCCTCAATAGGAGACTTTTACTGGCATCGTTATTGTTACCTTTCGTTTGTTGTCCAGTCATCAACCTTGTGAACTTACATCAATATATGTTGTGTTTGTGAAAAAATGCGAATTGTCTGTCACAACAGAAAGCATGACGGCAATTTCGTGTATCGAGCTATTCACCATTTTCGACAACCATTTATGAAATACAACAGAGGGCAACGGTCTGAATTCAAAAGTACCGCCACACACGTTGCAAATTGGACCTCGTACCACGAATCGTATATTTCTATCTCAAAATATTCAGTTTAGAATGCTCAGTCAATTGAACAATATGTCTATTACCAAAAAACAACGTTTCAGTGTAGGAGAACTTACAGTTTTGAAGGACTATAGTAGACAAGCAGTCTCACACTTTTAGGGGCCAAATACACTGATAAGCCAAAACATTATGACTACTTCTCACCGTGACGGTGGACGCCGCTTGGCGGCGTTGTGGGCACGTCATGCAGTGACAAAAGTATGTAGGCGGAGCAGACGCCGACGGGAGATCACCCTAGCGAAGATATGGGCTGCAGATAAGGAAATTCATTGAGAGAAGCGGCTTTGACACAGGGCAGCCGTTGAACGAGTACTTCGAAAGCGACGAAGCTGGTCAAATGTTCACGTGCTGCTGTCGTGAGTTTCTACGGAAAGAGATAGGACAGTAAAATTACCCACTAGGCGCTAAATCGTAGGATGTCCAAGACTCTTCACGGAACGTGGGGTTCGGAGGCATGTCTGCTCCGTAAAGTAGGATAGATGGTGATCTGTGGTGTCTCTGCCGAAAGAGCAGAATGGTGGTGCACACACAAGTGTTTCGGAGCACACCGTTCATCTTACATTGTTGAACATGGAGCTTCGCAACAGACCACCCATAGATGTTCACATGTTGACCCAACGACATCGTTAATTACGACTGCATTGGGCACGGGATCATTGAGAATCGACGGTCGATCAATGGGAACGTGTCGGCTCTCCGGGTGAATCACATTTTTGCTACACTAGGTCGATGGTCGTCTCCACAAACACCGTCATTATGGTGAACGGCGGCTGAAAATGTGCAGCGTGCCACGGACACAGTCTGGTGGTAACAGTATTATGCTATGGAATACCATCTCCTGCTTTTGGATGCGACCTGTTGTAGTCATAGAAGACACGCTGACAGCTGCGAACCACCTGCAACCCTTCATGATTGATGTCTTGCCCGGCGGCGATTTCATCTTTCAGCAGTATAAATGTTCGTGTCTTGGAGCCAGAACCTTGCTTCAATGATTTGAGGAGCATTATAGCCAACTCATTTTGATGTCTCATCGATCAAACTCGCCTGATGTAAATCCTATGGAACCGCCCTGGGTCGCTATCGGACGCCTTCACCTCTTATGCAGATCAGCGGCCCGTTATCTACGCGAGTTCCATGACCTGTGTGTAGATACAGCGTGACAATTATTGAACTATATGAAATAAAATCGTCATAATTTCTGAACGGTTTGTGTTACGACGTGCAAAATGCACAGTTGGCCGAGGGGAATGATGGGAATTAGTATGCTCTGTATGGTTTATTTTAACGACGAAGTCCAGTTTCATTTGAATGGGTTCGTCAATAAGCAAAATGGGCGCATTTGGGGGACTGAGACTCTACATTTCGTGATACAGAAGTTTCTTCGCCCTCAACGGGTGACTGTGTGGAGTGCTATGTCCACTCACGGAATAATCGGTGCGACATTCCTTGATGTCACGGCGACTACCGAGCGGTACGTGAAGGTTTTGGAAGATGATTTCATCCCCATTGTCCGAAGTGACCCTGATTTCGACAAGATGTGATTCTTGTATCACGGAGCTCGACCACATCGAAGCAGGAGAGTGTTTGATGTCCTGGAGGAGCACTTTGGGGATCGCAATGTGGCTCTGGGGTACCCAGAGGCCACTGGCATGGCCCTCGACTGGCCGCTGTATTCTCCGGATCTGAACACATGCAACTCCTTTTGTGTGGAGCTATATTAAAGACAAAGTGGATAGCAATAGCACAAAAACCATTGCTAAGCTGAAAATAGCCATTCAAGAGGTTATCATCAGCATCAACATTCCGACACTTCAGCAGGTCATTCAGAATTTCGCTATTCGTCTGCGCCACATCAACGCCAATGATGGCAGGCATATCGAATATGTCATAACCTATATCCGAACATCTGTAGTGACGTTTAGATATTGAATGAAGTGTGTGCACGCCTTAGTTGGTAGCTAATTTTTTTTTTCTTCATATAGTTCAGTATTTGCTACCCTGTATCTAACGCCACATACCCCCATGTACTTGACAACAAACTTTCGGATTCCTGATGCGCAGAATCAGTGTTGTATTTCGTTCCAAAGGCGGATAAGCAAGCTATTAAGCAGGTGGTCGCAACGTTTTGGCTCAACAGTGTATGTACAGTCGGTAAAGTATCCTACATTAAGTGTTATAATAAAGAATGGATGGTTGTTCATTAACGGTTAACGCAGAAAGACGTCGTGAATAATGAATGCGCGTGAGTTAGGCATTTGTAACTGCTTATGTTTCTCCACTGTCTTTGATGAAGCAACCTTGAAAAACAATACACAATGGTATGTCACGCAAACACTCTAGGCAATTTAATTTCGTCAGGAAGTTGATAAATCGATGATGTACAAAACCGCAGTGGAAAGATAAAACGAAATGTTCGGTAGGATCTTAGATGCGTCTACTTCTACATCTGAATCTGCATATGTATGGATACTCTGCAAATCACACTTACGTGCCTGGCGGAGGATTCATCGAACCACCTTCAGAATAATTCTCCATTATTCAACTCTCGAACAGCGCGCGGAAGAAACGAACACTTATATTTTTCCGTGCGAGCTCTGATTTCACTGATTTCGTTATGATAATCGTTTCTCCCTATGTAGGTCGGCTTCAACAAAATATTTTCGCATTCGGAGAGAAAGTTGGTGACTGAAATTTTGTGAGATCCGCCGTAGCGTGAAACGCCTTTGTTTTAATGACGTCGACGCCAAATCCTGTACCATATCCGTAATACTCTCTCCCCTGTTTCTCGATAGTACAAAATGTGCTGCCCTTCTTTCAACTTTGTAGATGAACCCCGTTAACCTAATGGCAAGGATACCGCATCGCGCGGCTTGACTCCAAAAGAGGACAGACAATCGTAGTGCAGGCAGTCTCTTTAGTAGAGCTGTTGCATCTTCTAAGAGTTCTGCCAATAAAACGCAGCCTTTTGTTACCTTCCTCACAACATTTTCAATGTGGTCTTCCCAATTTAAGTTGTTCGTAATTGTAATTCCCAGGTATTCAGTTGAATTTACAGCCTTTGGAGTTGATTGATTTATCGTGTAACTGAAGTTCAACGGTTTCCTTTTAGGACTCATGTGGATGACCACACACTTTTCATTATTTAAGGTCAATTGCCAATTTTCGCATCATACAGATATATTTTCAAAATAGTTTTGCGATTTGTTTTGATCTTCTTATTACTTGACTAGACGATAAACGACACCATCATCTGCAAACAACCTAAGACGGCTGGTCGGATTGTCTCTTAAATCGTTTACATAGATAAGGAGCAGACGGGGTCTATAACACTACATTGGGAATGCCAGAAATCACTTTTGTTTTACTCGATGACTTTCTGTCAGTTACTGTGACCTCTCTGACAGGAAATCACGAATCCACTCACATAACCCAGACGATATTCCATAAGCACGCAATTTAATTATAAGCCGCTCGTGATGTACGGCGTCGAAAGCCTTCTGGGAATACAGAAATTTGGAACACTTTGTGTGTCTCGTTTTGCAACAGCAAACAGAGGCTCGTAGTTTTGCTCGTATGTAATTGCCTCTTTCTGTGTCCTAAACGCCGGACAGACTATTGTAAACCGCTCACCACAGAATTTCCATCCGTAGCCACAGGCTCTGCGTTTTGCCTTTTGGAGTGAAAATTTGCAAGCTTCCGGGAATTTAATCGATATCACTAAACCTCTATCCTGGAGAACCAGGTACAGGTTACCTACCTAACGGCTTCCAGGGACAACAAAAATTTGATTTTCAATATTTCAGGTAATTACTGACCGAATTTAAAAATTTAAAATGACTTCATAAACTACTCCTTAAGGGACGTAATCATACGGTAAAGGTTTAATACAGTAAGACAAATATTAAAGTTTAAAATTGTGTTTGTCGTAATGATTCGTAACTGACGATGAGTAAATGCCCGGATTCTATCTATCCAGTATCTGAGAATGATAGCACTTAGCAATTTCCAACAAACTTTACATAACATTTCAAACGTTTGTGAAACTTTTTCTCGCTGACACTTAACACAAAATGATGCAAGAGAAAAAATTAGTTGATTACTACAATTTCGCTTTCGTGCGGTCAAACTTCAACATCAAGCATGACGTATTAGATTGTTATTTCTTTACTAACGGCTCTATTCGCAATTCACTTTGCTAATAGTATCTCCATATATCACTGAATGCACCCCGAAAATTATATCAATGTACATTACACAGTTCAGGATATGTGACGTCGAAAATACTGAGATGCGTGAAAACTAGTTTTTGGTTAAAATGTAGCACAGATAACCCAGACTATATTTTACATCTGTCTCAATACTCTGCAAGCCACCTGACGGTGTATTGCGGAAGGAACTTCTGGGATCACTAACTAATCCTCTCATTCCCATACCATTCGCGAATGGCGCGCAGGAAGAATGATTTTCGGTTAGCGTCTGCATTAGCTCTTATTTCTCGTTTTTTTCGTTGTGTACATTTAGCGAGACGTATGTAGTCTCTCAATTTTCAATAGTAAACCTCTCCATAATGCATGACACCTGTCTTGTAGAGTTTGCCACTGGGGTTTGATGAGAATCTCTGTAACGCTCTCGCGCCGGCTAAACGATCCCGTGGCGAAACGCACCGCTCTTCGTTTCATCCTCTCTCTCTCTCTCTCTCTCTCTCTCTCTCTCTCTCTCTCTCTCTCTCTCTCTCTATCAGTCCTACCTGGTAAGGGCCACTGACTGCTGAACAATACTCAATAATCGATGGAACAGGCGCCTTGTAAACCATTTCTTCAGTGGATGAATTACATTTCCTTAAAATTCTTCATATGAATTTGTTTGACATGTGATTTTCCTACTATTTTTTTAATGTGGTCATTCAACGAAAGATCGCCCCGGATAGATTTACCTTTTATGCGATTGCAGGCTTTCTCGGTATATTTCAGCTATGAAATCTTCTCGGGTTATCAGCCGAGTGGCGTCGTCTTCTAATCACATCGTTTCAATGGATTGCGTATCCATTATCTTCAGGTGATGGATACGAAGATGATGGATACGCAATCCATCGAAACGTTACGTCTAGAAGACCACCTCACTCGGCTTATAACCCGTGAAGATTTCATAGCTATATATTTTGTTGTGGTAACTGTATCCACCAATTTGTCATCAGTAGTGTACTTGTATAGTAGTAAACATCCTTTCCTATGCACGCATAAATTTTTAGACTTATTTCTGTTCAGGGTCAACTGCCAGTCCCTCTACTATTCATCCATCCGCTACAGGTAATTCTACAAAGCGTTTCTGTCTTCTGGCGTGCTGCCTTCTTCTTATAGACAGCAGCTTCATCTGCGAATAGTCTTAAAGATGCAGTCTACTAGATAATTTATATATATTGTAAATAATAACGGTCCTATCACACTTACTTGATGTACCATCGAAATTACCTTCACATCTATGAATTTTGTTCTATTAACAGCGAACTTTAGGATTCTTTCTGCAGTGAAGTCCAGTGATGTGGTTTTAGGGCGCAAAACTTCTATGGTCATTAGCGCGGTGAAGTCCAGTGAATATCTGGTGCGATACTCGGTAAGCTCACATTTTTCTCACTGAAAAGCAATGTGAGACGTTGTCAGATGTCTTCATGAAGACGAAGAATATGGCATCAGACTGAGGGCGCAGTGGGTCTCATGGGCGAACAGAGCGAGCTGGATTTCGCATCCATTTGCCGGATCCATGTTAATTTTTGTATAGGAGGTTTTCGATTTCATAAAACGTCACAATACACAATCATGAAACATGTTCCATAATTATACAACAGACTGATGTCACCGATATAGGCCTATAATTATCTGCATCTGTCCTAAGACCCTTCTTGGAAACAGGAACGGTCTGCTCTTATTTCGAGTCACTAGGTCCCTAGATATGGCTAGGATACTGATCTAGTTTCATAATGGACTTCCAACAAACTTCAAGCATAATTTCAATCCCGTCCTGAACTTTTTCTCGCTTACACGGTTAAAGTCAAACATTGAGCAGTCATTTCTAAAGTAATCAGACGTTTGAAGTTGTTTTATGAGTGATAGTTCATTGTAAACACATAGCGGAGAGTAACCTTCACTGACGAGCTAATACCACTTACATAGAGAGACAACAATCAATGAATCGTAGTATCAACACATACATTTACCAACATGGCTTAAACTACACTTGTATTATTAATGTGCTAGAAAGAGTTGAATTCACATAAGAATCTTAACATATTAGAGAGAGCTGAACGCACGAGGTAATTATCGAAATGACAAAGCGGAATGGTTGTAAGGACTGCTCACCACATGACGGTGGACATCGTCTCACGGCAACAGCGTAGTCGCACGATCCTATTGGAAATGGTGACACCTATACGTGAGCGACATTAATACTTTCCTCTCAGAGTAATTAACACCCCCTCTGTAATCTGACTCAAAGCGGCAAGTGCCCAGAGCGTTTCCCGTTCACCTGGGCTCGTCTTGCTGCTGCCGTTGGCCAGAAGAGAACATGGAAAACTGGAGCTGGCTCTCCCCGGATCTTTCACTGTGTGATTTGCGCATCTTTGGCGACCTGAAGAAAGACATGCGAGGACGTCGGTATCATTCGGACGAGGATGTGCAAGAGTGTGTGTGGTTGTCAATCCCTCAGGGGCTGACCGCGTTTGCGAAACAGTAACTGATTGTCATGTCTTCCAGTGGGATAAATATCTTAACGCTTGTGGTTATAGCTTTTTAATGGAACCATTATATGGTCCAGTTGTGGTGGGTGTACAGTTTCCATTTGACTGCCCCTTTGAAATTGCTTATCGTGTATTACATTCACTGGAGAGTCAGTCATTAATAATGAGTCCGATATCCTCGTTGATTATTACTTTTTCGAGGTTTCTGTCTTTGTTAATGGCCTCTGACGAATGCACGCGTCCTGCCTACGGTTCTTGTATTACAACGATGTCCAGCATTAGATAGCACCGAGAAATTTTGCTTCCTGGATCAGCATGACAAATAGCAATAAAGCTAGGCTCTATAAACTAATACATAAAAAACAACATTTCCACAAGCCAAAAATCTAGAAATTTATGCAGGGAACTGTCGCTGCTATTTGGTTATGGAGACTTGCCTGATCCTAGATTTGGATAAACAAAACATTATTTGAGAACTAGCTTGACTGGTTGCAGTTCTGTCCTCTCTGGTATTTTCGAAAGCTACCGCGGTGTTGTCAAACTATTATGAATAAAATAAGTTAGTTGTTTATGTCAAAAAAGGTATTCGTATCTGACAATTAGTTTCCTAACTCAGCGTCATCAGTTTCGGATCTTGTACTATCTGTATAGCTCTGATCCCAAAGATTGTAACACCCAGTATCGTAGGAAACAGTCTCATTTTAATCCAGGTTCTTTCGCAGTGACTGAACGTTACTGTGTACACTGTTCTTGCATTACTGTCTCTCGAGTAGAGTTGCGCTCTCCGAGAACTACGGTTCAGTAGTTTTGGTCGACTGGTAGGGAAAGAAACATACATAAATGGTAGTATGCGGGAGAAACGCTGATAACCTCGGCGTTGAGTGCCCCTAAGTTCCTTCTTACTTCCGTGAGAGAGAAACTGGGAACCAACTACTTCACTTTACTTCTTGTTTAATTTGCACGTAATCAGAAATGCATATCGTTCAGTGTTATTCCACTGAATATTTAATATCCTTAAAAAATATACATTTCATTTAATGTGTAATAAAAATTGATTGATCGTGTAACTTCTGCGCTTTTATGCAACCAAAGCAATTACTTTTGATATAAGTATAGTTTACATGCACATACATAAAAGAATATATATCATTATTATTGTTATTTTGTACTTTTAAATGTTCTTCATCATGATCAAAGACAAGAGATTCCTGTCATTATTGACAAGTTCAAATGTTGTTTATGACTAACATAAACATTTTTTATATAAACTCCGCGAAGTATAGAAGCGATGTTTGATATGTTCTTATTTTGTGTTATTTTGTGTTATTGAGAAAATTGCATTTTATAACGTTGTATAATAAATATGTATTTTCAAAAATTTTTACTACAACATCCCGCTGTTTCACGTTACAGGTCAACAACGCCCGAATAAAACCGAAACTAAACACTGACACTTTAAATTTTGCTATAAATACTGTTTATTTTTAAGTAACAGACAAGAGTATAACTATGTAGATCAAAAATGTTCCGAAAGTTACGTGGCCCTTTTTAAAGCCTTACTCAGTTTATAAATGGTTCACCGCTGCTGGTTTGTAGGGGAACATAGTAAGAGACTGGTCACATATACTAAGAAGACGATCGATATGAGGTAACGCCCGATAGTTATACAACACACGTAACGTGGAGGTAACGGGGTACAATCTTCACTGTCCATAGCTACTAGAAAAACTACGATACGCTATGCTCACTGACGACAGTGTACGGTAGCCTACGGTAGTTTTAAAACTCTAGTTTCGAGCCATTGTAATGGGGAGAATGAACTGTGCTTGACGAATGAAGTGGGCCAGTATGTTCCGCTGGGTGAGAAGCAGCTTGGGCAGTGCGGTTGGCAGCGGGAGAGCGGCGTATGTTTGCTGTGACGCCGTGTCTCTGCGGTGACGGCATTTGGGTCACAATGCATAACGCCCTGGTGTTGGCTGCAGGCCACACCGTGCGCCTTATCTTGCGCACAACAGTCCTCTCGCGCTCTTGCGCAATCTTCACGCTCACCTCGCTCAATTTTCACTGAGACAGTGAACCGTCGCTCTTGTTCTCCCAGCAACCTTGGTTTGTTAGTAGTAACGGAAAAAATGACGGAAGGAATAAAGACTAAGGTATAAAGTTCCGTCGACGAGGAAGTTGTCAGAGACGGAGCCCAAGATGAGAATCATCATCATCAACAACAATAACAAATACAACAGCAACGATTAAACCGTCCGTAGTTTATTCCACTATCAAGAATGTTACTGAAGACAGATTTTCAAGATACACTAACTATTTCCGTTATCACATTTATTTTGTTTTTCATTACCGTTTCCGTATATTTTCATATGCATCTACGGAAGCTGCACATTTAGTTTATTACGTAAATCAAGAGTGCTGACACTTTTTCTCAACTCTGGAATTTTCCTTATCTTTTTCAAAAGCTGATGTTAACTCAGTGCATTGTAAAAATAAATTACATGTCTTTCCCACGTCATACTGTATCTATAAAAACATATATCACAAGAATCGGAATTTTCAATCGATTATAGCTATTTCCCCATCTTGCCCACAAAACTGATCTCTTAAAACCAACATTTACTATACACACTATCCGACAAAAAAAGAGAAGCACTTAGAAGACAAGGTCGGATGTCAATGTAACTTCATATGTTTAAACACCATCGGCCGGTATGTAAATGACTGGCGTTGCAATTATTCTCTATGATAGGTAGAACGCACATCACAGAACATTAGTGCTGTTCGTTTTCAACGTTGTCCCCAAGCGTGGTCAGATGTTGAGTAATCACTGTAAAGGACACGGAGATACCACATACTCGTATGAGACAGCAGTATCAGCACACAGGAGTTTGGAAAGGGCCCCAGTGTGGGATAGTGGGTCTGTTCGGTCGGCAGGTTGAATTGTACTATATTCAGATTTTTGAGGCATTTGGATGTGACAGTGACCCAATGTTCGATTGCATGAGAATGTTGGGGCAGGAATACTCGTCGTCTAGGTCACGGTAGACCAAGTCTGATCACCAAAATGGAGGATTATGGGATTTTGCACTAAGTGCATGTTAACCCCATCGCATCTGCGCCTGCTGTCTTGGATCATTCTGTGTCATACCGCACCATCTGGTGGTAAAGAGTAGCAGTCGGAATAGGGAATGATTCTTCCATGCGTTGGCTGCCCTTAAAACCACAACAAAAACGCCTACGTCTGGAGTGGTACCATGGCTGGGGACGTGGATTGCTGATGAATGGCATTTTATTGCGTTCAGTGATGATTCGGGTTTCTGCGCTATCCCTGATGATCCTCGCCGGCGAGTATGGCGGCTATCAGGGAAGAATTCCTATTATTCCAATGTTTAGGAGAAGCGCAACAGCGTTACTCCTGGCGTCACTGCGTGAGAAACCACCTGTTATGATTTCACAGGACACGCCCCGTAGTGATTGAGGGAACTCGGACAGCTCAACGGTATGTCACGGGCATCGTGCATCCTGAGAAGGACAATGCTCGTCCACGCATGGAAAATGTTTCTGTGAACTGTTCGTGAAGTGTACTCCTGCGATCAGCAAGATCCCCAGCGCAGTTCTGTCCCCGACAGAACATGTGTGGAACCATCTCGGACGTCAGACCCGCCCCAGTGCCAGTATCCAGGATATCAAAGACTTGTTAAAACCGCGGGCCAGCTTGCCACAGGAGCGGATACAACTGCCTTATGACACTCTTCCCAATCAGATCAGATGCAACGTCATACTGATGAGTGAGCTCATACTGACAATTTATTTGTAAATTTGACTCGACTTTATGATCACTAAAATAACATCGCATCCCCTCACAACGCACGAAGTTTCATTCCGTTTCCTCCTCCCCTCTGCGTGCTTCACTTTTTCTTTGTCAGGCAGTGTATTTAATTCAGCTGATTAAACCTTATGTTGCAGATGAAACACTCCGAAATGAGCAGTGAAGTCATAAACAAACTGTCTGGTTACATATGTTTGGGTGTAACCGACTGACACGAATGTCTCGGTGACATTTAACATTAATCCTTTGCATTCAAATCTACCTTAGTGATATAAAATACTGGCCACTAAAATTGCTACACCACGACGATGACGTTCTACAGACGCGAAATTTAACCGACAGGAAGAAGATGCTGTGATATGCAAGTGATTAGCTTTCCAGAGCATTCACACAACGTTGGCGCCGTTGGCGACACCTACAACGTGCTGACATGAGGAAAGTTTCCAATCGATTTCTCATTCCACGCTCCGATCCGTAGAACGCCAGTTTTCTTTCTCCTGATAACGACGTCCTCTTGAGTAGTCCCGCCCGGAGATCCGAATGGGGGACTATTTTACCCTAGGAATATTTTACCCAAGCGGACGCCATCATCATTTAACCATACAGTAAAGCTGCATGCCCTCGGGAAAAATTACGGCTGTAGTTTCCCCCTTGCTTTCAGCCGTTCGCAGCACCAGCACAGCAAGGCAGTTTTGGTTAGTGTTACAAGGCCAGATCAGTCAATCATCCAGACTGTTGCCCCTGCAACTACTGAAAAGGCTGCTGCCCCTCTTCAGGAACCACACGTTTGTCTGGCCTCTCAACAGATACCCCTCCGTTGTGGTTGTACCTACGGTACGGCTATCTGTATCGCCGAGGCACGCAAGCCTCCCCACCAACGGCAAGGTCCATGGTTCATGGGGGGCAACTTAAAATCACGATCCAGGAGGGAGCACAAGAAGCTGTGCGACTAAAAAAGGAAATCTTTCTTCTCCGAAAGAATCGAACTGGTTTGGTTACCATCCATTACGATTTATTACTTCAAGGTAAGGAATCCAGAGCAATTCGGCCATCATACTGCGATGAAGATACAGGCTCGCAGTGAAGTGCGAACATTTCATTTCATTTCACAAAGCTTATTTCTAATTATGACTTCAAATTACATGCCTTCGTGATTAGTAAATAAATATTCCCTCCTAGTACGTTAATTGCGTGTTATAATTCTGCACCGTCATTGTTGTTGTTGTTGTGTATCTGATCTTTGCCGCTTGATTCCAGTTATAACCTGTTTCGTTTAACAGTTGCCAATTTCTATAGTACAACTGACTGCGAAGATGTGGGTACACGACTTAGATTCCTTTTTCAGTGTGTTGATATAACGGCCCCATACTTAGCAATCATATAAAACAGCTCGCTCGACGAAAGATCCTTACCAAAATACTGGAAAATTGCACAGGTCACACCAATGGTCAAGAACCGAAATGAGAGTAATCCGATTAATTGCAGACCCATAGCACTGTCGTCGATTTGGAGGAGGATCTTGGAACGTATTCCGTGTTCGAACATCATGAATTACCTAGAATGAAACAATCTTTTGATCCACAGTCAGCACGGATTCAGAGAATATCGTTCTTGTGAAACACAACTAGTTCTCAATTCACCTGAAGTAATGAGTGCTGTCGACAGGGGGTCTATAATTGATTCCATATTTCTAGATGTTCGGCAGGCTTTTGGCACAGTTCCTCATAAGAGGTTTCTAATCAGATTGCGCGCCTATCTAGTGTCGGTTCAGTTGTGCGACTGGATTTGTGTTTTCTGTCAGAAATGGCACAGTACGTAGTAACTGACAGAGTATCGTCGAGTAAAACAGAAGTGATATCTGGCGTTCCCTAAGGAAGTGTTACAGATTCTCTGCTGTTCCTAATATAAATGACTTAAGAGACGGTATGAGCAGTCACCTTAGATTGTTTGCAAATGATGCTGACGTTTATGGTCTAGTAGAGTCATCAGAAGATCAAAAGCAGTCGTAAAATTATTCAGACCCGTTATCTGTATGGTGAGAATTGTCTCTGAAGAAGGAAAAGTGTGAAGTCATTCACATCAGTGCGAAAAAAAAACCTTTACATTTAGGTTACACGATAAATCACACAAATTTAATGTCTGTCGATTCAGCTAAATACCTAGGAATTAAAACTAAAAACAACTTAAATTGGTTCGTTTACGTAGATAATGTTATCAGGATGGCAAATCAAAGACTGCATTTTATTGGCACAACACTTAGAAGATGTAACAGATTTGCTGAAGAGACTGCCTGCACTACGCTTGTCCGTTCTCTGCTAGACTACTGCTGTGCAGTGTGGAATCCTTACCAAATAGGATTGATGAAGCACATTGAAAAAGTTCAAAGGAAGGTGGCTGGTCTTGTATCATGGCGAAATTGGGGAGAGAGTGTAACAGATATGATAAGCTTGTTGGGGTGCAGTCATTAAAATAAAGGCGTTGTTCAGTGCAGAGAAATCTTTTCAGAAAACTTCAGTAACCAACTTACTCTTCCAAATGCGAAAATATTTCAAAGACACCAGCTTACACAGGGAGAAAAAATTATCGAAAAAAGTAAGAGAAATCGAGGCTCATATGGAAAAGTTTAAGTGTTCATTTTTCTCGCTCGCTGTTAGAGAGTGTAACTGTACAGATATAATCTGAAGGTGGTCCGAAAGACCCTCTGCTAGGCACTGAAGTGTGAATTTGAGAGTAGTCATGTAGATGTAGATGCAGATAGAACTTACCGGGACTATTAATATACAATGTCGCCCAATTTTGTGATTAGGTGTATACGAGACCTTAGGGTGGCAGGATAGCACACTAATACATCTGGATGACATAATGGCTGGCCATAACATTGGCAGATTAGACACAACGGCCAGTGGAAGGTAGATCGAGAGTTGAAACTTCCTGGCAGACCAAAACTGTGTGCCGGACCGAGACTCCAAGTCGGGAACTTTGACTTTCGCAGGCTTTGGTGACGGGTCGTGAGCTGTGCTTGGGTAGCTCAGATGGTAGAGCACTTGATCGCGAAAAGCAAAGGTCCCGAGTTCGAGTCTCGGTTCGGCACACAGATTTGATATGCCAGGAAGTTCCATGCCAGTGCACATTCCTCTCCAGAGTGAAAATTTCATTCTGAGATCGAGAGTTGTATGTTTATAGTAGTTTTACCCTGTGGATGAGAGTCCAGGAAGAAAAAACATTCAACGGCAATAAGAGAGAAGTCGACCACATGCATCAACATAGCACCTTAAGCTCCCAGAAACATGCAACCAGCACAGCACCTGACTTGCAGCAACCACTAGATCGCACATCTCCAGTCAGACTATGTACCGTCACCTTAAAGAAGTTGCTTCGTGCGGACGTCATTAAAGCAAGTTTATTCCACTCACTTTAAAGCCGTGTGTGGCTCGGCAAATGTCCTGTTCTCTGTCGATCATCTTAGGTGCTACGTGACAGTGCCCGATTCCCACATGATTTGCTTTCTGGCTTAGTGGCTGGTTCTTATTAGCTCTTCGCCTAACTACGAGGGCGTGCTGAAAAGTAATGTCTTGGAATTTTTTTATCTGAAAGCTCTTAAAGCATTTTAAATAAAACAAACTTTATTAACATAGAACATCTTTTTTCTTCATGTCGACATATTTATTCCTCAACAGAGTCACCATGCCGACGAGCATATTTGTCCCAACGAGAGCATTTTGATTCCGTTGCTGTAGACCTCATTGACGGGGCCACAAACTTTATCGAAGCGAAGTCCTCGAAGGTGTTCTTTAAGTTTCTTCTCTTCTTCGGGATCAAAATCGTTAACCCAGCTGTCATCACCTGCCACAGTGTTGTGAAAGAACCCATCACCGTCACGCTCAAAACGCAGAAGATATAGTTGACAGATGTCCAGTCTCCTCCGTTTCATGTCAGGTGTGAGCATTCGAAGCACCCACGTACACACAGTTTTCTTCAGTGATGGCGTATACACGCTCTCGTGATATGCCACACTCCTCTGACAACTGTGTATGAGTAATCCGACGATTTTCTCTGATGAGTTTGTAACCTCCCCCTCACTTATCGACCTTAATGACAGTGAAAAATGAAACCGCGTGTACCTAATGGGAATTTTGGAAAAGCAATCGTCACCGAAGTTAACCTGTCGGTAAAGAGGGAGGAAAGGGTTACATCTAAATGAAAGGAAAAATGCAAGTGAAACTAGTGGAAATTAATTTTGAAATAGGGATGAAGTTAATAAAGAAAGTAAATGTGCGGCCGTTACGTTAACGATCAACTAGCGGTAATTAGATATTTGAGATTTGGGGGAAATTACGGTCGCCAGTCCTATGGACAATTACTATAATAACTGAAAAAGAAAGGTTATTACACATATAATTAGCACTAGAAGCGTGGCAACTGAAGGTTGACACGTGTAGTGTGAAAACTGAAAGTTTGTCAGAAGTAATAAATTTCGCTACACTTAATTTAGCAAAAGAATTAATGAAACCGGAAAATCGAAAGTTAATTTAGTGACTGAAGTTAATAGTGAGCTTTCTTTCTGAAGCACATCGAAATACAGTTAGTCTTGGACTACCTCAACAATCATTTCTAAAGCTACTTGAATCTACGCAATTTAGAAAGAAGAGATTTAACTTTGAACTTGAATTAAACGATTCTGAATAATTAACAATAGTAAAATTTAGTACGTACCAAGCTGAGCTGCAGTCACAGGTAAGCTAAAATACGGTAACAAAACTCGCACTCTTAATTTGTGCTTGTGTAATCTAACTATTGTTACTTAAATTGAACTTTGAAATTAAAGCAGTGAAAAGGTATTATGCTGGCGTTTGAATTTCAACGACACTCGGGTTCATTTCGGAAAAGGAAGGGACCCTGCTTGGCAATGCAATTGGGACAATGAGCAACAAAGGTTCATGCTAAGTTGCTGTAATTTTGCGAGGCAAATGGAACAATTTGAAAAGCTGAGGTCTGCCATACAGTTCTGAAACTTTACGTGCTTTTAGTCTTCCTTGTTGGTTGATTGAAGGTTTGAAGCCGTCGATCGAGGAGGTGGCGACAGTCACTCATTGTCGGCCGTCGCTGTTGCAGAAGCTGGATGTTGGCGCGCCTTCTTCTCGACACGGTCACCAGGCGAAACGGGCTCTTGATGTGCGCCAGCTAATGCTTCCCGTCCGCGACACCATGTCAGAAACTATCATCGCGAGTCGAGCGCAATTACATGCCGCCAAACCCCGAAAGCGCGGCAACTCGCGGGAGCGTCACACAACACACCTGCTCCACTCGCTACTCCAGCCAGACTCCCAACTGTTCTGCCCGCGCTCCACGCGGCAGAGTTAACACTACCAAAGATCCTACACACTTTGATTCTTCACACGACCTATCGATGTAATCGTTCGATAGCAGTTTTCCCTAGGCAAGACCCAGCGTAAAAATACAAATAATATTTACGAAACAAGCCAATTATACATCGACATAAATGCATAAATATATATATATATATACAAATAGTAAAACAATTACAATATGTAAAGACACAGAAATGTCATATATTCAGGTAACAAAAATAAGGAAAACAAATTATAGTACAATAGATGGAAATAGGAGGATATGCATTTCCGGCGTTACAAGTTCATCAAACCTATTCCGATGTACGAGGTCGGTTGCTGTGCGTCAACTCCGAGCACTGTTACAAGCGTTGAGGTTAGCATCACTGTTACATTCATTATGAGCAGGAACAACCCAAGCTTACACATTAGTGATGTCGATACAAGCATCATCATATACAGCTTTCATTCTTCTATGGATATCAATTGGAGGAACGTATTCTGCGGCTAGAAACTCTTTAACAACACGCTATATCTAACGCACTGACATAGTTACATCATACACCGTCATGTTGTAACGTCGCGAGTCAAACCTCAATGCATTTTATTGCAGTACTCTACCTTTCAGTACGGGCTCGTAGCTTTGGAGTCGGTGGCGGAGACAGCCGCTTGTATCTCGTCGTGATTCACTCGCACCTGTCGCTAGCAAGACCATGGGAAGCGCTATTTGTGTCAGTTCCAGCGACAGAATATTCAAACCCTTAAGAATCTAAGTAAACTATACTAAATCTTAAACAATTTCAAAAATACTTTATATTTAGCCTTTTGTTATAAAAAAAGCTGGTTGCAAAATATCAGCTTTCTGGCTGGGTTACTTTCAAAGTTAGAGAAAATTACCAAAAATACCAAAAACCGCCACTAGTAAGATTAAAGTCAGTTCGGATGCGTAACAGTTTTTCCTTTGCTGTCAGTTTCAATCATCACTGAAGTTTACAAAATGTTAGGTCAGCATGTTTTAATTTTTATATTTAAATAACGTTCACTAATTTTCGTTTTCGTAATAGAGAATTCAGTAAGAATTAATGTTCATTTAATAACTATTTGTTTTGTTGTGTAAATAAATGAGAGTGTGTATGCGGGACATATGTAAAGATTCAATATTATGTCGTATTAAACATTATGTAACTTGCTCATGGGAAAGTGTGCAACAAGCTGTTGCAACGAAAGCTGTAATTCCCCTTACTTGCTGTTGACGTATGTCCAAGTGTGCTTGTTTTCGTAAGAAGGGAGCCAGAATAGCTATTTGTAGTGCAATGTTTTTCTAACGTTATTTCAAAATTATTTTTCGTTTGGTTTGGTTTGGTGGAACGTTTTATTAATATTTGCAGCATAAAATGACGTAAATGCATCTGTGAACATTGACTGGAGTAAAACAGTTTAGGCACGAATATGATCTTGAAAGATTGATCTGATTGGCTGTTCATGTGCTCAACCAATCAGAGTGAAGTCTTTCCCGCGCTCTATCAAGTAGTATATGCGCTGTGAGCAACGGCATTGAGGCAGTCGTAGTCTCGCTGTCGGACACACAGGTTATGTTGAATGTGTCCGAAAAAGTTACATGTAAAATAAAGAAGGTACTGTTATTTCGCGTTCGGTTTATATCGCCGTGAAAGCAGATGCATTTATGGAGAGATTGTGAAAATTTCAGCTTTGTGAAGGAATTAGTTGGAGGGATAAATGCGTGTGAACTCTCGGCCTTTGTGAAGAATTCCGCGAGGCGTATTTCGTAATCGCTTACGGAATAGGTAGCGAGCAACTTCTTTTAAAGAAATTCACTGAAAAGGACCGAAAGTAAAACTCATGTTGTAGCTGGGTATAAACTGCGAAAATCCCGTAACAATTCGGTTTTAACTATGGCACATTTCTGGCGGTCTTTCGTGTGTACTAGATGGTATGAGCTTGTAATGTCCCCACAGAAAATACCATCTACCACGCACCAATTAATCATTTTCAATCAAACCATCCACATTCATTCACTTTGGAAAAGTTATCTGATCTGATTTTCTCGTAATATATGCGGCGACAGCTCGTCGACGCCAAAGTATTTTCTAGAGCGTTTATTCTTTGAAATAACAGAGTTGCATATATGCATTCTCCATGGTTGTTAGAGTGGTAACTAGGACAACTTCTGGAGTATCTGTTGAGGGATTGACGTGTTTCTGAGAGATACATATTCTGCTTCTCTTCTCGCTAAAGCGGGCCAATTAACATTTGTGCCGCTAGCGGTTTGTTTGAAGAGAAAGAGACTGTAAAAGGAAAATAATTAAGGCGTGGAATCACCGGAGACCTGGACATATAATGGAGATGGATTTAATACACAATTTCCTCCATAAATAAGATTTGTGACTTTTTTGTTCTGGAGTGAAGGAACGAATGAGTTTTTTTTCTGAATCATTTTGATGATCGCGTTGGCCCTGTAATTAGTGGGGAAGTTTCAGCTGTGTCGAAGAGAACCTGCAATCACTGAGTCTGTGTTAAATCGTCCAAAAAGGCTTCGTACACATCAGGAATTCGCAATCTTTCGTAAAAGGAACAAATTGTCCACACGAGTGATTCTCCCGACTGACTGCAGTGTTTAACAGTATCTCATATTGCCGTCGTGCATGCCGCTGCTGAGGAACGCTATAAATGGCAAATATCACTGAATATCCATGACACGTTTTGTGGAATATTATGTTGTGGGGTATTGGTTGTGGTTGGAGCGCCCACCAGGGATACACAGTACCTAATCCTGGTGACCAAGACAGTTAGGAACCAATCATAATGATCATGCAAATTAATTTAAAACAAAGATACTATTGAACAACGGGAAGCGTATTATTTAAATCTATATAAAACGGGATGACCCAATTAAACATGAAGCAAATGGGTACCACATCACTAACGTAGACATATAACGGGAGCAGCGATCTTCTAGCTATGAATGGAAACAAATTGTCGCTATAACAATGCCTCGGGCATTGATGTGTGTGCTGTCCTTAGGTTAGTTAGGTTTAAGTAGTTCTAAGTTCTAGGGGACTGATGACCTCAGATGTTAAGTCCCATAGTGCTCAGAGCCATTTGAACCATTTGAACCAGTACACGCGGAGCGTGAGCGAAGTAGCCGGTGGCAGTAGCGTCTAGAGAATATGACTTCCGCCCTCTATTTTTACTTAGTGTTAAAGTACAGACATCCTTCCAATGGCAGCAAGACTCTCATCAATCAGTTCTCCTGTGCTAACGTGAAGTCTTTACTCTATAAAAGACTTAAGAGAAGTGTTTACTCTACAAAAGCCTACAATGAAATCATTGTTTTACGGAGACCTAAAGCAGAGTGTTTTCTTTATGGCTGTTCGGAAACTTTGCTGTTTTCCGTCAGAACAGAAACTCACTGGCAGATGTTGACAGCGATTCCGAGAGGTGACCAGTAAAATTCAAGTACAGATGTTAAACAATCTACCACTATCATACATTTTCTCTTTGTTGAGCCAATAGGGATCTTAGGTGTTGAGAAAGGCAGAAAATCTCTCACACTACATGACAAAACTATGAAAAGAGCTTATACGATGCTGTGCAAGGAGGCACAGCGAAAAACCGCGACTGTTCCGAAAATGACAGTAGGATCTAATTAGAAAGGTGGATTCTGAAAGTTTAAACCGAAGGTTATTACGAGACAACGTAACGAACAATCACACACCCAGAGAGAAGCAGTACCTGCCTAGACATCTCTTATCTAGCTAACAGGCTTCTGAGAGAAATTCCCCGTTTCTTTCGACAGAAAGTGGAGTCCCCTAACCCTCCTGGAGAGCGATCGAAAATGGACGAGAGTGCCAGTCTAACTACTTTTGGCAGCGCTTTTGCATAGAATTCAACAGTTTTATAGCGGCAAATACCTCTTAAAAAGACCCTTGTAAATTTTCAAGTCATCCAAACCTCCACGAACTATGTACGAAAAGCAGAAAAGCAAGTCTTTGGAACCTCAACAATTTATGCACCAAAAGCAGAGAAACAGACAGTGAAAGGAAAAAAGTAACTGGTGATGCTAATCCAGAACTGCAATTAGAGAGCAGTGTAACTGAACAACTACTTGCTCAAGGGAATTTGCATATGATCCTCTGATGTTAGTGGACAGTTTCAGAGACAAATGGCCGCGTTATAGTATGCAAACTCACATGTCATAGTGTATTTATTCTTTAAGAAGACAGGAGGGCCAGGCGTGAGTTACAATAAAATCTAAAAAAAAGGTTTTCTAATGCCACTCGCTCTTTGGCAGCTGTAACATCTGTCTATACAAATAATCGTATAAAGCGTCAGGAAATCTGGAAGTATTCACTTACTGTGGATTTTCAAAACACGATAAACTACAGTGAGGAGTGTGCAATCTACAAATTATTATGAAAAGAGTTAACGAAGAGATGGCCGTGCATTGTTATAAAGAGAGATAATGAAGAGATGACTGGCTTTACATCAATATTTATCTCCCCAGCTTCTGCCTGAACGCATAAAAGCCGCATTTATCTGCTTTAGTGTGCGTCCCTTTATTCCCAACCAGAAGGTATTATTTAAAATTTAATCTTCACCATGCCCCGTACAGCGGTTTTCGGAATATAGGTGTAGAATGAGGTGCAGGAATGTCACGAGTAAAACCATACTGCGATAACACGTAAAGTAAAACGGACTTTAAGAAAATTGCTGTGGGAGCAACTGAGAGTTATGCAACCTCCTAGCTTCCGTAGTCTACATGTGTCATTCCTAAATTAATATAGCACAGAGCAGATAATATGCAGTTTGCTAAGCAAGTAAGTAAATTCAAGAGCTCTTGGAGTAGAATCAGACATCCTATGAAACGCGACGGAAAAAGTATCATTCGATGTAAAGTTTTATCCTCGGTACATCTTCTGCAACAGCCCTGAGCGTTCATGTTTCTAAAATACTCCAGTCATTGATAGATGATACCCAAACAAATTCCAAAATATGTAGAAACACTTCCAGTAACATTTCTCAATGACACCTGTAGCCGGCCAGGGTGGCCGAGCGGTTCTAGGCGCTACAGTTTGGAACCGCGCGACCGCTACGGTCGCAGGTTCGAGTCCTGCCTCGGGCATGGATGTGTGTGATGTCCTTAGGTTAGTTAGGTATAAGTAGTTCTAAGTTCTAGGGGACTGATGACCTCAGAAGTTAAGTCCCATAGTACTCAGAGCCATTTGAACTATTTGACGCCTGTAAACGCAAAACGACGAACAGTGAAAACTTCAAAGACTAGTCCTCCTCTTGGAACTGGTTCCTTATCTGCGGATAAATACAGCTTTTATGCCTTCAAACAGAACCTGGGGAGTTAAATTTTGATGTAAAATCAAACAGGATCTTACTGTGTTAGATCCAGCACACAATAGAGGTGGGATCAAGATATAATGTCTCATTTATTGAGTTTCGAATAGTTTTTGATTCAGTTCCGTATCGCCGCGGCGCCTAGTCTAAGTGAATACGAAATATCTGAACACTTTCGCGACTGGAATGAACACTTTCTAGAAAACGGTAGAAAGCAATGCCCCCTGTATTCAAGGCTGCGTAAGATATTTCCCAGTCTGATGCTGTTGTTTGACGGATGTAAGAGGCAGCGTTGGCGACACAACAACAGTGGAGATGTGCAGTCGCCAGATGGTGCACACCAGACAAATTTGCCGCGGTCGCACCAGAGCTTCATAAGCCGTGGTAAGCAGTAAGAAACGAAATATCCTCCGATTAGTCGTTATCATCATGCCACCTGACAAACTCTAGACCGTTCTAGTACATTCGTCTATTGCATTTACCAGATAAATAAGGTAAATAACTCTCTTAGCTACGTTGTGCGTCTCGTGTTGGAAAATTATATCATTCTGCACTTTCATTCCATCATTCTGCAAATGTAATTGTGGAAAACCCCGAATTATTTACAAAGAGTTCTCATAAATTTACTACAGTTTAGCAATACTGCTGATGAATCATTTTCAAATAGTTGTAGTGTGGTCTATTAGTTGTCGTTTCCGCGTCAATACTGAGAACTCTGACAACAATCACTGCATGTTGTTTTGCGTTCGTCTGATTACTGGTTTTCGATTAATTCGGGATCGATGACTCGTCCCAACGTAAAAAGTACAAATTCTGTTTGTTATTTCTGTGGAGGTAAATGAGACATTGCGGAAACGAAAAATTAATCCTCATAGAAGTGCAATGAACTTAATTTTGGGTGCAAAGTTGGCTACCAGCACAAGGTAGCAGGTAGACATGCGACCGTCCACCAGTAAAGGAAGTGGCATCGAGGCGGTGTGTATGTTCTAGTCCGTTGTACGGAGTCACTGCAGTAAGATCGATCGACGTAGAAACGTAACAAAATAGAAAGAATGAGCTGTTGTTGTTGAGCGTGTCCATGAACACACCGTGAGTAAAGTTGGCCGAGTTGTTTGTAATCAACGCGAAGTGTACAACGTGTCTACAAGGAATGTTGTACCAGTCACAGATATCTACGAACGAAACGATTCTGACAGACACGGACTGAAGACTATATCTACGTCTGGATGATTGCACTGCAATTCGCACTTAAGTGTCCGACAGATGGTTCATCGAACGACCTTCAGACTATTTACTTTCTTTCCTGTGTGTAAGAGTGTGTGGGAAATTCGAACACTTAAATGTTTCCATATCAGCTCTAATTTATGCTTTTTATTACGATGATCTTTCCTCCCATCGTATGCTGGCATCAATGAGATATTTTCACATTCAGAGGAGAAAATTGGTGATTGAAACTTCATGAAAATATCTCCCCGCAACACAAAAACGCCTTTGCTTTAATGATTGCATTGAGAGATGGCTAATCATTCTGGCTAGACGCATCTCATCCATGTAAGTGGTGATGGAACGGATTGGTACGCTAATAACAGTTAAACGCGCTAATTTCACTCGGAATTTTAAAGAAGGATATAACAGTGACTGCAGTCGCAGTACTAACTCTCGGTACGTTCATATCCTGATGGGATTTCACACATGCCGTATAATGATGTGTAGATGTGGACAAGGTGCCATCATTAGAGAGCGAGGGCTAGGGAGAGTGAGGACCGCAGCGGGTTCGTCCCTAGGGACGCAGCAGACGATGTGCTTACAAGCAGGACAGTGAACCCACGGCCGGTGAAGGCAGAAGAACGGAGCTTTGTGCAGATCACTGAGAAGTCGCCGGGATGGTGCCAAGTCGCAGACCACTAGGACCAACGACAACACCCAGGAATGCAGCCACAGTGTTAAAGCGCAATCCCCACTGTTCCCCTAGTCTAACCTACTGGCTGTACACTGTGCCCTTAGGTTAATGAGGAAATCTTTCCGGCGGGAAAAGCACAGTCCAGCATTGGTGAGCGGCCCGTGGCTGGGAGAAGCAGTAAAGAAGATGATTAGGAGAATAGTTCTACGGAGAAGCTGCAAGGACGACGAAAAACATTACAAAACTATACCACTGGTCATTGTTGGCGGTAAGTTTGGTTAGAAATTTTAGGCACACAAAAGACTGCCACCAGGCCGGGAAGAGTGCGTTTTGAGAACTATTTGGACGCAGAGATTTGGAAAAAGTATGGTCGGAATAAAGATTCGCAGATTCAGTAATATGCTTGTCTTGACTTGCTGTCATTCTCACGCCTTGCAATCACTGCAGGCATCGCGATATAGTAACAAACATAGTGAATGGGAGTGAACAAATTGCAACACACACACACACACACACACACACACACACACACACACACACACACGCACACACATCTTAGAACCTTGCCAACCATTAGTTACTGTCAATAACGTGACAGTCTGTATACCACTTGATTCGAAACTGTTTGTAATAATCAATCCCTTCTATATTTAATATGACAAAAAAGTGGAATAAACTATACATATATTTTATTCACTGATTTTCCTTTCGTAATTGATGAAACCCATGTCCATAGGCAGGAGTAACAAAGTTACTTGAGGCCCACTCAAAATAGTGTGCTCAGGACATCATAGCTGATTCCGTAGTCTACTACAATGCGCAACTTAACTAATCATCACTGGCTCCTGAGGAACGATCTGTTTCCGTGGCTGTATTGATCAGATCAGTCAAGTGAAAACTTCAACTCGCGTATCATATTGGTGACTCTCTCATCCACGTATCACGATAATACAAAACAAGCGGCACTTCTTTGGAATTTTTCGATGTCCTCTGTCAATCCTTTCTGGTAAGGATCTTATACTGCACAGCGTTAGTTTAGCAAAGAACGGAGAAGCGTCATTTAGGTAGTCCTTTTAGCGCATCTTTTGCACCTTCTACATGTTCTGCCAATAAAACGCAGTCTTTGATTTGCCTTCCCCACAACATTATCTGTGCGACCGTTCCAATTTAAGTTGTACGTACTTGTAATTCCTGGGTACTTAGCTGAACTGACAGCCTTTGGATCTGTGGGATTTTCGAGTACCCAAAATTTAACGGATGTGGAAGACCTCACACTTTGTCTTATTTAGAGTCAATACCCACATCTTGCACTATCCAGACATCGTGTCCAAGTCATCTGGCAATTGTTTATGACATTCTAATGATTATACTAGACGTAAATGACTGCATCATCTACAAACAATGTAAAAGAGCAGCTCAGATTATCTCTTAAATTGTTTATATAGATTAGGTACTGGAGTGGCCCTATAACATTTCCATGGGGAACGATAGCTATCACGTTATCTTTTAATCGATGGATTTCCGTCGACTGTTACGTACTGTGACATTTCTAACAGGAAATCACGAATCCAATTGTACAACTGAGACGATACTCCACAGGCACACAGTTTGATGGGAAGTCTCTTGTGAGGAATGGTGCCAAACACTTCCGTAAATCTAGAAACTTGGAATCAATTTGAGATCCCCTGTCGATAGCATCCATTACGTCGTGCGAATAGAGCTAGTTATGTTTAACAAGAACGATATTTCCTGAATCCGTGCTGACTACGTGTCAACAGATCGTTTCCTTGCACGTAATTCACAATATTCGAACACAATATATGTTCTAAAATTCTACAGCAAACCAGCGTCAGTGAGATGGGTCTGTAATTCATCTGATTACTCCTGTTTTCTTTCTTGAGTATTTGTGTTGCCTGTGGAACTCTCCAATCCTTAGGTACGGACCTTCCGTCTACCGGACTGCTGTATATTGTCGCTAAGTATGGAGAAACTGTATCAGCATATTCTAAAAGGAACCTAAGCGGTATACAGTGTTGAATGGTAGACTTGCCTTTTTCAAGTGAATTAGTTTGCTTCGCTATACCAAGGAAATCTACTTCTGAGCTACACATTTTGACAGTTCTTCTTCATTTCAGTTCTGGAATATTTACTTCATCTTCTTTGATGAATGAACTTTGAGGAACAGTGTTTAGTAACTCCGCTTTAGTGACACAGTCATTGGTAGCATTACCCTTGGCATCGAGCAGTGAAGGCAGTGATTGCGTCTTGCTGCTCGTATAATTCACATATCACCAGAATCGCTTTGGATTTTCCGCCAGATTTAGATTCAGGGTTCCATTGTGGGTGGCACTGAAGTCAGCGCTAAGGATCAGCTTCAGTTCAACACTGCCAGTCTCGGTTATTTTGCGTTCTTTTCAATTTTCCATGCTAATTTAATTGATTCTGCAACAGTGTTCTGACTTGTTTTGTGTACCATGATGAATCAGCAACACCTTTATCAATTTCCTCAGTATAAATCTCTCAATTGTCGACGACACTACTTTTTTTTAAATTTAAGCGACATCAGGTATATACAAAGTTAGTTTAAAAGCAGTTCGGATTGTCTTTTAGGCAAACTTTAAGCGAATTTTTACCTGATTTTTTTAAATAGGTACATTTTGCGTTTATTTTTGGTGATTTTGGATGTTACTGTGATGAAAATCGCTACAACGACCTTGTGGTTACTAGTCTCTTTGTCCGTCATGATGCTCCCTATTTGTTCTGGATAATTTGTTGCTAAGAGGTCAAGGGTATAATCGTGACCACTTACACTTCGAGTGGGCTTTTGAAGTAATAGTTCAAATTAATTTTTGGAGAAAGCATTTAGTACGATTTTGGACAAGGTCTTATGACTATCACCGACATCAAACATCATTTTCGCCAACATATCGAGAGTAGGTTGAGGTCACCACCAACTGCAATAGTAAGACTAAAATGACGCCTTTCGAATAGCAATCGATTCTTAAATTTGTTTTTGGTGAAAAAATATAATAATATATGTTCCAAACGTAGCGCACTGACCGAAATATACCACAAGAAAGTGTGCTAGAGACTTGTTATTACAAACTCAAAAAACCGTTGTTAATAACATAATAAATACTGGACTCGACGACATAACTCGATCGAAAGAAGACATCCTGTGTTTATCGTATACGTGTTGTATTTTGTCGTATGTAGTTCACGAGGTCAGTAAATTTACAATCATGACCTTCCGTATTAATGTCAAAAACCAACTGAAACAAATGTCTTTAAATTTTGCGTCCGAGGAGAAAAAAATCTATCGCCTGATTACGTCACTAAATATCCTATCTATTGCATTCAACGCTTTTCATCCTTGTAAATTTGAGGTAGGTGCAACAAAGTCATCCTAAACCCATTACTGACTTTGATATAATGTTGATTCCGTAGTCTGCTTTTTATTTATTTAAATACTGAAGTTTATCTATTCGATTTCGCTAATTTAATGTCACTTGCAGCTCATCCAATTCTGTACTTATTCCTTACGTATGGAAAACTGATGAAACAAATGCTGCAAGAAACACGATTCTCTGTTCCGTTATTGTGCCGAGTAATTGGATGAATCTGACGTGAACAACTAAACGTTAACATAATGTTTTTGTGCTTTTAGTGCGCAAGAACTGCTGCTTGTTCAAACAGAACGTGAATGGTGTTTTCTTCCATTTGTCGCCAGTGTAAAGAAACACAAATTGAAATTTGTTTTGCAGAACGCGTATAGCTTGGAATCTATGAAAGCGTTTTGTGCAAAACAACTGTGGGGAGCAAAGCGTAATGGAAGTATCCCCGTTCTTCATGCGGCTGCGCTGCGCTAGCGACCGCACCGAAATCATAAAACTGTCTGCCCTAACACGATATTTAGCTGTACGCACTTCATTCAGCTCTATTACGGGAGCTCTGATCCATTCCATACCTAGGCTTAGCGCATATTACTATCAAAGCTACGACAGTCTCCTAACCCTTCAATAACATCTTGCGCTGATACTAAAAGTCATTTAAATTGTCCTGTAGTTAGTTTCTAATTTTGGTCATAGTCGGTAAAGCTCTCTGAGACACAGAGGCAATAGCAACAGGAGACGAGTTAAATGTCACCATCATCATCATCATCATCTGCTTCACTGGTTATGCCTGCCAACCTGTTCCAATCAATCATTCCATCTCTTCCTTGCAGAACAGTCTCTACAATCATCTTCCCTTGTCATTTGTATTGCCCACAACGGATAAATTCAGACTTTCTGACTGACATAATTCCGACGTTGGAGGTATTAGTCATTTCATATTCGCTTGTTCCAAGTTACATGAACATAGAGAACAATTCCTCGCAGGCCTGATAAATCTTAGGATGCAACTTCCTACAAGAATTACTGGTATTTTACTACAGAACGATAAAGTAGTTCTTAAATGTCTGATAAGATTCATCCCAATTAGCAAATTTTAAACATGACCACAGTCTTCAGAGAAAGAGTAATGACCATTTTTAGTAGTTAACTAAATTGTTTGTATCTCAAAGAGTACTGACTATAGAAAATGGTTTGTAAACATATTTTGAATAGGAAATTTTAATTATTACTTTCGTGTTTAGAACGTAATTATCTTTTTATTTATTATTAAATGTGAAGACATGCTGTTCAGTTATTTCATATGTTTAAAAAATCCATATCTTGTGTTTGTTAATGACTAAATTGTGCAGTCCTTGAAGGTTAATTAGAGTAATTAGTGTAACTGTTTAAATATCTAACGGTAATATTGCCGGATGACGTCATCGACAACTGCTGATAATTGAACAGGTGCACACCTTGTCATTGTCAAGACACAAATGCGACAAGAGAGCCCTGTTGAAGGACATTTAAAGGTTCGGTATATAGAGCATATGCCGAAAGACAATCCCCCCACAAACACACACTGTAAATACTAGCGCCGTCACACAACGAAAGACAAACAACGTCAGAAGTCATCGATAGTGAATTCCCATAAGTTAAGTGTAATTATTGGTGGATAAGTAGTGTACTCACGTTCAAGACCAAATAAAAAATGAAAAAAAATCTGTTTTTCGGTCGTTTTCAGCATCTTTTGCCTGTCGGCCGGTACTTATTAGGTGGGAGCTCATTGTTCATGTAAACTATGTGGACGATCCATTCCTGTTTTCTTCGGTTTTTTTTTTTTTTTTTTTTTTGAATAGCCTTGTGGAGATCTTCTCCTTACGTCCTGGTTGCTGATTTTATCCATTGTACTGAAACATTTGATTCGTCTCAAAACCTTTATTTCTGTTGATCGTGTTAGGACAGCAACCAGCCACAAATTTACTTTGAGTTCCTTTATTCAAAGGAAACCGTTACCGGTTTCGAATCGTTGCGATTCATCATCAGACGGTTTACACGCTTTCTTTCTACATTTGGTGTGTTTTTTACAGATTGATTGTCGTGAAACGTCGGTTTCGAGTTTCACGACAATCAATCTGTAAAAAACACACCAAATGTAGAAAGAAAGCGTGTAAACCGTCTGATGATGAATCGCAACGATTCGAAACCGGTAACGGTTTCCTTTGAATAAAGGAACTCAAAGTAAATTTGTGGCTGGTTGCTGTCCTAACACGATCAACATTTGTCTTCAAAAACAGCCACGGCCTCCAATATGTCATCATATGGCAAAATTGCTTTATTTCTGTTACTTGTCATTCGTTTTAGGCACCCATAGCTCGATGCACCAACAGAGGATTTAGGGCTGCCATCTGAGAGTGCTTGTAGCAGACTTAAAACAATTCTTCTAATTTTGGAATATTAAATTACTTTAAATAAGCCTTGAATTGTCTTTATTTATTACGTGGTTAATCGATGACGGCAATATTAAAGTTAGAATTTATCTTATTGCCTGCAGTGTGCTTATTAGAGAGCAGAGTTCAAGGTGAACGGGGGGAAATGTACATTATTGCTGTAAATGAACTCCTGGAGTTGTTTATTTTAAGTGACATCAGGCCCAGTATTCTATATATTTAATACAAATACCACAGATGATGAGCAACGGCAGGAACTAGTCCCCTAAAATAATCTAATACCAATAAGCAGCTCACCTCAAACAATCAATTATTAATAAGACATTACAAAATATAAACGTGTAAAATACCACACTCGTAGCCAGACCAGCACACAGTGTATAGTATACATTATTATTTGGCAGCCTTTTAAACACATGCTGTTTGCTTCAGATCCAGTAGAACCACACGCACACCCAAATATATATATATATATATATATATATATACTTGAAAACAGCATTACTACTCTTCCAGACGGTGTAAAAATGTAGGCAATTTGCAATATAGCATGTGTAGAGCTTCAGTAATGCAACCAACGTCAACCTTTAAATTAAAAAAACACTAAAAATGTGCCAGAAACACCCGGCAGAGTGTTAGTTGCGAAAAAAAAGTCATGGGAGAGTAGCTATTTCGTGTTTTACCTTGTGCCTTAATCCAGTTCAAACATCATCGGCAGTTGACGTTTGATGTGATCGCTGTCTCAAAAATCTACGGAATATTTGAAAGCTGGTTTCTATTTAGACTGGATAAAAGTGGGAATCTTCCTACACGATGGTCAGCGGACTTGAAGATGGCGTAATATATCGCTGAAACTGGTAGCCCAATAAAATAACATTTGAAAATTTAGACGGCTGAAAGGTATTTGGTTTGATATTCTCCAATAAATCTTTAGTTCAATGGCCACATATACTACAAAATTCATTATAGATTAGATTCATGTATTACAACAAAGCATCTATGGTTAAATTATGTCTGGTTTGTAATATCCGTCTAATTATACGAACTCTCATAACAATAGTATGAATGTTTATTGTTTTCGTCTTTCTCTGACATTTCTTGCGTAATTTTTTTAGTGTTACTTTCTGTTTATAAACTAGTCGCAATGGTAAAGTAGTATTATTTTGTACTGTAACCTTCGATGTACTGGTATTTCCTCTTTATTTGAAATACCAAATTCATGTTGTGTTTTTCGTTTTCTGTTGTTGTTGTGTGGTGCAACGATGTTAAATGCATAACAGCAGCTTTGTGGGTACAGCACCACTATTCCGTAAGTATTGAGGCGGTAGCATGTCTTGACTAGAGCACGCAAAGAACAGCTCAGGCAACTGACAGGTGACTTGATTAGAAAGGCTGTAGCAATCAGCCTGCCTTGCTCTGCTGACTCTTTTTATTTCTTCCTGCATTATAATGAAAGTTAATATTAACTGGGTCGAGAAGCCATTATGCGCTTAACTTCCCCAACCCTGAGCTTAGATTACTGTTCACACTACGTACTCTCATACAAACAGCCTAGAGAATAACGTCGAAAGTTTCATGAAGCTTTTCGCGAATATACTGTTGTATACAGCAACGATGGAAAGGTGTAGCGAAATGCAGGAAGACCTACAGATGATCTACACTTAGTGCAGGGATTGGCAGTTGATCCTCAACATAAGTAAATTTGACATACTGTGCATAAATAGACGGAAAGTCTATTTGCTGCATAAACTACACGCCTGTCTGACAAGTGACCGATGCAGTCACATCTATAAGTTATGTAAGGTTTTGTGTACTTAGCTGTTCAAAGTAGAACGATAACATGAAACTAACTGCAGGTAAGGCAGATTCCACCATGAGTTTCATTGGAAAAATCCTCAGGAAGTGTAGTCTAACTACAAAGCAGGTACTTTACAGTGCCCTCGTAACCCTGATTCTTGAATGTTGTTTGTCAACCTCTGATACGAGAGAGGACTGGCAGAGTAAATAGGGAAGATCTAAAGAATGGTAGCGCGTTTCGTTGCACATTTGTTTAGTAATCGCCAAAGCATCACGGGGACCACCAAACTGTAAGAGAATAGTTCTGCACCACCGTTTCGTTTACAGTCAAAATGCCGAGAGCATCCGTTTCTACAAAAATCAAGCAATGTATTGCTTCCTCCTAGGAAAATCTCGTGGAATTAACATGAAGGTGAAGTTAAAGTGATTCAGACTCACACAGAGGCTTACCAACGATTGTTTCTCCGCAGACCAATCGCGACTGGAACAGGGAAGGGAGGAAGTGACAGTGGGGCACAAAGAAAGCTCCCCCACACACCACAAGATGACTCATTGATTGTAGATACAGATGTGGTATTATGAACAGAAAGCTGGCTAAAATCAGAAGTGAATAACGATGATACTCTAAATTAAGATTGAAATATACGCTGCCGGAATGAAAAGAAACACTCTCAATGCCAGTGTTCAGTGGCACCAAGGTATAATACTCAGAAGACCTGTCTGTACACCCTCTGTTTTGACTCTGCAGGCAGTAACCGTGATGAGTCTGAAGGCGAACAGTATTTGCAACATACATTCTAGTGTACAACCATGTCCCATGGACGATTACCTGCTCCTGCTGAACGGCGCAGTCATCTGAAAGGAGCTGCATTTTGTACCTACTGCATGACAGATAGACGTATCGACGGACGCCTGCACGTGTTGGACACAATGTATGGGTGATAAGTCGCTGCTTTCAGCAGTGGTCTGTGGATCATTCCCACTCCTGTAGATCAGGTTCTGGACATTCGCATAGCACAGGCGCACGCCGAGATCGGTGCACAGTACGAGCAGTGATGGACGACCGACATCATCCAGATATGACATTCAGGCACATGCTACGCCTACTGTGTCATCAGGGACCACCGGGAACCGTCTGCTGATGGCAGGATTAAGATCACATGTGCCTCCGGCCAGGCTACCACTGACACCACGACACCGCCAAGCATGGTTACCTGGAGTCGTGAAAGAGTTGACTGTAGAGTGGCATGGCATTCTGCTGCCTTCAGTGGCGAGTGTAGATCCTGTACCTATGTGAGTGACGGATGTACACATGTATGGTGTAGACCTGATGAGCTGCCTGTTCCAAAGTGCATTTGCCTACAGTGTATAAGCCTCATCCCAGGCTAGATGGTGTGGGAGAACTATCAGTTACAACTCACGGTCACATGTAGTGTTTCTGTAGGGTAATCTAACCAGTCCCTGCTACATTGCACAAGCCGTTATCCCCATGCTACTGCAATTTCTTTGACAGATAGGTGAAGCTCTTTCTCAGCGGAACGAAGCATATGCACACATGACTGCTACGACGAAATATGCTCGTACTCGTTCTCTAGGACCTACAGGAACCATTGCCGATTTTGCGCCAAAAGGCGGGAGGTGCTTGGGACAGTCCATTGCAGGATTGGCACTCGGCACCTTTATGATCGTTTGCACTTGAAAATTCAAGCCTGGGTTGACGTCAGAGGGGGTACACTTTGTATTGATGCGATATTTGGGCACCTTTTTTTGTAAAATGTGTGTTTCTACAATGATGAACTACGTGCCACCTTACTTGTCAATAAATGACCTTGTCTTCGTGAGTGTTGCATTTTTTTGGCAGTGTTTATCGCGAAGATAGGCTAGACGCCAATGGTGGCGGCGTTTTTATTGGTGTCTGAAGTTCGAAAATATATGAGTTTATACTGGTGATCAATACGTTGTTATAGGACAACGTAATACTAAAATAATCAATTTAAATATGTGTTGTGATTCATCAAAATACACACTTCAACAATAGTTTTGCATCACTCCTTTATTTCGATGCTCATGGCACAGAAAACCAAAACTGTCTCTGAGCCTCGTGAATGTATTCGTTTACAATGTGTCCAGATCACAAAATAATAATAATTAAAAAAAAATTTGTTAACGGCAACGTCTGTTTCCCATGGGCTATTTTTCTCAGCACTCCTCAGCAACGTCAGTACGTGGTGGAACGTCCCTTTGCGCGGATACAGGCTTGCGTTCGTAGTGGCGTAACGTCGATATGATCATCAAGCCATTGCTCGGGTGCAAATTGTTCCTCTCTTCAATGGCGATTCTGCGTAAGTCGCGCAAAGTACGAGGTCGTTGTCGACGTCCATAAACAGCTTGTTTCCATCGATCCCACACATGTTCCATTAGGTTCATGTCCGAGGAAGAGGCAGGCCACTCCTTTCTGGTGACCGTAGCATGCTGAAAGAACGTTTCCAAAAGAACAGCACGATGAGCGCTCCAGGTAACCAACAATATGAAACTGTTAACGTGATGCTGGCGATGCTATCCCACTATTGGTTGCAGAATGTCATTCCTGTACTCCAGAGCAGTGAAGTGGATCTCAACAACCACGAAAGCTGTACGGTGGCCTCACTTAAGGCCACATCAGAACATAACACCGCCACCGCCTTGCTGCACATATGAGACATACTGTTGGATGCATTCGATATTACCAGGACGTCCCCAAACACGTTGTCTGCAATTGTCAGGGTACAAACAGGTCCGAGTTTTGCCCGTAAACAGCACAGACGCCAATCCTAGAGCGTCCATTCTGGACTATTTGTTGCCCACCTGCAACAGAGTGTATGGTATTGTGGTGTACAACGTGGTGATCGTGAAGGTAGTTGGGGATGGAGATTCCCATCATGTAATCGTCTCATACCAGTTTAATGCGATACATCACGTCTTATAGCAACTTCGGACGCAAAAATCCATTCTGGAATACTCAGCCCACGGTTTTATTTTATTCCTTTTCTCACTCAAAAGTCGCAGATATCGATCAACTTGTGCACCTCTCGAGCAAGGACGGCCTGTATGGTGTAAGTCGTGAACACTGCATGTAAACTGGAATTGATTCTCGTCCACACCACATCACTTTGACGTCGGTGCACGCGTCGAGCAACTTCCACCGTTGACAAGCCTTCTGTGCGTAACGCGATGCTTGGTCACAACAGTCCATCGTGGCACGTTGACTCTACTGGTCGACAGAGGTCTCTAATGCGTCCATAATTGTGATCTTTTTTTTAACTGAACTGCTGCAGCCTATTCACGTGCAGCGTTCTACCCGTAGATGGCGCTCGTGGTTAGCTGTGTGTATGTTTACAAACAACGTCAGTGGTTACTTTCCAGTCGGTGAAGGAACAGTCTCAGCAGCAACACACCGACACGACATATCGGGGCGATGCAAAACTTTTGTTGATGTGTGCATTGGGGGATGTATTTGGTGCTTCATGATCCAAATACACTCCTGGAAATTGAAATAAGAACACCGTGAATTCATTTTCCCAGGAAGGGGAAACTTTATTGACACATTCCTGCGGTCAGATACATCACATGATCACACTGACAGAACCACAGGCACATAGACACAGACAACAGAGCAGGCACAATGTCGGCACTAGTACAGTGTATATCCACCTTTCGCAGCAATGCAGGCTGCTATTCTCCCATGGAGACGATCGTAGAGATGCTGGATGTAGTCCTGTGGAACGGCTTGCCATGCCATTTCCACCTGGCGCCTCAGTTGGACCAGCGTTCGTGCTGGACGTGCAGACCGCGTGAGACGACGCTTCATCCAGTCCCAAACATGCTCAATGGGGGACAGATCCGGAGATCTTGCTGGCCAGGGTAGTTGACTTACACCTTCTAGAGCACGTTGGGTGGCACGGGATACATGCGGACGTGCATTGTCCTGTTGGAACAGCAAGTTCCCTTGCCGGTGTAGGAATGGTAGAACGATGGGTTCGATGACGGTTTGGATGTACCGTGCACTATTCAGTGTCCCCTCGACGATCACCAGTGGTGTACGGCCAGTGTAGGAGATCGCTCCCCACACCATGATGCCGGGTGTTGGCCCTGTGTGCCTCGGTCGTATGCAGTCCTGATTGTGGCGCTCACCTGCACGGTGCCAAACACGCATACGACCATCATTGGCACCAAGGCAGAAGCGACTCTCATCGCTGAAGACGACACGTCTCCATTCGTCCCTCCATTCACGCCTGTCGCGACACCACTGGAGGCGGGCTGCACGATGTTGGGGCGTGAGCGGAAGACGGCCTAACGGTGTGCGGGACCGTAGCCCAGCTTCATGGAGACAGTTGCGAATGGTCCTCGCCGATACCCCAGGAGCAACAGTGTCCCTAATTTTCTGGGAAGTGGCGGTGCGGTCCCCTACGGCACTGTGTAGGATCCTACGGTCTTGGCGTGCATCCGTGCGTCGCTGCGGTCCGGTCCCAGGTCGACGGGCACGTGCACCTTCCGCCGACCACTGGCGACAACATCGATGTACTGTGGAGACCTCACGCCCCACGTGTTGAGCAATTCGGCGGTACGTCCACCCGGCCTCCCGCATGCCCACTATACGCCCTCACTCAAAGTCCGTCAACTGCACATACGGTTCACGTCCACGCTGTCGCGGCATGCTACCAGTGTTAAAGACTGCGATGGAGCTCCGTATGCCACACCAAACTGGCTGACACTGACGGCGGCGGTGCACAAATGCTGCGCAGCTAGCGCCATTCGACGGCCAACACCACGGTTTCTGGTGGGTCCGCTGTGCCGTGCGTGTGATCATTGCTTGTACAGCCCTCTCGCAGTGTCCGGAGCAAGTATGGTGGGTCTGACACACCGGTGTCAATGTGTTCTTTTTTCCATTTCCAGGACTGTTGGTTTTATGTCCTAGTAATAATATGTTTTGTAGCAATTGCTTTGATGGAACAGTCACAGTGGCAACACACCTAAACGACATAGCGGGGTGATGCAACACTTTTGTTGATGTGTACATTAGGGGAGTATATTGTGCATCAGGATTCAAATACGTTTTTTATCCTAGTAATAACATGTTTCCACAGATTGCTTTGACGGATTTTAATTATGAAGTGACAAAAATAGAGCCATCCGCTGTGGCCGAGCGGTTCTTTGTGCTTCAGTCCGGAACGGCGCTGCTGCTGTGGTCGCAGGTTCGAATCCTGCCTGCGGCATGGATGTGTGTGATGTCCTTAGGTTAGTTAGGTTTAAGTAGTTCTAAGTGTAAGGGACTCATGACCTCAGATGTTATGTTCCATAGTGCTCAGAGCCATTTGAACCATTTGAACGAAAACAGATATATATTGATGTAATACCTGTAAAATATTTTTCATTAGTCTGCAATTTTTATGGAATTGCAATAAAAAATTAGTTTAATGCACTGCACAAATGTGTACCTTTACGTCAAGGCAACCCACATTTGAAACGACTTTCTGTGTTTCATTCATCATCTAAGGTACATGCAAGGTGCGGAACATCCTTGCTGTTTGTGAAGTCATGGGCTCTGGTACTCTGGGGCATTCCGTCTTTGGAAATGCACAATCTTTTCATCACATTACTCCTTGTGGTGTGCGTACTGTAAGACCTTCGGTACACACACCATCAGATTATTTGACTTGTTGCTCTAACGAAGTAGGCGAGTGTCAGCAATATGTCTCGTGGTCTTATCGTGGCGTGTTTATCTTCTGCCGTTAGGTCAGACGATAGAAATGCCACTTGCACGCTTTGAGTAGCAGATTGACGGTGACCAACTTTAAACAGAACTTGATTAATTTTCACACATATTTATTAAAATAGTAACAAGCATAAACCTTACGTAACTTGATTCTGGATGCTATTTACAATTGACAGTCTGAAGTTCCTTTGATCTTGGTACGTTAATCTTATTCTCACATATCTCTGATACTTGACAAAGTGTCTTTACATTTCTCTTCATGGCTATATACAGGAATATGATAATCTTATTAGGCGCAGACTGAAACTTGACTATAGATTGGTACAGACTAATGCAGATTGAGTAATTGGAGGTCTGTACACTCATTATAATACCTCGCACATTCAGGTATCACTGCGCGAGTGTGATACGCAAGGAGAAAAGGTTCTATGTTAGCAGCAATCTCGTTGGCTGCGTTACATATTAATACGCGGATCGGCGGGAGCAGAATTTGGTCCGTTTCTAAGGCAGCGCCATCTCGTAGTGCGGAGATGGACGAGCGCTGCGCCTGCGCTGTTGTGCTTAGCGGGGCGCGCTGTAGTGGGAAAGTTGTGTACGCGCTGACTACGTGGAACTATGTACACAACACTCCTCTTCTACTTCACTCTCTTCTCTCTCTTGCATTCCCTCTTGTGAATTTGGAAGTATACTGCCGAATGTTGACCCAGTAACAGATGGAAAGAAAACAAAAACAAATATATCACCATATTGCTGAGAAGAAATAAACAATAATTTATTCGAAAAAGTAGGGTTACAGTTCAACATTATTAAAAATAAACAAACATTACCTTCATTTATCGAAGACATGCTGACACTGAAACAAACGGCTTTCTGCAAAATGTTCAAATGTGTGTGTAATCTTATGAGACTTAACTGGAAAGGTCATCAGTCCCTAAGCTTACACACTACTTAACATAATTTATCTTAAGGACAAACACACACACCCATGCCCGAGGGAGGACTCGAACCTCCACCAGGACCAGCCGCTTAGTCCCTGACTGCAGCGCCTTGGACCGCTTGGCTAATCCCGCACAGCCTGACTATATGTACTGCGTAGTAAGTTGATCGCTAAATCGATTGGCGTTTTATTACTATTGTACTTTTTGATTATGTGAGCATTTATTGACTACGACCATTTCAGATACATTTTATCCCTCCTGTGAAATCTGTATCATATTTTGCCTTAACTTTTCGTTCTTTTCAATAGCTCACTTGTGTATAACTTTGTCTTGCCTTTTTTCCTGGTATCTTCATATTTGTTTATGTTATCTCTGAGATAAAAAAGATTGTTGCTGTCATCGTGCAAAATTTTGTCAACTCCTGTTGTTACTGATTCCTCTTAGAGAGATATTTTAAACGTGCTGGATCTGATTCTTTAGCGAATTCCGAATAAAGAAATTGTTGTTCTCTTAATTATATCTGTAATTTTTAGTGTGGTTATAGACACTGAAGTAATAAAATTTCCTCTATATTTCCATAGAAATTTATTTAATCCCAAAATATTCCCTAATAATCTATTTTAATAATTTCTATTTACCTTATTTTTGGTGAACACTTTTAAATTTTGCCACGTAAGGTGTTTTTGTACTACACTCATGTTCATAAATTAAGGATAATTGCAGAATGTGGTGCCACACAACGTGTCACTACACAAAACTGGCGCTAATAGCATAGGCACATATGGAACACACACGACACAAATCTGTAACTCCACGGTATTGGTGATAAGTTGAGAAAACCGTCCCGAAACACATGTGCTACAAAACGCCTTTGTTTTCTGCACATGTGTCCTGACATCAGTATGGAGTATGATCACAATGCACTCGTACACTGGTCGCACAATGGGTTGGCATGCTCTGGATCAGATAGTCGAGCAGCTGCTGGGATATAACCTACCATTCTTGCACCAGTGCCTGTTGGAGCTCCTGAAGTGTCGTAGGGGTTTGAAGACGTGCAGCGATACGTCGACAGAGAGCATCCCTGACGTGCTCGATGGGGTTGAGGCCTGGAGAACAGGCAGGCCACTTAATTCACCTGATATCTTCTGTTTCAAGGTACTCCTCTACGATGGCAGCTCGGTGGGGCCGTGCGTTATCACCTATCTGGAGGAAGGTGGGACCCACTGCACCCCTGAAAAGGCGGACATACTGGTGCAAAATGACGTCCCGATACATCGGACCTGTTACAGTTCCTCTCTCAAAGACATGCAGGGTTGTACGCGCACCAATCATAATCCCGCCCCACACCATCAAACCACGACTTCCATACAGGTCTCTTTCAATGACATTAAGGGGTTGGTATCTGGTTACTGGTTCACGCCAGATGAAAACCCGGCGAGCATCACTGTTCAGACTATACCTGGAGTCGTCCGTGAACATAACCTGGGACCACTGTTCCAATTACCATGTACTGTGTTCTTGACACCAGGCTTTACGGGCTCTCCTGCGACCAGGGGTCAGTGGAATGCACCTTGCAGGTCTCCGGGCGAATAAACCGAGTCTGTTCAGTCGTCTGTAGACTGTGTGTCTGGAGAGAACTGTTCCAGTGTCTGCGGTAAGGTCCCGAGCAAGGCTACCTGCGGTACTCCGTGACCGTCTGTGGGCACTGATGGTGAGATATCGATCTTCTTGTTGTGTTGTAAACTGAGGACGTCCCGTACTGTAGCGCCTGGACACGTTTCCAGTCTGCTGGAATCGTTGCCACAATCTTGAGCTGGCCGGAGTGGCCGAGCGGTTGTAGGCGCTACAATCTGGAACCGCGCGACCGCTACGGTCTCAGGTTCGAATCCTGCCTCGGGCATGGATGTATCTGATGTCCTTAGGTTAGTTAGTTTTAAGTAGTTCTAAGCTCTAGGAGACTGATGACCTCAGAAGTTAAGTCCCATAGTGCTCAAAGCCATAATCTTGAGATCACACTCTGTGGCACACGGAGGGCCCGTGCTACGACCTCCTATGTTTGACCAACCTCCTGTCGCCCTAGTAGTCTACCCCTCATAACGTCATCAATATGTGTTCTTTGAGCCATTTTCAACACACAGTCACCATTAGCACGACTGAAAACGTCTGCACACTTACTCGCTGCACCGTACTCTGACACACCTCTGCGTATGTGGACTACTGCCAGTGCCACCATGCGACGACCGCAGGTCAATTGCACCGCATGGTTGTACCCCAAGGTGATTTAAACCCGCAAATCGCCAACCAAAGCGTTGTTTCACCATGTACCAGCATTATCCTTAATTTATGAGCATGAGTGTATTTCAGTGTCAAAGTAGTACATTTAGCTTTTGTAAACGGCATTAACTAAATACAACACAAGTTTAACTTAATGGTTTTCTTTTCTCTGTGATATTTTTTCAATATTTCTCTCATGTACGTGAATTCGTGATTTGCATATACGCAATTTAAAACTAAGCTTTTAAATGTTAGAACTAGTTAGTAACTGCCTCAACTGAATATGAAGCTATTTACGAGTGATCTGCGATGTCAAGAAACCCACCAGGAGAATGTGTCTTATGTACCCTAATCTAATTCTCCAGTAAATTTCGTTTTTCTGCTTCCATTATAGCCACAATCGTGTTGAAGAGCAGGGATACCATTATATCTTATTTTAAACACGTCTAAAAATATGACCGTATCATTCAATTTTGCGTTCGGATTTGTTTCTAGAACGAGCATCAGTTTGAGTACCTTTCATTACAAATTGCTGTTTTATCGTGAAAATACGTTAAGGATTCCCAAGTATTCACTCTTATCATTCACAGCAGACCTCACGCTCGCTCATGGCCTGAGCAGTGAGCCCTGGTGGTAAAATGTGCCTGTCCGACCTCATTGTGTAGAGTAGGTTGCAAACCGTGCGCCCTCTTCAGAGGAATGACGATATGATAAGTTCGTTGCAGTTTTAAACGGAAGCGTATATACTCAATGGCGTAATGCTTGAAGAGGAGATTAGCTCCTTTGACCAGAAACAATTTATAATACGTCGCAGCATGTCTGTCTACAGTTACAACTCCCAGACATAGTGTGATAGGTACTTGAGTGATAAGTTTCATAATAAAACAAGTATTACAGACTCGTATAAAAATTTTGTACCGGTACGACATTATTTTCCACATCTTCACAAGTTTGCAGCTGTTGTTATATCGATGTTTGCACGTACATATTCGTAGTGGCAAATTTTTACGCGACAATGAGAACGAAATTTATCTACAGAACCTCACTGAGAGACTTGAGTTTAATGTCTTATCTTCGAATTAGCAGTACTCAGAAAGTGGTTCAAGACATTGATGATATAGTAAAAAGCAAAATAAGTAATATTTGCTGACATAATTTGATTCTGTGTTTAACATCTTAATGAAATAGTCTAGAAATATATGCCGATGTCAATTTAAAATTCGCCTGAAAATGACATGCATCATAAGGCTATATCTGTTGTAACAAATGCCATGATTCGTACTTAGGTGCCCCACGATCTTTGTCTCATCAACTAAAAGAAACGTAAGTTTCGTTTAATGTCATTTCTCATCAATACAACAGTTTTAGTAAATAAAGTTGCCTCGAAAGGCATTAATTAGCCTCCTTTAAGCAATACATAAGTTAGTTGCCTTAGAATAGTCTCGTTGACAACAGATTGTCGCGCCCAGCTGCCTTGTGCCTATTCCTCCTCCCCTCTCCTCCTCTTCTCTACCCTGCTCTCCCCCTGCCATTGCTCGCCGTGTTCCGTCCGGTTGTTCACTGCTGAGGCGCGAGCGCGCACAAGCGGATCGGCGAACAGGCCTGCTCTACGGCATTCACTCAGTGTATACTCGACAGATCTGCACTTGAATAATACGTTCTCTTTGATTGTGTGGAAGACGCAAGGATCTTCTCTACTTCGAAATTTCCATTTACAACAGTCTTACAGCATAACTTCTTTAATCAAGAAATGAGCCCCAGATTTTGATAACTAAATAGGTTCCTCAAACTAGTTTTGGACCTTTCTCTGTAAAGTGCTATTGATCGATAGCTACTTTTAAAATTCGCTTAGTTACTTGTGTTAATATAATTCAACATTAGGTATTCTATCTAGTGAATCACTGTATGATCTTGTAGCTTTAATTCATGAGAAGAGAGGTAAGCGACTTAAATGAAACCATTTGTCTCTCGAGGGATAGTTTCTACAGATATTTAGTATTTTTAAGTATGGTATCGTTAGGAGAGTGGTATTAGGCATTCAACCGCTCCGCAAGATCATATCCTTATTATTCTGACGTACTTTCACTTTTAAGAAATTGCTCTCCACTGCCATAACAAGTGTTATGCATTCTGATAGTGCATGTGAACTAAGGGTGCCCAAGAGCATATGACCTTACAATCTACTTCACAACAACTTTAAGGTCTAGAGCCTGAAGGTTCTGGGTTCGTCCCCAGCAGTATGTGCAAATATTTTAATTTTCATGTAATTTAATCGAAATTTCACAATAATGATTAGCGTACGCAATTGTTACAAGTATTTTAAACTTCTAGCCCCCTGATTTTGGGTGCTAGTCCATTACCTCCAGGTCCTCTGCCCTCTAGGCCCTAGGTTCGACCTCTCCATACGTAAATACCGCAAATTCATGTAAATGTTACCACGAAACAGTATAATTCTCTTAATTTCACAAGAATGTCTACTAGTGTAAATGTTACAACAAAAAATGCAATTGTCGCCATTTCACAACATCATTTAAGTTTCAGAGTCATGTGTTAATAGTTTAATTTGCAAGTATTTTCACATTATTAATTTTCGTGTGAAATTTCATAACAACGCTAAAGTGTACGCAGTTGCGCTAAGAACTCTAAGATTCAGTGGCTTGAGGACTAAGGCATGTGTGCAACAACGTGTATTCCGTTTCGCTCGAGGGCTTAGAGGTCAGCTGGGATATCATATTGCTGTGGATAGGTAAATAAATCTTGGATTTACCAGTACGTACGTGTTAACAGCATGTGTTTCTAAACGTATACCGAGCAAGATGGCACAGTGGTTAGCGTACTGGACTCGCATCACGGAACACGACGGTTCAAACCCTCCTCCAGCCATCCAGATTTAGCTTTTCCGTCATTTCCCTAAATCACTCCAGGCAAATTCCGGGATAGTTTTCTTGAAAGGGCACGCCGATTTCCTTCCCCATTCTTGATAAAAATTCGACCTTGTGCTGCGTCTCTAATGACCTCGATGTCGACGGGACGTTAAACCCAGTCTTCCTTCCTTCCTTCCTTCTAAACGTGTGAGTGTTGTTATACCACCACATCATGATTATGCAGTAATAGTAGAATTCATCATGTTCGATGTAACACTAAAGTGCGATATACAGAGATGGAGTGGAGTGAATTATGCAGACAGCAGAAGTACATCGACGATTTGTTGGCAGCAGAGTATGATCCAGCTCGTCTTCCTCCTCCGAACATCACTACCTTTGGCAACAAGGCATCCATCATGAACGTGTATGGAACTCCTATTATGAAATTATCATCATCATCATCAGGAGGTCCTTCATAGCGTATTTATTTGAAACATTCATGTATTATTAATTTCTGTTGCTTATGTAGTGCAATGTGAGTTCCAACAGAGAGTCTAATTCGATGGCAACCGTATATGAAAGCGTTATTCGACGTTGTTGTGAATTATGCGCGTGAACACAGCATATAAGATGCTTGCTCTACCAAACTATAACTCCTATATATAATAAATCTGTACAACTTGGAATTACAGATAGAGTAACGAAATATGTCGTTGCTCCTATCGGTTTGAAAGCATAGTTTATAGCATATAATAATCAGTTATTTAGACAATATTGTGCAGATGTAAGGCAGAATGAGCACTAAGAAAATTAACATAGTAACAACGTATTTTATTCATGTATGTTAAATACGTTGATAAAACAAAGTTGTTAATATCAATATGTCTCGAAGGTTGAGAGTGTATTACTGATTGTTACTAACAGATAAAACAGATAGAAGTAGATGTTCCCACTGTGTTCTTCCGCATGAAAGTTTTTACAGGACGTTGAAAGCTGGAGGTGTGTTACTAACAGATAGCACTTTACATTTGCCGTGTGGGGTAGCCGCACGGTCAGGGGCGCCTTGTCACGGTCCGCGCCACTGCCCCCGTCGCACGTTCTCCCTCGGGCATGGGCGTGCGTGTTGGCCTTAGCGTAAGTTAGTTTAAGTTACATTAAATAGTGCGTAAGCGTAGGGATAGATGACCTCAGCAGTTTGGTCCCATAAGACCTTACCACAAATTTCTAAATTTTAAATAAAACAACAAACTTAATATTCACGCTGTGTATTTCCGCGTGATATGGTGTTTCATGCAAGACGTAATGGCTTCACATACTGTGAAGAAGAGCGGTTTGTTGAAGATTTTACAACTGTTCATAAACTGATTAAGTGGGAGTATGTATGTCGTGTTGCACGCATCAGTCCATGGGAACAAATAGCTCCTGATAGGGTTAGATTAAACAAGGCCCCGGGAGTAGATAACATTCCATTAGAGCTACTGATAGCCTTGGGAGAGCCAGCCCTAACAAAACTCTCCCATCTGGTGAGAAAGATGTGTGAGACAGGCGAAATACCCTCAGTCTTCAAAAAGAATGTAATTATTGGATTGGATTGGATTGTTTGGGGGAAGAGACCAAACAGCGAGGTCATCGGTATCATTGGCTTAGGGAAGGACGATGAAGGAAGACGGCCGTGCCCTTTCAAAGGAACCATCCCGGCTTTTTGCTTGAAGCGATTCACGGAAATCACAGAAAACCTAAATGAGGATGGCCGGACGAGGCAGTGAACTGTCATCCTCCCGAATGCGAGTCCAGTGTACTAACCACTGCGCCACCTCGTTCGGTATATAATTATTCCAATTTCAAAGAAAGCAGGTGTTGAAAGGTGTGAAAATTACCGAACTATCAGTTTAATAAGCCACGGTAGCAAAATACTAATGACTTTACAGGATAATGGAAAAAAATGGTTGAAACCGACCTTCGGGAAGATTAGTCAGGATTCAGTAGAAATGTTGGAACACGTGAGGAAATACTGACCCCCGGCTTATCTTAGACGATAGATTAAGGAAAGGCAAACCTACGTTTCTAGCATTTGCAGACTTAGAGAAAGCTTTTGAAAATGCTGACTGGAATATTCTCATTCAAATTGTATAGGTGGCAGGGGTCAAATATAGGGAAGGAAAGGCTATTTACAATTTGTACAGAAACCAGATGGCAGTCATAAGAGTCGAGGGGAATGAAAGGGAAGCAGTGGTTGGGTAGGGAGTAATACTGGGTTGTAGCCTATCCCCGATGTTATTCAATCTGTATATTACGTAAGCAGTAAAGAAAAATTTGGAGTAGGAATTAAATCTCTAAGGTTTGCTGATGACATTTTAATTCTGTCAGAGACAGCAAAGGACCTGGAAGAGCAGTTGAAGAGAATGGACAGTGTCTTGAAAGGAGGATATAAGATGAACAACAACAGAAGCAAAACGAGGATAATGGTATAGCCCGCCGCTGGTGGCCGAGCGGTTCTGGCGCTACAGTCTGGAACCGCGCGACCGCTACGGTCGCAGGTTCGAATCCTGCTTCGGGCATGGATGTGTGTGTTGTCCTTAGGTTAGTTAGGTTTAAGTAGTTCTAAGTTCTAGGGGACTTATGACCTCAGCAGTTGAGTCCCATAGTGGTCAGAGCCATTTGAACCATTTGATAATGGTATATAGTCGAATATATCCACAGAGGCAAAGATAAGGCACTACTACAAGGCAACGGTGAGAATGCAGTATTATATGCAGCTGAGACGATGACACTAGGAAGAAATGGGGCAGAACAACTAGAGAAAGAAGAGAGAAAAATACTGAGAAAAATACTAGGTCCCAAAAGAGGTGGATGCGAAGACCTAGGGAAGAATTTTACCGAAACATGAGAACAATATCCGGGGAAATCAGACTCAAAAGGGCAAGGTTTGCTGGACATGTAGTTAGGATGAGTATGGACAGAATGACAAAGAGAGTGTGGGAAACAACAGGGAGGACAAGGGGAAAGACAGGAACCATGTGGATTGTTGAACTTCGGAAGGACTGGTTGGAATTGGGGATCAAGATCGAAGGAAAGGAAAATTGGAGGAACAAATATACATCGACCAATATACCGGAGATCAATGACAGAGAAGAATACAGGAAAAGATTAGAGTGTCACCAGTGGAGCAGACAGGAGAAACGAACACTGAAGATATCGGAAGAAGAGCGGGAGAGAAGAAGAGAAAGAATGAAGAGGTTCTGGGAGAAGAAGAGGAAAATGCAGTCCACGAAGATGCTACCCGTGGTCCTACAGAGGCCGTGACGCAATAAGTAGAAGAAGAAGAAGAAGAAGAAGAAGTCGATGATGGTCGAATTAGAGAGGATATAAAATGTTGACTGGTAATGGCAAGGAAAGCGTTTCTGATGAGAAATTTGTTAACATCGAGTATAGATTTAAGTGTCAGGAAGTCTTTTCTGAAAGTATTTGTTTGGAGTGTAGCCCTGTATAGATGTGAAACATGGACGATAAATAGTTTAGAGAAGAAGAGAATAGAGGCTTTCGAAATGTGATGCTACAGAAGAATGCTGAAGATCAGATGCATAGATCACGTAACTAATAAGGAGGTATTGAGTAGAATTGGGAAGAAGAGGAATTTGTGGCACAAATTGATTAGAAGAAGGGGTCGGTTGATAGGACATGTTCTGAGACATTAAGGGATCACCAATTCAGTATTGGAGGGCAGCATGGAGGGTAAAAATCGTAGAGGGAGACCAAGAGATGAATACACTAAGCAAATTCAGAAGTATGTAGGTTGCAGTAGGTACTTCGAGATAAAGAAGCTGGCACAGGATTGGGTAGCATGGAGAGCTGCATCAAACCATTCTCTGGACTGAAGTCCACAACAACAACATTGAAGAGTTGGGAAAAACTTAACACCTTTATTAAAAACGTCTCTTAGGTTATGGATGAAATTACAGCTCTCAGAAGCTCGAAACCCTGGAGCTTAACGGAATACACGTTGTTACTCACATGCCTGAGACCTCAAGGCACCATAGCTTAGAGAACTTAACACAATTTCATACATCTCAGGGTTGTTTTGAGTTTTCACACGACAATTAATTATATGAAATTAAATGCAAATTAAATTATTTACACATACACTGATCATCCAGAACATTATGACTACCGACATACTGTCGATACAAACTCGTCCAGGCGATAGCAGAGCCGCCTGGCGAGGAATGACTGCTAGTCAGACACACGCATGGTGCATGAAGTATCAGTGAGCGAACTGTCCGTGTGTAGGATGGAGAAGGCGCGCTATCTAACTGATTTTGACGAAGGGTAGACTGTTCGGTACAAGCATTTCGGAAACTGCACGACTTGTCGGGTCTTGGAGGACTGCTGTGGTTAGCGTCTTCAGCACGTGGCGAAACCAGGGTTAAACCACGTCCAGACGTCGTAGGGTTGGGGGGCCACCCCGCATTACGGATGTTGGACATTTTAGGCTGGGCAAACTGGTATAACATGACAGGCGACGAACTGTAGAGGGAGTAAAATCAGCCTTTAATAATGGGCAGAGCAGAAGTGTGTTTGAACACACAGTGCACCTAACACTCCTAAAACATGGACCTCCGCAACCGACGACCCTTGCATATATCAATGCTAGCACCACGATATCGGCAACTACGAATGAAATGTGGACGTGACCGTCGGCACTGGAAGTTGGCGCAATGACAATGTGTTGCATGGTCTGATGACGTGTGCTGTGGGACGGAGACAAACTGGCGTCGGCTCCATTATGCTCTGGGGAACATTCACGTGGGCATCTCTGGGTGCAATGGAGCTCGTGCAAGGCACCATGACGACCAAGGAGTATCGTACACTGGTTGCAGACCACGTACGCCCCTTCGTGATGATTATGTTTCCTGAAGGCAGTGGCATTTTTCAAAAAGATAATGTGATATGTCGCAAGGCCAGGAATGTGATGGAGTGGCGAGTTACAGTTGATGTACTGGCCTCCCAGCTCGCCAGATCTGAACCCGACAGAACACATGTGAGATGGGACTGAGAGTGGCGTCAGAGATTATCGCTTCCCCCCCCCCCCCCCTCCCACCTCGCCCCTCCCCATCCGGGATTTACGGAGGTTAGGTCAGATGTGTGTGCAGTTATGGTGCCTACTCCCTCCAGACACCTACCAAGGCCTCATTGTCTCCATGCCACTAGGCGTCGCCTCCGTTATCCATGCCAAAGGTGGAGATACCGGCTATTAGGTAGGTGGTCATTATGTTTTGGCAGATCAGTGTAGCTCTGAAACTTAAGTGTTATTGTGAAATTACGGTAATTATGTTGTTGAATTTGTATATTTACGTGAAATTACGATATTAACATATTCATAGGTCGAACCTAGGGTATAGGGGGCTTGAACCTGCCTTACAGGCCTGTGGTGCCTGTGGTGCCTGTGGTGCAGGGACCCTTGGGGCAGGGGGCAGGGACATGAGGCGGGGGGCGAGTAGGGGGCTCAAACCTATGACCTGGGGACGAAGGAACTTCCATATTGTCCGTAGTTCCTTTACAATTCTTGAGGGTATTTTTGTTCTGTCGTTGGAACTACAAAAATGCGTGGTTTTGTCACCAGACGCATTTCGCTTTATTGAGGTAAATGACCACTGATGATGCTTTACCTCAACAAAGCGAAACGCGTCTGGAGGAAAAAATCACACATTTTTGTAGTTGCAGTGACAGAACAAAAATACCCTCAAGAACACTAAACGTTGTTGGGAAATTTCGATTAAATTACATGAAAATCAAAATATTTGCTCATGCCAGGGGTTGACTCATTAGTATTTGGACTCCATAACTTAGTCGTTGTTGTGAAATAGTTTGTGACGTCATATGCCTTTGCCACCCTTAGCTACAGCACTATTTCATTGCCAAACACATGTTATGACAGTGGAGGGAAACTAGTTAAAAGTGGAAGTGGGTCATAGTAATTATGATGTAACTTTGTGGAGCGGCTGAATGCCCAATCCCACCCTACTGTTGCTATTGTTAAGTGGAGAATCTGTAGGGCCATTCATTACCAGCGTCTTCCGTAATCAGAATGGTATTGTTAGCTTGTGCGTAAATGTGACGCTCATGCTTACGGCGTTTTAAATAATAATTCATAGGTTAATGTATCTGTGTTTGTTTACCTTGTTTTTTGAGCGTTATCGTACAATGACCAAATCAGTATTCATGACGAGCTCCTAATTTCAAAAAGTTTTTAAGATGTTCAGCGTGCACTTTCAGAGGTGTTGTTTATCCGAGGTTATGTAAGTTCAATATTTAACGAAGATTCTAATAGTCCCTTACTTATTATTGTTTTCGTTAATTTATTATGCGTCTTTTACAACCCGCTGCATAGATATAACCTGGAATCAAAATCTTCTCACTGCTAGTTTCGTATCGAATGGGAAGTCTGTCCTATTTTCTCTGTTGTGAGTCTCCCATTTTCTTGGCCCATGGCGTTACGCATGTCTTCTCCTTATAACATTACTTCGTTACTATTGTTATTATTATTATTATTATTGTTGTTATTTATGTCCGTACTGACTAAGTAGGATCACACGACTTCCCTACCTCTTCTTGTTTCCTTAGTTTCCAGTTCGCTTGCATTTTCTACCCATATTGTCGTTTTCTTTCTTCAGTTCATTTTGTTCCAGAGTTCTCACTTCTTCTGCTTTGAATGTCTTCTAAATTTGGTATTTTATTTTTAAAAAGGTTTCTTTCTGTTATTTCAGATCGTCAGATGTTGTTTCACTCCTGTGCTTTTCTTATTATAATTCATGTTATAGTCGATATAGTTGCTCAGAATTACAGAAACGTTTATTTGCTTAGCTTGTTCTCATTCATTCGGTACAGATGTATAAAGAAAATTAACCTTCATGTTCTCATAACTTGTGATACTTTTTGCATATTTTTGTAGATTTCTTTACTTCTTATATTCTGTCCATGTGTAATTTGTGTTGCACCCATCATGTATCTGATGATCCATCTTTCAAGCAACTCTATTCTGTACTGTTTACTTTAGTTTTTACATATATGAAGCTTATTATTATTATTATTATTATTATTATTATTAACACATAACTATATTTTTCTTCCTATATCTGTTTTACGCATCTAAAGTGAGATTTAACACAACTTTGTAAATCGTGAAATTAAAATGCTCTTCTTAATCACCATAAGTTTTCTGGAAAAGGTATTCTGTGTGTACTAACAACCAACAGGAAAATATAAATACGTCTTTTAACCTCGCCCTCATCATATGGTGCAAGACGCTGTCATGATTAAGAAACTGTGCATGCGAGATTTTGATGATTATGTGACATTCCTTTCTATAGGAAAGAGTAATGAACTTTATTTATTTAAACTCATAATTAGTGAATAATGTCTTTTCACACTTGTTTTACCTTTTGTCTCATTTCTGTGTTAGTCAGTTGCTTGAAATTCGCTATTAACTTGTTTATAAATATCCAAAACATTAAGTATCGATTTGTCAGTCCCTTCAATTGTAAATCATAACGAAAACTGCGAATGATGTATTTCTGCGAGTACTTGAAGGCACTAAATTTCTTCCCGTAGGAAATAAATCCCCTCTTTTGATAAATGAGGTGAATTTTTGTTCTAAGTGAGGTGACTGTTAAAGTCATGCTTTGCGGAATTTTACCACGTTAAGGACCAGACAAGTCATCCAAGAGAATACAGTGACTGAAACTCTTTTCGTCATTTAATAAATATTTCTCGCATAAAAATGTTGTTAATATACAACAATGATTTTTCATAGCACCGTTGGCGATAACAGATGAAGCTACGTTGCTCTTAATTACAGTGAAGTTATTTTCGTCTCGCAAGTTTCAGAAAACGACAACTCCTTACTACAAATTCCCATTATGCAGGGTGGGCTACGCTTCACGGAGAAAAATAGAACGCATGTTTCTTAATCTGTTCCAGAGCTGTGTTGAAGCACGCCTCCCACTTCTTCCACACCTTAGTACGCACCCACCCACCCACCCACCCACCCACCCACCCACACACACACACACACACACACACACACACACACACACACACACGGGCAAACAACAACACAGGCGAGTGCACTGCCCATGTTGTCATCGTGTTCCACGGGAATTGGAACAAATGTTTCTTAATCTGGCTCAGAGATGTTCTGACGCACGCATATATCCACACAAGCGCATAATGTGATAAATGATGTTCACACGGCGCGCATACCGGCGTCGCATTTGTGCTGGAAGCTGTGCATAGCTGGTCGCACTGTTCACGCACCGGGCCGTAATTACAGTCAGAATAGTACTCATTATGAGAAAGAAATTGCACACATCTACTTTACTCGTTGTCGTTATCAAGTCATTGTACTGATATCGATTGAATGAAAAGACAGTTGTAAACAGATTTTGTGTTGGACAAAGTGTTTCGGCCGCTTCATCTCAAAGTGGAATTGGAGAACAATATTGCGACAGCTGGCCACTCTCTTTCTCTTCTTCTCTCTTGTTTTACTATTATTTGCTTTCTGTCCCCATATTTATTAGTTGTCTGACGTACTGAAGACGCATTCGCAGTGACAGTGCTAGCAATAAGTTGATATGGCACTGTCCCTTTGTCAGAAGTAAGTAAAGGAAAACGAAGTTTTGATTTTTATATTACGCGCTCTGATAACTGGTAAAGGCGACTGAGTGTCAAGTCACTTTGTGACAGGCTTACTTTATGAGCATAATATAAGACATTGTAGTGACAAAGGTCACCGGATACCTGTTAACAAAGTTATTTTCCTGAAAGGCTTCACTCAGCCGATTGAAGCGTAAGATTACACATTCCTGCAGAAACATATGAGTGTATATTCATCATACTATATCGACTGCTGCCTATAAATGCAGTACTTTCTAAAAATATTCTCCCAGTCAGTCAAGAACCATCTTGTTATCATGAAATAGCACCTTGTGATTCCTTTAATGGTGAAATAAAGCACGCTATCGACTAGGTTCTTTAACCTAAACTTTTTTCATGTCGTAGGAAAATTTGATGTAACTTAACAGACACTTCCGACTACAGCATAAATTCCTTGAAATTTTCTTTTTATTTTAACAACAATGAATTTTCATTTATTTGTACAAACAGTTGTCACCATGTGATTCAAGACTCCGCTTTTGTATAATGCTGATAAGATTTATTAACCGTCAAAACTACGCTTCAATCAGAGTAAGATAACAGATTTTGTTGGGGACAGCTTCCATGAAATGATTTCATCGAAAGTATTATGTAAAATTTATAACTTACGAGATTTTTATATGTAGTTAAGGAACAGCTTATTGAAGTATTATTCTCAATGAAAGCAGAAGATAAAAGTAGCTCCATCAGGCATCTCGTAACCTAGAAAAGACAATATTTTACTTGTTATTAATAAAGTAAAACATTGGTACAAAATATTGATTATTTTCAACACGAGTTGTCAGGATATAATTCCAGTTTCATATTCGTAGGATAAAATTGTACTGTTTTATATTATAACTATAACACTCAATTCAATTTTTAATTTGCTAATATTACGGGTGATTTAATTTAACGTTTTAGTATTTCTATCCTTATATCAATCTAGTTCAGTCAATATCATATAAACCTATATTTAATGTATGTGATACCAACGCGTAGTGAGGGACATCCATTTGCATTGTGTAACAATAAGCACACAGTAAATTAACCTCCAGTCTAAATTTACGATACGCAATCTGAGCTAACAGACTTGTCTTCATTATGACATTATAGCTCACGGACGTTCTAACAATGTCATAAGTTACAGTTTATGAAAAGACAGCCCATCTGAAGACAGAGAGGTAGGCGCTGTGTGTGTCACGTAGAAGCTTGAGACACGATGTGTACCACATCTTTTACGAGTGTATCTGTCACTGCATACGTCTAACACAGGTGTTATGTTTGCAACACTGATGTCAGTCATATTGAAATAGAGATAGTAAGAACATCGAAAGAAAAATTATTCACCCACAAGAGCAACCAGGCGGATTGGCCTTGAGAATGGTCTCAATTCAGTGAGGAATAGAGGCGACAAATTAGTTCAGCAATACCATATGCAGCTGAAGACACTCACTGATGGTTAGACTGATGTGTTGGCAGAAGAGCCAACACCGTGTTGCTAGAGGAGGCCGAAATGCATGCGTTTAATCTCACGCAGATTGGCGTGAGGTCTGGAACAAGATAAAGTAATTATCCTATCAAGAAAAGAACGTAGCTGCTTGAATACTTAACTTTAATCCATAATTGGAGAACATCGCTCTTGATGATACATAATTACAATCTCAATATAACTGGTAATGGCGCCTTGCTAGGTCGTAGCAAATGACGTAGCTTAAGGCTATGCTAACTATCGTCTCGGCAAATGAGAGCGTATTTGTCAGTGAACCCTTCCTAGCAAAGTCGGCTGTACAACTGGACGAGTGCTAGGACGTCTCACTATCCCTGCCGTGTGGTGGCGCTCGGTCTGCAATCACTGACAGTGGCGACACGCGGGTCCGACGTATACTAACGGACCGCGGCCGATTTAAAGGCTACCACCTAGCAAGTGTGGTGTCTGGCGGTGACACCACATAGACCCCGTAGACTTAAAAATTGCAGGCCTGCTGACTGCTACGTTCCACCCGCTGTTCCAAATAATACCAGAGAATTCGTATGAAATTAAAATCGGGTGGTTTAGAGGGGCAGTCGAGTGGCGATAGGTTATCTGAGTAACCGGCAAACCACGAACGTCTGTGTGCAGCGCTGTGAATACGGCTCTTGTCATCTTGGAAAACGGAACTGTTCACAACACACTTGTATTGAAGATGTAGAAGGAAGGGTAACACTTGGTGAACGAGATTATTGAAACAGACAGTCTGCTTGATGTTCACGTCAACCTGACTGAGTAGTCCGAAGTCATGGTATGAGAAACATCACCATAACATCACGGAGTCACCGCTGGCCTGACCTACAGCCTGCACTTAGTACACTTTAAAACGCGTCATTGGCCTGTTGGCACGCTCTACACCTGGCTTTATTTGAAAGGAGGAAAACAGTAACTCGTCGGTCACACCATATGTCTCCAGTCAGCTACAGTCTGTTGTTCAGATTCTGTGGTTTATGACCCAATGAAGATGGTCAGCTTCATGTACCACTGTGAGAATTAGTCTTCTGAGAGGTAACCGACACCAAATGTGCATTGGATACAATTAGTTTCGCAATGTTCGCTCATAATTTCTTTCATGTGGACCTACTTTCCCAGACAGAAGCAACTTCTGCCGGGACTGCAACCGACTGTCTTTGAGAAGGTGAGAAATTCATCTCCGGTACCGGTCGGTTAGCATCTTTTTACGACTGTTCTTCCAAAGTGTTATATGGATACATTCCGGGTAGATACGTTAGACAGTACCTTTTCATACGCGAGCAGTTCGGGTAACAGTACTGTCAAAACTCGGTATCCCCTTTCTACCACTCTGTAACGTTGTCACGTCGACCCATTTTAGTGCGTTGATTCTGTATAACCGACTGGTACATATACAACGTTTCATTACAGTGACCGACGAGAGCGGTGAAGATTCCCATCACATGCTGATATAAGATTTGAACCACCTACAGCGCTCTAAAGCGATCAGTGTACTCTTTCAAGGTGTGACCACTATTTCGTAGGATGAACTTACATCTCACTGAGTAACCACGCCAATACACATGACGCACCGATAGTAGTTCTGACCGGCTCGGTAACGTCAAACGAGAAGTAGGGGCGGAATAAATAGAGTATTTAGACAAGGAGGGCGACTGAAAGGATTAGCTGTAAATTACCCAAGCACAGCATTAATACGATACACAAGCCGAAGATAAGAATGTACTTCAGGTTGGTAAATGATGAGAGGTACCATTCAGTATCTGATGTACAATGAACTGACGAAAGTTGTAGGTTCGCGATATGCACATATGCAGCTGGCGGCAGTATCGCATACACACAGTATAAAAGGGCAGTGAATTGGTGGAACTGTCAGTTGCACTCAGGTGAGGCACATGAAAAGGTTTCCGACGTGATTATGGCCGCTCGAAGAGAGTCAACTTACACTACTGGCCATTAAAATTGCTACACCAAGAAGAAACGCAGATTATAAACGGGTATTCTTTAGACAAATATATTATACTAGAACTGACATATGACTACATTTTCACACAATGGGTTGGGTTGTTTTGGGGGAAGAGACCAACCAGCGAGGTCCTTGCTCTCATCGGATTAGGGAAGGATGGGGAAGGAAGTAGGCCGTGGCCTTTGAAAGGAACCATCCCAGCATTTGCCTGGAGCGATTTAGGGAAATCACGAAAAACTTTAATCAGGATGGCCGGACGCGGGATTGAACCATCGTCCTCCCGAATGCGAGTCCAGTGTGCTACCACTGCGCCTCCTCACTCGGTTTTCACGCAGTTTGGGTGCATAGATCCTGAGACATCAGTACCCAGAACAACCACCTCTGGCCGTAATAACGGCCTTGACACGCCTGGGCATTGAGTCAAACAGAACAACCACCTCTGGCCGTAATAACGGCCTTGACTCGCCTGGGCATTGAGTCCAACACAGCTTGGATGGGTGTAGAGGTACAGCTGTCCATGCAGCTTCAACACGATACCACAGTTCATCAAGAGTAGTGGCTGGCGTATTGTGATGAGCCAGTTGCTCGGCCACCATTGACCAGACGTTTTCAATTGGTGAGAGATCTGGGGAATGTGCTGGCCAGGGCAGCAGTCTGTATCCAGAAAAGCTCGTACAGGACCTGCAAAATGCGGTAATGCGTTATCCTGCTGAAATGTAGGGTTTCGCAGGGATCCAATGAAGGGTAGAGCCACGCTTCGTAACACATCTGAAATGTAACGTCCACTGTTCAAAGTACCGTCAATGCGAACAAGAGGTGACCGAGACGTGTAACCAATAGCACCCCATACCATCACGCTCGGTGATACACCAGTATGGCGCTGACGAATACACGTTTCCAATGTGCGTTCACCGCGATTTCGCCAAACACGGATGCGACCATCATGATGGTGTAAACAGAACCTGGATTCATCCGAAAAAATGACGTTTTACCATTCGTGCACCCAATTTCGTCGTTGAGTACACCATTGCAGGCGCTCCTGTCTGTGATGCAGCGTCAAGGGTAACCGCAACCATGGTCTCCGAACTGATAGTCCATGCTGCTGCAAACTTCGTCGCACTGTTCGTGCAGATGGTTGCTGTCTTGCAAACTTCCCCATCTGTTGACTCAAGGATCGAGACGCGGCTGCACGATCCGCTACAGCCATGCCGATAAGATGCCTGTCATCTCGACTGCTAGTGATACGAGGCCGTTGGGATCAAGCACGGCGTTCGGTATTACCATCCTGAACCCACCGATTCCATATTCTGGTACGTCATTGGATCTCGACCAATTCGAGCAGCAATGTCGCGATACGATAAACCGCAATCGCGATAGGCTACAATCCTACCTTTATCAAAGTCGGAAACGTTATGGTACGCATTTCTCCTCCTGACACGAGGCATCACAATAAATGTTTCACCAGGCAACGCCGGTCAACTGCTGTTTGTGTATGAGAAATCGTTTGGAAACTTTCCTCATGTCAGCACGTTGTAGATGTCACCACCGACGCCAACTTTGTGTGGATTCTCTGAAAAGCTAATCATTTGCATATCATAGCATCTTCTTCCTGTCGTTTAAATTTCGCGTCTGTAGCACGTCATCTTCGTGGTGTAGCAATATTAATGGCCAGTAGTGTATTTTGAAGGCGGAATGATACTTGGAGCTAGATACGTGTGACGTTTCATTTCGGAAATCTTTAGGGAATTCAATTTTCCGAGATTCACAGTGTCAAGAGTGTGCCGAGAATAACAAATTTCAGGTACTACCTCTCATCATGGACAACGCAGTTACCGAGGCCTTCTGTTAACGACCGACAGCAGTGGCGGTTGCGTAAAGTTGTCAGTGATACGATAGAAGCAATATTGCGTGAAATAACCACAAAAATGAAAGTGGGACGTACGATGAATGTATCCGTCAGGACTGTGCGGCGAAATTTGGCGTTAATGTGCTATGGCAGCAGACGACCGACGCGAGTGCCTTCGCTAACAGCACGACGTCGCCTGCAGCGCTTCTCCTGGGCTCGTGGCCAATCGGTTGGACACTAGGCGACTGGAAAACTGTGGCCTGGTCAGATGTGGCCTGACTTCAGGTAGTAACAGCTGATGATAGGGTTTGAATGTGTGGCAGACGCCATCCAGGTCGTCAACAAGGAACTGTGCAAGTCGTTGATGGCTTTGTAATGGTATGGGCTGTCCTCTCATCCAGCTGAACTAATCATTGTCTGGAAATGGCTATGTTCGGCTACATGAAGACTATTTTCAGCAATTCATGGACTTCATGATTCAAAAGAACGATGGAATTTTTATAGATGACAATGCGCCGTGTCAAAATGGTTCAAATGGCTCTGAGCACTACGGGACTTAACTTCTAAGGTCATCAGTCCCCTAGAACTTAGAACTACTTAAACCTAACCAACCTAAGGACATCACACACATCGAACCTGCGACCGTAGCGGTCACGCGGTTCCAGACTGTAGCGCCTGTAACCGCTTGGCCACACCGGCCGGCAATGCGCCGTGTCACCGGGTCACAATTGTTCGGGTTGGTTGAAAACACATTCTGGACAATTCGAACGAATGATTTGGCTACCCAGATCCGACATGTATGCCATAAAACATTTATGGGACGTAATCGGGCGAACAATTAGTGCACAAAATCCTGCAGCGGTAGTAATTTCGCAGTTGTGGTCGTTTATTGAGGCAGCATCGCCCTACCTTTCTGTAGAAGTCTTCCAACTGCTTGTTTGGTCCATGTCACGTCGAGTTGCTGCAGTACGCCGAGTAAAAGGTGGTCCGACACGGGATTAGAAGTTACCACATGATTTTTGTCAAATCAGTGTATGTCGCACACCTACAGAAAATTTATTTTGGAATGCTAGGGATATTCAGCAGTACCAGAACAATCGAATGTAAAGGGCATTGCACATGCAGAATTTCCAAGGCTGATATTCTAGTAGGGCGAGGCAACTACGAGAAAAAAAAATAATGGGTAAATCCAGTGAAACACATTGTATGTCCGTACCTTGTACAAAACCAGGGAAGTATCATAACGATTCTAGAGTGGAATAGCAAGTTAAGTCAAACTCCATTTAAGGTATCAAGCCAGAAACTACGCCAGTGACATTCAGGGAATGTTTTGCAGATAATGCCGCAGGGGATATGTAGTGTATACTCATAGCCTCTTCAATAAAACACATCCTTAGTATGCTACAAATGTCCATAAAATTTTCTGTGTTCTGTCATGCTTGGATTAAATTCCACCATTTTTAGGGTTTCCTAATTCAGACGTTAAAAACGGAACCATTCTTGGATTACCTTGTTGCTTTCTGCCCATCAGTCTGTAGGACCTCTTTTTCGCAGGAACGGGTAGAAAAATAAAGTTGAAATTTGTGTCACACAATAAGGTCTACGGTCCCTTGGCGCTGTAAGAGATTTAAGCCTCTATTGTCAATTCAGTCAAAAGATACAGCCGTATTTTAAGATCTCTTCTTTTCCACTAACGGGTAGATGTATCAAGTTGAAATTTATGCCAAATACTAAGGCTTACAGCCCCTTGTCGATATAAAAAAAATATGGTTTTGAGTAAATGCAGTCAAGAGATACGGTCGTTTTTATTATATATTGTAATATTTACAAAATTACTCGTCAGTACCTGTAGATCAAATATCTATAAACATTACTGTTTGCGGGGAGCCCTCAAATACTAATCCCATGTGTCCACCTTTTTATTTATCATCTTTTTTTTATAAACGGAATCCATTAATTCTCTTTTGATACTTGCCATAATTCCCTCCCTCTCTTTTCCATGTTTTACGTTTGTCCTGTCTTAGTTATATCCAGAGATGCAGCTGCATTTAAACTACACTTTCTAATTATTACAAGGGAGTGTTGTGTCCTTATTAGAGAGCAAATGGATCATTTTGAGTCTTCGCGGCATTTCCGTCTTTCAGTTACTGTGTGAAATATTAAATTGTATTTTAACGTTTTTAACTGTAAATAATAAAGTTTCGAAACAATAGATAAGTATGATACATCTGAATAACATGCTAGAGAAATGTCATATGGAACTTGGAAACATCTTAAACTAATAACTTCCTTAAAGTCTGTAATTAATGTGGCGGCTGGAAGCGTAGTTCCGCTTATACACTCTAGAACTTTAAACTGTCCAATACCCACAAATCTGCCACATAGTTTTAGTTGCGAGAATTTCATTCAGAAAGTTTACGCAAGAGGAAAAGATTATTTCCGTCATATATAATTTTTCGCTGTGAATGAACAAGTTGTGAAAGCCATTTATAACGAGATCGAGAACTAATATAAACTTTAATTTCTGCTTTCAAGTATTAATAGTCTTGGCGCCAAACTGTCCAACCACTGAATCAAACTCATACACTGTTACACTTACCCCCACCCCAATATCGCCTCACCATTGTATTAACAACAGACACGGTGAATAAAATTACCAATACCAACCAAAAACAGCGAAAGAAATTATATGGTTATGAGATTTGAGCTAATAGGTGTTTGGCATCATAGCCTCATATTCCGTGTTTCATAAAATAAAGAAGCGATGAAGACTAGAGAAAAGTTTTCTGTTGGTTTTCTCTCCAAATCATATGTTTACACTTTTTTACGTGTCTAACTTATTCTGGAATAAAGTACGCAGTATGCGTCATCGTTTCATGCCCTGTTGAAGCGATATAATTTTTTAGCCATCACAGTAAACGCACTACTTCCATAGTGTGTTTGAAAACGACTATTTCATAGTTTAAAAATATAAATTTAAACGATTGTCCATTATAACCAATATTTGCAGTCGCTCCATCTACAACAGGAGTTCAAATGAATTCCTAACTCGGAATTATTCGCAACCTACTGAAATACAGCGAGGCGACAGAAGTCATGGGACACCTTACAATTACGTGACGGACATTGTTCCCAGCGTAGTGCAGCAAATAGACGTGGCATGGACTCAACAAGTCGTTGTAAGTCCCTTGGACAAATATTGAGCAACGCTGCTTCTACACCCGTCCATAATTGCGAAAGTGTTACTTGTGCAGGATGTCGTGAACAAACTGACTTCTCGATTATATCCCATAAATGTTCGATGTGACTCATTTTGGGCGATCTGGGTGGCCAAATCACTCGATCGAAATGTCCAGAATGGTCCTCAAATCAGTCGCTAAAAGCTGTTGCCCACTGACATGACATAGTTGTTTATGAACATGAAGTTCATGAATGGCTGAAAGTGGTCTCCAAATAGCTGAACGGAATCATTTGAAGTCAATGATAGATATAGTCTGACCAGAGGGCCCAGGCTATTCCATTTGAATACAGTCTACACCATTATGGAGCCACCACCAGCTTGCTCAGTTCATTGTTGACAACTTGGGTACATGGCTTCATACGGTCTGGGCGTCAATCAGATACTACCACCAGCTCTTACCAACTGAAATCTGGACACATACAAGCACGCCACCGTTTTCCACTCGTCTAGGGACCAACTGATATGGTCACGAGCCCAGGAGAGGCGCTGCAGGCGATGTCCTGTTGTTAGCAAAGTTACTCGCGTCGGTCGTCTGCTGCCATAGCTCATGAACACCATATTTCGCCGCACTGTCCTGATGAATACGTTCGTCGTAGATCCCACATTAATTGTTACAGTTATTTCACGCAGTGTTGCTTTTCTGTTAGCACTGACAACCCTGCACAAACGCCGCTGCCCTCAGTCGTTAAGTGAAGGCCGTCGCCCACTGCGTTGCTCGTGGTGAGAGGTAATGCTGAAATTTGTTATTGTAGGCACACTCTTGACACTGTGGATCTCGGAATATTGAATTCACTAATGATTTCCGAAATGGAACGTCCCATGCGTCTAACTCCAGCTACTATTCCACGATCAGTCTGTTAATTCCCGTCGTGCGGCCATAATCACGTCGGAAACCTTTTCACATGAAGCACCTGAGTGCAAATGTCAGATTTGCCAGGGCACTGCCCTTTCATAATTTGTGTAGGCGATGCTACCGCCATCTTCATATGTGCATATGGCTATCCCGTGACTTTTGTCGCCCCAGTGTACTTCGCAATGAAGTTGAGAGCAATAACAATTTGTTATGCATTACATTGGAAACATGACACTGAGCGCAATGAAGACATCCTATAATGCAGTTGTGTTTGCTGCACAACTTTATGTAAATGTAGCCTAACATCACCATCACCCAATCAATCATATGATTCTGTAAAAATGATTCATTGCTTTACTAATGTTACTGAAATAGAAATTGAATTAGTTAACTAAATTATTCACATGCTACGCGAGAGAACTGAGTGAAATACTGTAAACGTTATTTCATTGTCCTAAGGAAATGCAATCCGAAAACAAAGGAATTAGGTTACAGTACGCTTGTTCGCCCACTGCTTGAATACTGCTCAGCAGTGTGGGATCCGTACCAGATAGGGTTGATAGAAGATATAGAGAAGATCCAACGGAGAGCAGCGCGCTTCGTTACAGGATCATTTAGTAATCGCGAAAGCGTTACGGAGATGATAGATAAACTCCAGTGGAAGACTCTGCAGGAGAGACGCTCAGTAGCTCGGTACGGGCTTTTGTCAAAGTTTCGAGAACCTACCTTCACCGAAGAGTCAAGCAGTATATTGCTCCCTCCTACGTATATCTCGCGAAGAGACCATGAGGATAAAATCAGAGAGATTAGAGCCCACACAGAGGCATACCGACAATCCTTCTTTCCACGAACAATACGAGACTGGAATAGAAGGGAGAACCGATAGAGGTACTCAAGGTACCCTCCGCCACACACCGTCAGGTGGCTTGCGGAGTATGGATGTAGATGTAGATGTAGATGCATTTCAGTTTTGCTTACTGGGCTTAGCGGCCGCCTTCTCTGAATGCAGTATCATGGTTCGGCTTCGATCGTCTTAGAATTGTGACTGGAACTCAGAACCCACTAGAAAGGGAAGTGGTGGCCCCGTTTACTAGTGGCGGCATTAACGATCGAGAGTGGAGCGTCATTAGCGTCTGGCCCTCGAAAACGGCCGTATAATGACTCCTTACGTAGGGATGGGAGCAACGGCTATTGACCTACATGAAGATGGCTGCACGGTACAGACGTTTGTGTATTTCTGAATGATTAAGACCAAATTCGAGAAATGAAGTGTTACTTCGTTAGAACCTGTTTTACAACAAAAATATTCGTACAGTCATATTTTATCAACTGACAATGGAATAACTGGAATTTGTTTATTTACTTTGCGTTCGATATCCCAGATGCCTTACAGTACTATACACATTCAGCATGGGAAACTTAATTGACATGCAAATGTAACAAAACTTTATTCACTATAAATTTAGTTATACATAGTACAGTACTTATAAACCTATAGTGCATACATGGTGTAATCTGTCAAAAAATGAACAATTAAACAGAAACACTTAAATTACAAAGCCAAGAAATGGCACAGTCTGTGAGTCTATGGAGATCCTCCAGTGAACCGTCTCTAAAACTATGAATTCCGCACTCACTTATGCGCTGCATCGTCTGTATTTCGCCGTCACAGTCACAGTGAGGATCGTGCACGTAGCCCAACGTGGCCATCAGCTCTTTGCTCTTTCTCATTCTGTTTGGTGCCCCCCAGGTTCTTCGAGGGATGTTGAGGCCAGGAACACGATCAGCCGGGTTCTTAGTGAGGTGTCCATTGTTAATATTTGCTTGTTGCCATAGGCGTGTCCATTCTGCTATGGTGTCCCGACTGGTCGAGGAGTGGTTCCAGAAGGGACTTCTTAACTTTAATAGTGTCGAGCCATGCAGGTCAGCGTGTATTGGGAGTGTGGTGTTAGCAGCAACGTTTTACATTTCTCTTTGGATTGCGTGCTGTCTGCGGAGTGAGGGAGGTTCTATGTTTGCCAGCGCAGGGAACCATTGTGTTGGGGTTGGTCTCACTGTTCCAATTATTGTTCGCAACGTGTCATTTAGACAAACATCTACTTTACTGACGTGCGAACTGTTGGCCCATACAGGCGCACAGTATTCTGCAACGCTGTAGACTAGAGCCAAGGAGGAAGTGCGAAGGTAGAGCCTTCGAGTTTCTGGATGATATTCACTCTGCCTCTGAGTTTTTCGCTAACATCCTGCAGGTGTTCTTTGAATGTTAGGTTGCGGTCCAGTTTAACACCCAGGTATTTTGGTGCTCTTTCATGTCTTATATTCTGGCCTGTTATATTCAAGCGCAGCTTCCTGTCTGCTTGTTTGTTATTCAGATGCATCACTGTGCTTACTGATTTTCATGCATTATGGTTCAGATGCCAGGTCATGTAGTAGTTACGAAGCCGTACCACGTCAGAATTTAGGCATGTTTCCAATTTTTCGAATGACTCTCCATGCAGAGCAATAGCCAGATCATCGGCATATGCGAACTTCCGTGATTTGAGTTCCAGCATATCAGAGATGTACAAATTAAACAGTAAAGGAGCTACCACAGAGCTTTGTGGCAGTTCATTATTGAGGATCTGGGCTTTTCTTGTTTTTCCATGTAGATGTGCTCCGTACTCCCTTGTGGATAGCATATTATAAAAGAACTTTAACGAGTTCTTACATTTGACTACTGTAGCATACAGTAACCCTTTAAGCCATACTGTGTCGTATGCATCTGAGAGATCTATAACTGGAAAACGTTGTTCGACTACACGTCACAATAATGAAAATGGATTCCGGATAGAAAAACTAAAATATTATGAAAGTATTTTAAAAACAAAATGGGTAATGTCAAATGGTAACACTATTTACGGAAAGAGGAAGTAAAAACGCGGAGGAGATAATAATCTTGCAATACTCCTGCAGTCTGGTATTAACATTATTAGATTTTTGACATCCACTGCTGGATATAAGCAATTCCTAGCGTTTCCCATGCATAAATACCTTCAGCAACATGCATTTTTCTAACATCAGCTACCCACCTTTTATTAGGTCTTTGTCATAGTCTTAACTAATCTTATGGAAACTAGCAAAGAGCGTTCTCACTCTCTGTACCTCACATTCGCCTTGCAAAATTTATCGCATACTTCTATTTTATTTTTATCACATCATCCACTCCAGTCCGTCCCGTAAGTCATTTGTTTGCCGGCCGAAGTGCCCGTGCGGTTAAAGGTGCTGCAGTCTGGAACCGCAAGACCGCTACGGTCGCAGGTTCGAATCCTGCCTCTGGCATGGATGTTTGTGATGTCCTTAGGTTAGTTAGGTTTAACTAGTTCTAAGTTCTAGGGGACTAATGACCTTAGCAGTTGAGTCCCATAGTGCTCAGAGCCATTTGAACAATTTTTTTTCATGTGTTTGTTTTCTATTGTCCTCTGAACTGCTGAACAATGCACAAGTTTCGAACGCTCTGTTCCTTAAAAGAGTATGTCTCACTGCTAGAAGCCTCAAACATGTGAAGCTTAGAGGTGAAAAGGATATTAAATTTATCAGAGGCGTTTCGGGACACTTTCACTTTTCTGTTTATTTGCCTTTCCTGTCTACTCCGTCGGCCGGGGTGGCCGAGCGGTTCTAGGCGCTACAGTCTGGAACCGCGCGACCGCTACGGTCGCAGGTTCGAATCCTACCTCGGGCATGGATGTGTGTGATGTCCTTAGGTTAGTTAGGTTTAAGTAGTTCTAAGTTCTAGGGGACTGATGACCTCAGAAGTTAACTCCCATAGTGCTCAGAGCCATTTTTTTTGTCTACTCCTTCCTTATCTTCAGCTGCTCCAAATACAAAAGTCAGCAACAGGGCCTAAGGCTTTTCTCTTAATTTGAGCTATTTTCTTCTTGATGTATCTCTTGTACAAAGGGCGGTCAAAAAGTTTTGCTCAGTCGTCTCTATTTTTTTTTATTTTTTGCAGTAGGAGAATGAATTTTTTTTTGTGAACATACTTGGAACATTTAGCTATACATTCAGCCAACTCATTGTAGCCTCCATCAGCTGACACACATCTGTCCCAACATTCTTCGGATGATGTAAATCCACTTTGGTAAAATTCTGGGGATTGACTTTTACACCATCGCTTGACACAGGAAATACGGTCTTTCTCACTATCAAATGTTTTAGCGCGCAGGTGGGCTTTCAGACGACCAAAGAGGTAAAAATCAGATGGATGAGAAACAATTTTCCAACTCATTTTCCTGATTTTCTCCTGGGTCATAAGGGGTCATGGGGTTTGGCATTGTCATGGTGTAGTCTGATGAGCGGACCCTGAAGCTGTGGTCTGTGGGTCTTGATGGCAAGTCGCAGCTTGTCCAATGAGAAACAGTAACGATTCCGGTTAATTGTATAGCCAGGTTCCAAAAAGTCAATGAAAATGACATCACGCTGATCCCAGAAGAAGGAGGCCACCACCTTTGGGCCTGTTGTTCTTGAAAGTCTTGGTTTCTTCTTCGGAGGGGAACCCAGATGACGCAACTCCATGGATTGGGTTTTGCTCTCAGGTTCGAACAAACCATGTTTCATCCTGGGGAATGACGCCGTCAAAACACTGTTTCCACTCTTCAGTAAAGGTCTTCATGAGACCCCCACACACATTCTTCCTTATCGTTTTGATTTCTCCTGTCAATAAGCTAGGCACCCAACGTGTACAGATTTTTCTGTACTCTAGTGACTGTACCAGTGATACCACACTACCCAATGACACACGAGTCAATTCAGCAAGCTGACGTGTCGTCACACATCTGTCATTTTGGATGATTTGATCAATGGTCTCCTTATTCACATCACTCACTGCCGCCGATGATACACCGCATCGTGGATTGTCCAGTAGAGAGAAATCACCTTCTTCAAACCTATGCAACCACCGCTGGATACTTCTGCGATCCACTTTTCCCTCCCCATAAACAAGGAGCAACTTCCTGTGAGTCGATGTGGCAGAGTCATCGCCGGTCTTGAAGAGGAAGTCCATCACCGAACCGTTGTCGCAACCTGACAACTGCTTCACGGACCATTGTGGCTCACCTCTAAATAAAAGAAAATACTTTTATATACCAACTTATAGCAAAATGTTCCAATCATGTTCACTATAAATCTTATTCTCCTCCTGGGGAAAAAAAAACCAGTGTGCAAAACTTTCTGAACGCCCTATGTACGTAGGGGCTTCAGAAAGTAAATTACACATATAGTCCCAGCTATTACCGATGCACAAAAAGAGTTTCACATTGTCAGAAGAGAGAACATGGGTTTCCCGCAGAGACAATTATCTTGTGTTACGGATAACAGATACATCTTACAAGGGGAGGCCACCAATTGTGAAATTCAGATTCGATTCATACTGCGCATAATAAAAGCTCATGGCCAGAGGTGTAATGTGGCAAAGCACCAAGATGCACTTCTCAGCCGTTGTTGAGAAAATCGACAGTTAAAAGAAACCGTTGCGGTGAAATACTTTCTACGACTAATAATTCTCTACAGCGTCGTGGCGCAGCGGTAAGCGTTCGGGTTCGTAATCCGAAGGTCACCGGATCGAATATCGCGCCATGCAACTTTTTTTTTTAGTATATGTTTTTTATAATTCAAATATATATATATATATATATATATATATATATATATATATATGTAATTCCCGGCAATCAGTTGCAACAATTATGCATATAATAAGTTGTTGAAAGTCGTTTGTCGTGGAAAAAATGGCGACTTCGAACATCATTATGTTTTCCGCAAACAAAGTTGTATTTCACAAATGTTATTAATTGTCTTCATAATGTTAACCACTTGTAGTTAACGGAAGACGTAGAAACGATATTCCGAAACGAATACGTATAGCGTAAGTCAAACGTTCGAATTAGAATAGAGACCCCACGAACACAAATTTGCTGTGGCAGGTATGAAATATAAACTCCGTTACTCGCTCGTTACACTTGAATGACAGATGTTGAATGGGCCGAAACGAGCCGCCGCATAACAGCGTTCTTGCCTGCTAACTTCGAAAGAAGGTAGATGCGGTCCCTAGCGCAACTTATAACATTGTCGAAAATCAGTGCGGACGGGAGAGCTTTGGTACACCCTGTTAAAAAAAAAAAAAAAAACGGAAAAATGGAGGCGGTACATTTGGAGAGCGATCCGTCTTCACCAACATGCATAAGTAATTCATAATTACAAAAAACTAATAATAAAAAAAATTGCATGGCGCGAGATTCGATCCGGCGACCTTCGGATTACGAACCTGAGCGCTTACAGCTGCGCCACGACACTGTAGAAAATTATTAATCGTCGAGAGTATTTCACCGCAACGGTTTCTTTTAACTGTCGATTTTCTCGACAACGGCTGAGAAGTGCATCTTGGTGCTTTGCCACATTACACCTCTGGCCATGAGCTTTTATTATGCGCAGTATGAATCGAATCTGAATTTCACAGTTGGCGGCCTCCCCTTGTTAGTCTGGTTCAAAATGGTTCAAATGGTTCTGAGCACTATGGGACTTAACATCTGAGGGCATCAGTCCCCTAGAACTACTTAAACCTAACTAACCTAAGGACAACACACACATCCATGCCCAAGGCAGGATTCGAACCTGCGACCGTAGCAGTCGCGCGGTTCCGGACTGAAGCGCCTAGAACCGCTCGACCACCGCGGCCGGCATCATCTTAGTGTGGGAGTGAAAGACACCGTAGCTGGAAACCTATTCCAGAGCTAATGTACGCGGGACATTAAAACTCATGTGGGCTATACGTCTACATTGCACACAGATTCAGCGAGAAATTCTGGCGGCATATGGACCAATGTAGCGTCCAGCCGTTGTGAAATGGTGCCAGCTATTCGATCAACGCCGCACAGACGTGCCTGGTGCTGATAAGTTAGTCCAGATCTTTCCCCATACGTTATCAACTGTTCAGCAATCAGAAAGATCGTCTGGGGGAAACAGATTTTTCAAGAAAGAGGACGTTCACATAAAGGTTCTCGAATGGCTCTGTGAGCAAGGAGCAGATTTCTGTCTATATTCGATGAATTTAACAATTGGTACAACGTTACGATCGTTTTTAGAGAGACTGTTTGACTACGTTGAAAAATAGTGTCACACGATAGGAAGGTCGTCACATCTTCTCTTACCCACATTTCACCCCTTCTTTTGGCGCCTACGTGATCGAGGTTTAGAACCGCGTTTACATCAGGCGGTTTTCCTAAGGGACCTACGAAAATATTTCAGACCCCCACAGCTTATAGTCCAAACGAAAAAGTTTCAGGGGATGCCACAAAGGGCATCAGATATATCACCGCCTCCATTGGAGCGTTGATTCTCACACATTTCGTGGTTGAATGGTTGAAAACGACATTTCGCAGTGTGATGAGCAACAGAATAACGCTACTGACAACGTTAGACGCTGCTGACACCACCCGGACGAGTCAGCCCGTCTCTGAGGACATTGAGGAGCTGCAGCCCCATCGAACGTGATCTGAACCCTTTGGAGTTTAGGGCGATCACAATTTTTACTGTGGTATATAGAGTGGAACCATTAGGAAAACCACTAGGAACCATGGAAAACGATTCAACGAAATTCGAACGTAATACGAAGTAAAAAAGGGTATTTATGCTTTTTCATCCTTCCTGTTTCCCTCTTTCCAATGATGTAATCACGGGGAAAGATGGGTGGGGGAATGCAACATTGACAAGTGCGGAAGTAAAACGGCAATGGGTCCCTCCTCTAAGACACGCCCCCTCCCCCTCCCCTCCCCCACCCCTGAGTTCGGCAACAGTCTCTTTCAATCCGCGCACCTTTGTTGATCACATTAAAAATGTACCAGTACAGAAACTTTGATACTCATTCAGCTAAGTTGCGCTGTACTGTTGGTCAAGCGCCTGAGGGAAGACAGCCCCACCGCCACCCACTATATTATGTATTCCAGCAAGCAAGGCGCTAGGCCAGCAGTGGCGAGACACTCGTCTGAATGATCGTCCAAGTCCCTGTATAGGTACATTTTCAGTGTGGTCAAAAAATGTGCTTGGGTAGCAACGAAGGTGTTGCCGAAGTGGGGCGTTTTAGGGGAACCTTTGCTACTTTATTCACCCACTTGTTAATGTTGTATCCCAACCTCTTCCCCGTGAGAACGTCAAAGGATGGATTGAAATAGCAATGGAGAGGAAATTAATGTCGAATGCTTTTGAATGGTCGCTAGTGCATCCACCCTGTATACCAGAGCAAAAATTGCGATCGCGCTACGCTCCAAAGGGGTCAGATAACGTTAGATGTGGTTTCAGCCACACGATGTCCTTAGAGAATGATTTAAACGTCCAGGGGTATCAGCAGTGTCGAACGTTTTCAAGAACGTCATCCTCTTTCTCATCACAGTGCGAACCGCAAAACGTGTGGGAAGTAACTCCCCAAGAGAAGTTGTGGATTCATTGACGCCCTTTATGTCACCACCTGGGGCGTTTACGTGTCGATTCTGAGCAGCGGTGTGTCTGAAATATTTTTCCTAGGACACGTGACTTAAATACTGGGGTCGAGGTTCTGAAATCTATCGCAGAGCCGTAAAATTTGTGTAACCGGGAGCGTGATGACCTTCTGTGGCATCGGGCAGCGTTGCGGTGAGATCTGATGGAAATGTGTCATAATCAACCCGCCTTACACTCACATGAACTTCTGAGCTCTGGCCATTTTGTTGCATGTGCCGACATCTTGTTTGAAGCGTCATTGGGCCCAAGGGTGACATCGCATGGCGCCACTCTTTCTCACCGTTACAGAGGACAGGTGTAGGCACCTCGGAGCCAAATTTCAGACTTATGCATCACAGTGGTATACAATAACGGTGTTTCGAAAAAGTTATCCTTTAATTTGTCATGAGAGACCCTTTGAGAACGCTGCTCTGTATTGCTAACAATCCAAATGTGAATTAACATCTGTAAAATTAAAATATAACTGGCATTTCCAAAATGATAAATGTTACCTCTCTCATTACTATCGTAGACAAATGAGATTCTAACTTTTCTTTTGCTGCGAATCATATTTCCCAATAACATCCGGGCGTTCAAATTTCTATGATACTTCGAAATATTCAGTCTCTCTAATAGGTTGTACAATTGCCTATTTCCCGATGTTTCCTTGTCGAGCAGTTATCTATAAACTAGCTAATGAACAAATGATTTGGAAAAACCGTGGTTATCGGCATCAAACGCTCTATAGAATCCTCAGCATCAACAGCTTATCATTAGCAATTTCACTACACTAATGATGTAGCTCATTTGCTGGTGAACTGTCAGTAAGGCAGAATTATTGAAAGCGTAAGTTCGCCTCCTTGGGCCATGCAGGACCAGGAAGGGCCGAGGGCGGCGGCTGCTGGCGAAGTAGGTAGAGCCGGTATCCCCAGGCACTTTGGGGACGAGGAATCGGTTACAAAACAGCTAGGATGAACAAAATTGTCGTTATCCGCAATATGGAAGACATGACTATAAAATACATTGAAATTAAGTTGTATTGCACAGATGCATAGTATCACAAAATCAATATTCAGACTTTAATATCAATTATATTAAAAAATTACAGAGGTTACTGCGCCACTGTAAATGAATAATCTTACACAACTATTATGAATTAATAACTATTGAACGCTTCATGCGATCTTTACGATCAAGCTGTTGGTTAATACCTGAGGGCACTCGCTAACGTCACTGACAATCACATATCTGTGTGTATTTTATTTACTGAGTTGTACCATGTTTTATGTCGTTTTAACTATGTAAATGTCTTAAAATATCATTTTCTCTACACTTACACAGAAAATGAATATAATGTGACATCTGTATGCCAATATGTGTGACAAATATAATTTATTACGTGATTTATTAATTAATTAAATGTTAACTCTTCCTGTAATGAAAACACTCGTCATTCGAAAGTCTTCAGCCTGGGGTCTCACTGACTGGAGTAGAATTGTCTTAGTGATGAATCCCGCTTCGAATCGAGCCCCTATTACCAGCGATGACGTGTTGGGGACGTCCAGGGCAGTGGTGGGATATAAGCCTGACTGTCGCCTGCCACACGACCCGACAACTAGGAGTGAAGGTCTTGGATGTCATTTCATTTCATAGCACAACCCCTTTGGTTATTATCAGCTGTACCCCTACAGCACAGCCATACGTCGACGATATCTGCCTTCCGTTCTGTTGCCCTTCATGGCAAACCATTCTAGGCTTACATTTCAGTAAGATAATGTCCGACCACACGGAGCGAGAGTTTCTACTATTTGTCTTCGCGCTTGCCAAATTCTGTCTTGGCCAGCAGAGTCCCCGGATCTGCCCCAACTGAGAACATGTAGAGCATTATGGGCAGAGCCCTCCAACAAGCTCGGGATTTTGACAATCTAACGCGCCAGTTGGTCAAAATTTGGTACGATATCCTTAGAGAGGACAACAACGCTATCAATCAATGGTAAGCCGAATAACTGCTTGTATAAGAGCCAGAGGTGAACCAAAGCATTATTGACTTGGTCAGTTTGTGAGGCTCTTTCTGTTGAATAGATCATCAATTTCTTCTGAAATTGTAGTCTTTTGTCTGTCTGTAAATGTACATCACAACTATATTACCGTTCCATTCGAATAATCCTTCACGGTGCTTTGTTTTTTGTTTTGTTTTGTATGTACATAAAATGTAAAAGCATCGTTAAATAGAGCTCAAAGAGACTGTTCTATTGAGTAGGCGATTCTTACTGTTCACCATGTAAGAACAATAATTTCATTGGCATTAATATTGAGCGCTTGTGCGCAGATTTCATGTTTTAAGTAATCGTGGATAAAATATTAACATAGGACATCGTGTATGGTTTGAAGGAGACCGGCAGAGAAAGACGCCTATTTTGTGCATTGTATTCATTTTTATGGCCATTGTAAAATCTGGCTGTCTTACCGAGGGCTTATAAAGGGGCGCGAATGGCTGCTCCTGGTCATTCTATGTTGAGCGGTCATTCTGTTCCAGGCGGACTTTGTGGTAACTTGCGTGTTGGAGAGCTGTTAACGTGGCTGAGAACTTGTAAAGTGATAGAGTTTGGGCGGCAAGTGGCCGCGCCAATACTTTTACTTTCTTTCATACTTAGAAGAATTACGAGCTAACTCTGTGAACCACTTGAGAGACTAACATTTTGTGAGTTCCACGCGATGTGCAACATTGAACTGGAATTGGAATTATTCCTGGTTAGCCTGCTGGAATCTACTCATGATCACTCGAGATTGGATACGTCAATCGTTATATTGAAGTTTATTTATTTGACAGCTGACAATTATTTCGTATATAGTTTAAAGGAATGGGATTTCGTATTGCGCGAATCACTGATGTTTAGTTGTTACTTGGAGACTGTGATATCACTTAAATCTCCGATAAGTACTCTTAACTGCAATTTATTAATGTTGTAATTTTATTTCATGCTTGGACGCATATGTCTAGGACGACCATTTTAGTTATTTATGTGTTTTTTACTGATTGAATAAATCGTCACATCTTTCAATATAAGCCCTTTGAAAAAAATCTAACCTGTTTATCATTTTATTAACATTTCAATAATTTATACGAGGGTCGGTCAAAAAGTAATGCCTCCCATTTTTTTTCTACTTAAAGAAATTAAGTTAAGTGAAAAATTTGAATTTGGCGCCATTCCTCAAACCTTCTTCTGCAATCCACTGCAGTAGTAACTTTCTGTGTCAACAGGTGGCAGCACAGCAGAAGTTTGTAAGATGGCCGACATCGATGTTCGTTTGAGACAGCGTTGTGTGATTGAATTCTTGAATGCAGAAGGTGAAACGCCCATACGCATTCATGAAAGACTGAAGAAGGTGTATGGTGTTGTGACAGTGGATGTCAGCACTGTTAGACGATGGGTTCGTCGTTGTAAGGAAGCTGAAGGGCAAACACCGTTGACTGACGAAAAGCGGAGTGGCAGGCCGGTGAGTGCAGTGACTCCACACAACATTCAGCAAGTTGATGACATCATTCGTGGTGACCGTCGGGTGACTGCAGATGAAGTGTGTCGCATTATTTCTCTTAGTAAAGGCAGTGTGATCACGATTATTAAACAATTGGGGTACTCAAAAGTTTGTGCACGGTGGGTTCCAAGAATGTTAACCGATCAGAATAAAGAGGCAAGGAAAACAATAGCCTCCCAACACTTGCAGCGCTTCCGTTTGGAGGGAGATGAGTTTCTGAAAAAAATTGTGACCGGGGACGAAACATGGGTGCATTTTTTTGAACCCGAATCAAAGAGGCAGTCAATGGAGTGGCGTCACACAAGCTCGCCGAGGAAGAAAAAATTCAAAACTGTGCAATCGGCAGGGAAAGTTATGGCAACAGTTTTCTGGGATACAGAGGGTGTGATTCTGGTTGATTTTTTGGAGCAGGGATGCACAATAAATTCTGTTCAATACGTCACAACCCTCACCAAACTTAAAGCACGTCTTCAGCGAGTTCGCCCAACAAAATCAATGGCAGATGTTCTTCTTTTGCATGACAATGCAAGACCACACACCAGTCGTCACACCTCTGACGAGATTGTCAAAATTGGATGGGAAGTTTTGCCTCATCCCCCATACAGCCCTGACCTGGCACCATCAGACTTCCATCTGTTCGGGCCACTAAAAGAAGCTCATCGTGGGATTCATTTTGAAGATGAGGAGGCCGTCAAAACATCCGTGCGTCAATGGCTTAGGAAGCAGAGCTGTGATTTTTACTGTGCTGGGATACATGCCCTTGTTCAAAGATGGACCAAAACTGTAGAGATGGGCGGAGATTACATTGAAAAATGACAAAACGATCCTCAATGTTGTGGTTTTCAACCTATGTAATTGCATTTAAATTTCCTGACAATTAAACGTAGAAAAAAAAATAGGAGGCATTACTTTTTGACTGACCCTCGTAATTGTATGTTATTTGATTTCGCATAACTTGACAAAATTTAGGTCTATTAAGACTGCAGGATCACGAGTCGAATCAATTTTTCAACAAGTTTAGTTACTGAACATGAAAGCAGATGGTTCGGGGGTGGAAACTGAGACAATATCAAGCTAATATTTCAAATAGAGTCCTACAATTGTCCAGCAGTGTGTGTAGTGTACCATCACACTAAAACTTCGAAATTGATTTTCTCATCCAGATAATCATTTGATCATTTGATGACGCAAGGCTATAGGACACACCAGTACATTCGCATATTTGTGATGGCACATGGTACTATGTGTAGTTCGAAAGCCCTCTATCGCACTTGTTATCCAGTCCAAAGCGACAAATGTCTAAGGTGTTCATGCACAGCAAATTGTGTACATGTCTGAAACTTAAAAACATGCCAAACTGTTTTGTACTGAATATGGATTCAAACCCATAACGGTGACTCTTACTTACTGTTCTGTTCTCTTTACAGCGTGATTCCGTGATGATGCTGAAAATTTAAGGTTTGGTGTAGGAGAGTCAATGTACCAATTTCAAGTATGAGATCCTGGTTCCGAAACAAAAGAGTCGAAAGTTATAAGCGAAAATCGTTCTTATACCTCTGATAGTCGAACACATGTACCGGTAACGTTGTTGCTAAGACTGTAGGGTAGGAAACTTTCGGAGATGGCATGTTTTTAAGTTATGGACCAAAAGAAGAAAAAAATGCCTTGTTAAACATGCTCCATAATGCATACCTTAAGAGCTATGAGTACTACTTCATCTTCGATACTGTGAAACACATCTACATCTACATCTACATTTATACTCCGCAAGCCACCCAACGGTGTGTGGCGGAGGGCACTTTACGTGCCACTGACATTACCTCCCTTTCCTGTTCCAGTCGCGTATGGTTCGCGGGAAGAACGACTGTCTGAAAGCCTCCGTGCGTGCTCTAATCTCTCTAATTTTACATTCGTGACCTCCTCGGGAGGTATTAGTAGGGGGAAGCAATATATTCGATACCTCGTCCAGAAACGCACCCTCTCGAAACCTGGCGAGCAAGCTACACCGCGATGCAGAGCGCCTCTCTTGCAGAGTCTGCCACTTGAGTTTATTAAACATCTCCGTAACGCTATCACGGTTACCAAATAACCCTGTGACGAAACGCGCCGCTCTTCTTTGGATCTTCTCTATCTCCTCCGTCAGACCGATCTGGTACGGATCCCACACTGATGAGCAATACTCAAGTATAGGTCGAACGAGTGTTTTGTAAGCCACCTCCTTTGTTGATGGACTACATTTTCTAAGCACTCTCCCAATGAATCTCAACCTGGTACCCGCCTTACCAACAATTAATTTTATATGATCATTCCACTTCAAATCGTTCCGCACGCATACTCCCAGATATTTTACAGAAGTAACTGCTACCAGTGTTTGTTCCGCTATCATATAATCATACAATAAAGGATCCTTCTTTCTATGTATTCGCAATACATTACATTTGTCTATGTTAAAGGTCAGTTGCCACTCCCTGCACCAAGTGCCTATCCGCTGCAGATCTTCCTGCATTTCGCTACAATTTTCTAATGCTGCCACTTCTCTGTATACTACAGCATCATCCGCGAAAAGCTGCATGTAACTTCCGACACTATCTACTAGGTCATTCATATATATTGTGAAAAGCAATGGTCCCATAACACTCCCCTGTGGCACGCCAGAGGTTACTTTAACGTCTGTAGACGTCTCTCCATTGATAACAACATGCTGTGTTCTGTTTGCTAAATACTCTTCAATCCAGCCACACAGCTGGTCTGATATTCCGTAGGTTCTTACTTTGTTTATCAGGCGACAGTGCGGAACCGTATCGAACGCCTTCCGGAAGTCAAGAAAAATAGCATCTACCTGGGAGCCTGTATCTAATATTTTCTGGGTCTCATGAACAAATAAAGCGAGTTGGGTCTCACACGATCGCTGTTTCCGGAATCCATGTTGATTCCTACATAGTAGATTCTGGGTTTCCAAAAACGACATGATACTCGAGCAAAAAACATGTTCTAAAATTCTACAACAGATCGACGTCAGAGATATAGATCTATAGTTTTGCGCATCTGCTCGACGACCCTTCTTGAAGACTGGGACTATCTGTGCTCTTTTCCAATCATTTGGAACCCTCCGTTCCTCTAGAGACTTGCGGTACACGGCTGTTAGAAGGTGGGCAAGTTCTTTCGCGTACTCTGTGTAGAATCGAATTGGCATCCCGTCAGGTCCAGTGGACTTTCCTCTATTGAGTGATTCCAGTTGCTTTTCTATTCCTTGGACACTTATTTCGATGTCAGCCATTTTTTCGTTTGTGCGAGGATTTAGAGAAGGAACTGCAGTGCGGTCTTCCTCTGTGAAACAGCTTTGGAAAAAGGTGTTTAGTATTTCAGCTTTACACGTGTCATCCTCTGTTTCAATGCCATCATCATCCCGTAGTGTCTGGATATGCTGTGTCGAGCCACTTACTGATTTAACGTAAGACCAGAACTTTCTAGGATTTTCTGTCAAGTCGGTACATAGAATTTTACTTTCGAATTCACTGAACGCTTCACGCATAGCCCTCCTTACGCTAACTTTGACATCGTTTAGCTTCTGTTTGTCTGAGAGGTTTTGGCTGCGTTTAAACTTGGAGTGGAGCTCTCTTTGCTTTCGCAGTAGTTTCCTAACTTTGTTGTTGTACCACGGTGGGTTTTTCCCGTCCCTCACAGTTTTACTCGGCACGTACCTGTCTAAAACGCATTTTACGACTGCCTTGAACTTTTTCCATAAACACTCAACATTGTCAGTGTCTGAACAGAAATTTTCGTTTTGATCTGTTAGGTAGTCAGAAATCTGCCTTCTATTACTCTTGCTAAACAGATAAACCTTCCTCCCTTTTTTTATATTCCTATTAACTTCCATATTCAGGGATGCTGCAACGGCCTTATTATCACTGATTCCCTGTTCTGTACATACAGAGTCGAAAAGTTCGGGTCTGTTTGTTATCAGTAGGTCCAAGATGTTACCTCCACGAGTCGGTTCTCTGTTTTATTGCTCGAGGTAATTTTCGGATAGTGCACTCAGTATAATGTCACTCGATGCTCTGTCCCTACCACCCGTCCTAAACATCTGAGTGTCCCAGTCTATATCGGGTAAATTGAAATCTCCACCTAAGACTATAACATGCTGAGAAAATTTATGTGAAATGTATTCCAAATTTTCTCTCAGTTGTTCTGCCACTAATGCTGCTGAGTCGGGAGGCCGGTAAAAGGAGCCAATTATTAACCTAGTTCGGTTGCTGAGTGTAACCTCCACCCATAATAATTCACAGGAACTATCCACTTCTACTTCACTACAGGATAAACTACTACTAACAGCGACGAACACTCCACCACCGGTTGCATGCAATCTATCCTTTCTAAACACCGTCTGTACCTTTGTAAAAATTTCGGCAGAATTTATCTCTGGCTTAAGCCAGCTTTCTGTACCTATAACGATTTCAGCTTCGGTGCTTTCTATCAGCGCTTGAAGTTCTGGTACTTTACCAACGCAGCTTCGACAGTTGACAATTACAATACCGATTGCTGCTTGGTCCCCGCATGTCCTGACTTTGCCCCGCACCCGTTGAGGCTGTTGCCCTTTCTGTACTTGCCCAAGGCCATCTAACCTAAAAAACCGCCCAGCCCACGCCACACAACCCCTGCTACCCGTGTAGCCGCTTGTTGCGTGTAGTGGACTCCTGACCTATCCAGCGGAACCCGAAACCCCACCACCCTATGGCGCAAGTCGAGGAATCTGAAGCCCACACGGTCGCAGAACCGTCTCAGCCTCTGATTCAGACCCTCCACTCGGCTCTGTACCAATTCGTTTCTGTAATTTGGTGGAGGCAGTATGGACCGAAAAAAAGTGTCAAATAAATATGGGCCCTAAAATGCATACCTTAAGAAATATGGACACTATATCAGCAGAAGAGATGTGTTTCACATTACCAAAGAAGAACAGGTCGTCAATGCTCTTAAGGCATGCATTTTAGAGTACATACTACCAGACCATTTTTTTGGTTTGATGTATACTGCCACATCAGAAAGTTCCTTAGCCTACAGTCTTAGAAACAACAGTACTGGTACACGTATTTCACTAATATGAAAGATTTTCGCTTATAACTTTCGACTCAGTCGTTTCCAGACTAGGGTCCCTTCCATCAGTTTGATACAGTTACTCTTCTCCATCTTCTCTGAAAGACTGAAACATCATCACGGAATCATCCTGTATAAGTATTTCTAAGCAACCTGATGTATTTCCAGAACTGTTGTAGATATCCGACGAGTAAAAATATACAAAAATACAACTGTTTAATCAGCTCCTCCAACGATGAGGTTCACTGTGAACTTTAACGACTGTTATATCACTATTCTGCTTTTTACCTAGCCTTTGGAATATTTTTAAAGGTGGGTAGTTCCATAAAAATCATAGGTCCTGCGGTATCTAGGTGTGCAAAAATGCTACGTCATATTACCTGTCGAAAATTGCCGGCCGGAGTGGCAGAGCGGTTCCAGGCGCTACAGTTTGGAATCGCGCGACCGCTTCGGTCGCAGGTTCGAATCCTGCCTCGGGCATGGATGTGTGTGATGTCCTTAGGTTGGTTAGGTTTAAGTAGTTCTAAGTTCTAGGGGACTGATGACCTCAGATGTTAAGTCCCATAGCGCTCAGAGCCATTTGAACCATTTGAGTAGCTCACATAATGTAAGCGGATGCATACACAACAAGTGTTTCCAAGCGCACCCTGCTAACATTAAGAACTTCAGAAATACAGTAATTAAAAACCGTACATCTATGCATAATTATTTCGACAACTCAAAAACAGTACTCTTGGAATTAATTTTCATTTGCAGGCAGTGAGACTGTAGGCAAGCATGTAAAATAAGTTTACTCTCTGCACTCGTAAACTGGTCATCGTTTGCTGTTGAACGGGCAACCCTCATCGAACTTACAACATAGAGTGGATCTCTAATTACATAGGCCAGTAGCAGCAGGTCGAGGATGCATTACTTTATTGTCAGCACCGTAACTCCGCGGAACAGCGGAACATCACCACAGTTTGTGCTCTACGTGATATGAATTAGGTTCTGTCCACTTCAACTCAAGCTGAGCTCGTTGCCTTCAGAGCTTTGTACCACATTCTTCAGACATACAAGTTTATGTGCAACTGCAAAACGCGATAGTTGTAATAGTCCTCTCGATCATCGGGACAGAAGGTAACAGTACAGTCCAAACAATAGAGCAACAACAGGAAGAAGGAAGACGAAAACAGGGAATATGTTTATTCAGCATATGTGCAACTAGCTCAAATTTTCTGAAATTTTTATTCCATAAAATTAATCATTTGTAGTTTGCATCTCTGCCTCTGTCGTAGTGGTATTCCATTGGACTGTGTTGTGTAGCTGCCAGAAATGTTGGAAATACTTCTAGTTCTCAGCTGCATTTTCGTCTTTAATACTCTCGATAAAGATGGGAAGTTGAACTATGGCTTTCATTTTTCCCCGTAGCATACTCTATGTTTGACCTTCGTTTCTCCGATCGTTTTATTGTTGTTCTGCGGTAAACAAGTCCACATCTTTTCCTCTTGGGACAAACTAAAACAACGATGGGTGATACTCATCGTGTTTTCAGAATTTGTTGTGTGTTTAGAAGATCAATGGCCATAAAGAAATTATGTACTTTACATAAAGATATTTATTTTCGTTCTAAAAGTTACATATTTGTTGTTAGCGTAAGCAACCTGTTCATGTGTATGTTATTGTACTCGAAACCGTTACGTATTTGAATAAAGTACTGGTTCTGGTGGAAAGATTGTGTTTTCGAGATATCAACCTTACATCTCTCGCTTGTTGTACCATTGTCTTCGGTCCTGTTTCATGTCTGTCATGTTCCACTATTGCCTTTGGTCATGTTTACATTAGTGTTTGACGCAACATGAAGTATTATTTGCGTATTACGAAAATATCTAGTTTGTGTGATACATCACATAAAAGATCTTGTCGAAACGCTTTTTTCCCGTCCTAAAATGATACTTGCTCAGTTCATTAGCACAGTATTTTAGCCAAACGGTGATTTGCGGAGTTATAGCGCTGATCAGGCTTGTTTGGTACATTGCATCATTTAGACCTAAAAATTAAATGTCAGATATCTGATTAGGATTTTATTTTCTTAGTCGCATGTTTTTTCTAAAAATTTAGACTTGGAAATAGCCTTGGGGTACTTAATTTGAATGTCCATTGTCATGTTTAACGCATCAGTTTTGACGCATGTGTGAGTGTGTGGAGGCGGGGAGGGGACGTAAACTGGTGAAACTTGACATAAATATTGCTTTTTGTGTTGCTGGCGCATTTCTTAGACATTTTAGACATGAATTAAGATTGTGATACCTGACAAGCATAATGTGTTTTGGAGAACAGTTTAGACGTGGGAAATATTTAATTCGAGGTTTAGCGCTCAAACAATGAACGTTCATAAGTGCTGCTTGACCTGTAATGTTTACATATTTTTGATAAATAATTGGAGACTTTTGAAGATGACGCCAATTTACACAAAATTCAAATGAAGTTTAATTCTTTGCGACATGGAAAAATTGCAAATTACCCTCTTTACGTGACTTTTTTGATAAATATTTCTGAATATAATGCAAATTACAGATCATTCAGATATATTTCAATATGGCCAAGATTGTGGTTCTGTACCTTCATTATAACTGTATAGCTCTTTTTAATTACCACAAAAGTACTACGTTGTGATTAAGTGTTTCATTTTAACGGCCACCACCATTTCAAGAAATGAGGTGTGGCCTCATGAATCGTGAATTACGCCTTAAATAAGGGAGAGGCATGGCTTGTGACATCACGGGTGGGGGGAGTGGGGGAAGCACGGATTGCATTCATCGCATTCCAAAAAGATGTAGAAACTTCAGTGCCATCTTGTGGTAGTTGATTTAATTTTCCACTGGAAAAAGTCAATACAGTCGTGTGCAGCATTTCGAAACACCCACTACCAAATTAGAACTAACATAGATAGTGAGAAACCCAGATCTCAATATGAGAATTATTGCCAACTCTCTTTGCAATTTTGATGATTATTAACATGAATTTTTATTTATCGGGTGGTATAACAAAGTAAGACGTTGCTCTAAATTATTTTATATGCCCGCAGTGGTAATAAAGTAATAGGGTGCTATGAATCTCGTTAGTGGAAGCTAAAACTGACAATGATTATTCGTCCAAGAACGAGTTATTTTGCCAAATCGATCTGTCAGTATTCTTTACAATTAACATGTTAATTCCGAAGTGATTTCATTGCCACATAAGTCTGATCATTTGTAAAGATTACTGTTACCAATAGAAGGTTGTATTTTCTGCATAGGAAGTCACTTGCATACACTACAGAAACTTGTGTCTGCAACTCAGAATTTGTACACAAAATGGTTCAAATGGCTCTGAGCACTATGGGACTTAACATCTGAGGTCATCAGTCCGCTAGAACTTAGAACTACTTACACCTAACTAACCTAAGGACATCACACACATCCATGCCCGAGGCATGATTCGAACCTGCGACCGTAGCGGTCGCGTGGTTCCAGACTGAAGCGCCAAGAACCGCTCGGGTACACTGCCGGCAATTTGTACACAGTAGGGCACTGTTAGCATGGGTCGTCCATCAGAAATGCTGGTAGCCAATGACTGCTAGAATCCATCATTTGAAGGACAAAATTTGTTTGCTATGTATTTTTTCCATATGAGATAGAGGGACGTCTGCAGTTAGCTACTTGGCCAGTTAATGTAATTCATCGTCCCTATTAGTTTCCTTAATTACTTAAGATAAACAAAGCGATTTTCATTTTTTATTTCCCGCAACTATTTCATGTCCAGTCCACTATGAAATGAAATTTCTTCTGAAGTCGTCTCATTGCCGATGAGACATTAAGTACCCATTGCAAATTAAGCGAGCCAGTGGATCTTACACTACTCCGCCGTAGGTTTATTTACTGAGTTTTGTATCTACTCAAGCGTAATGCGATATTGGTATTATTTTTGCATCACTATTTCGCACATACGGCGAAGAATTCAGTCTGGTGTTGTGTGGGCCAATGGAGAAGAGGGAAGAGGAGACCATCTCATCTGTGGAGGTGGAAGTAATGTGTCCATTGCTACGCTTCGGCTGGCCTCTAACCCATCAGGGGAAACTAATTTCCTGAGCTCATTTGAATAACTGGCTTGTGTCAAACAGGGAGAAGCCTGTAGCGAACTGGGCAAGGAAAAATCCGTGCCAACATTATGCTCGTGCCTTCCCACTCGAGACTCGGTTACAAGCAGTCAGTTTCCCTCTAATCCGGCTGCCTCGAATATATGGAAATTACTTCTGAAAAGACGTTTGTAGTCTGATTGGCGTACTCGGTAGAATTTGTGACCTTTTTTACACACTATGTCTACATATATAGGTTCTCTTTGAAGAAATTGTAACATACGAGTGAAATTCATGGTAACAGTATATTTTAAGCAGCACGTGTTGTGGTGCTCCCTGTGTGATGTGAGCTACATGCTGATAGTGGGCCGAGAGCAGTGAAAATTTTCAGATACAGAACAAGCTACCTACTGAGGCTACGGCCGGCCGGAGTGGCCGTGCGGTTCCAGGCGCTACAGTCTGGAGCCGAGCGACCGCTACGGTCGCAGGTTCGAATCCTGCCTCGGGCATGGATGTGTGTGATGTCCTTAGGTTAGTTAGGTTTAATTAGTTCTAAGTTCTAGGTGACTGATGACCTCAGAAGTTAAGTCGCATAGTGCTCAGAGCCATTTTACATTTTTTACTGAGGCTACAGAAGCTGATAAATAACAACAAATCCTACAATCAGATGAATTGAGAGATTTTGACGTGAAAGGTGGATAAAAACTAAAGAACGATACTTCAGGCTGAAACTACGGGTACAATATCAGAAATTGCAGAATTTACAGTTAAGAACGTATTTTTTGCTTGGTGCAGTATTCCAGAAGAAAAAGAACACTAAATCGAGTTCAAAACGACCAAACTGAATTAAAAGTGAAACTGTCTTGTATCAAACAATAAAGAAATTCTGCTGGATGTTGCGGACTTAGCCATTTCATAAATGTTCGGAATAGTAGGATTAGAGTGAAATAAGACACAAATTAGACCTTGAAATAAATTATAAATAGCCAAAAATAATGTGGAACCAATGTGTCGGCAAGAGAACGTTAAAAATTAAGATTGAAGTCACAGAAAAAGTTAATGAATTTTAATTCGTTAGAAGAGTGAAAGTTATTCACTATGGATGGGAAACGAAATAAGCAGAAGAGTAAAAATGGTCTCTGAGTGTTTAGTAAACCAAATTCCTTTTGAGAAACAATGTTCCGATGTTTTTCGAAATGAATGTTTACAGTCAATAAGCATTATTAGCAGTGAATTAAAGTGGTGTGTCATGAACCTTTAATGCGAAAAGCATTCTAAATCTTATTCTTTTTCAGCGAATATCGAGAAATTTATGTTGCGGATTACCAGAAGAAATACGAAAAGAAACAAATACGTTATACGTAGCGAATTCAGAAAGTAAGTTACACATGTCGTTCCAAGCGAAGCTAATACAACGATGGCGCCACAATGCGCAGCAGTGGCGCACTTTCAGCAGAGCGTACCTGCTCCGAGTTTCCTGTATTGTGCGGTGCAGAGGTGCATCATAATGTGAGAGCAAGGTGTCATGGCATCTGGAAACGTGCTCCAAAGTTGAAGTACATGGGTCAGTAAGTTTCTTGAGGGCAAAACGTCTAACAGATTGACAGTGAAACTCTGGCTGTACATGCACCAAATGCAATTTATCACCCAACCCTATTGAATTATTGCCAACAGTACGAACAAGGACGCACAGACGTGAGTAATTCTTTTCGGAAAGACCAGATGTTGCACCATGCGATTCTCTTCTTTCCTGTAAGCTGAAAGAACATCTGGGAAGAAAAAAGATTTACCATAGATGACGACGTTCCACAGCGCTGCTCGAATCGAATGATTCCGTGACCAAGGGATGTCTTTCTACCGTCGAAGAACTGAATGATTTTTAGAATTTACCGACTGTTGCCAACAGAGACTTGGTGACTATGCTTAAAATGTAGCATATGTGAAATGAGTTAATATGAAGTTTAGTGAAACAGTCAATAAAAGTTAATTGACCTGTCATAATTATGTGGAATTTAATTTTTGAAGTCCTTTCGTAGAAGAGATTAGAGTGTAAGATTTATTTAAGATCAAAATAAAAGTAAAATGGAGGCTTGTGGGATATTTATCCAGGTGAATAGACAGTTGATGAACCAAGTATTTTCTCAGCTGGATTCGAAGACATAAGAAAATAAATGAAATTAAAATCCATTAGGAGTAACATAAACTGGAGACTATAATGCACGGAAAAGTCTAGAGGAGGATTTATCCAGCAACGAATGTCAAATATCTCTTCGTGATTATGATGATGAAGACCGAAGAATCTGTGAACCAGCTGAGTACACTAACAATTCTACTTCGACTAACTTATACACGTTTCTTTAGTTAGAGTGTTGAAATATGTTTTAGTTATTTGTAAAGCGAAGAAGGAAGGAAGTTTACGTTTTAACGTCCCGTCGACGACAAGGTCAATACTATCAGAGCATGAGCTCCAATAGTACAAAAACAGGGAAGCAGATTGGTTGATCGTGCTCATTTAAAGGAACCATCCAGGCAATCATCTTAAAGTGCTAAGGGAAAAAACCAGAATGTGGGTGGTCAGACGAGGAAATAAATCCTATTCCTTTTAATGAAAGTCGAGTGTTTTATCCTGCGTAACGTTACTACCTTGTGGCGTGTATGTTGGCTTCGGCTAAAGAATGAACTTCTGTAACAGCGTGTTACGTCCACGAATACGTACCGTTAAAAGTAGTGCAGCGTACAAGTTGCTCAACTTGTATCCGCGAAGAGGGGTTATAATATCCGTCTGTCTATCCTTATTTATATTTTTCTTCCTAATTCACTGCCGAGATTATTCCTTCGATAACGCCATTTCCATTTACCCTTAAAAAGATTTTTTATGCTAAAACTGGCTTTCTCTTTGCTCATCCATTGTAAGTGATTTATTAAACTGTAACCTTCGATACGTTCTTCCAAAACATAAGTAATCAGCAATTAAAAATTTCAATTCATCTCAGAAATTCCTTCATAGCCAATTATACACTTTTGCATCCATAGCGCTACTGTACATATAGTAAATGGTGGTTGCGACTTTCATTGTACTAACGCTTTACCTAACTTAGGGCCTCAGAGGCCCGCCCTTGACGTTTAATATTTTCTCTGTTACTAACTATACATTTTATTGTAATAAAAGTTCATCACTTTTCCTGATTTGTCAAGCTAGTCACAATTTTGGAAAAAAAATTATAAAAATTTACTTATGGCTTTGTGTTAAAGGGTTGGTGCATGCTTCCTCCTGTACAGACTTGGCGGGTTCGTGCGTTTAGAAGCAATTTTTCAACAACCAGATGTCTGCGCCACGTCTGTTACGTCATTTGTCATGGTTCACCCGCGCTGTTATTTCTTTGGAAATTTGTGGTAAGGTCTTACGGGACCAAACTGCTGAGGTTATCGGTCAGTAAGGCTACACACTGCTTAATCTAGCTTAATCTTACTTACGTTATGGGCAACACACACACCCATGCCCGAGGGAGGGCTCGAACCTCCGACGGTGGGAGCCGCACGGACCGTGACAAGGCGCCTCAGACCCCGCGGCGAACCCGTGCGGCCGCTGTTATTCCTTCAGTGTTAACAGTCCTTGTGATCAGCACATGTTTCTTTTGGTGCATTATTTCATAACATCTGTCTGTCGTACAAACAAAAAATGTTACGGAGAACAGAACTATCACATGAGGAGATAAGGTAATTGTTGGAACCGTTTTCTGATTCTGGAAACCCACCTAGTGAACGTGAATCTTCCAGTGATGATGATAATAATAAAGTAGATGTCACCGAAAACTAAAAACTACACGAAAATGATGGTCATGAAGAATTCCCTTACGAAGATGGAGAACAACAATTTAGTGCAAATTCTATTGAGTGTAACGTATTGTTTTCACGTAATGGGAATGGAATATGGGTTGCAGCTCCTCACGCTTGAATTTTTGGTAGGCGGAGCTGTGATAATGAAGACTATTGTTTTATGTTGTTCTTTCGTGTACTCCTCATTGTTAAAATGTGCGTGTGGACCAACAAGGAAGGTCGAATCATTTACAAGGGCTGGTGGGTATAGATATACATGAAATGAAAAGAAATTCTTGTGTTCTGATCTTGACTGGAGTTTACAAGTCAAGAAATGAAGATATCAATCAGCTTTGGAGTGTTTAGAATGCCCGGCCACCGTTTACGCTTTGATAATGCAGAAACTCGCCGTGAACATAGGTCAAGTGACAAACTGGAACGAATCAGAGAAGTTTTTGAGATGTGGGAAATTTCCCTTGACTACATTCCAGGATGGTGAATGGCTGTGGATGAACAGTTGGTCAGATTTCGAGGTCGCTGTCCATTTAGACAACGCATCTCACCAAAACCTGGTAGATAAATAATAAAGTTTTGGGAAACTTGTGACAGTGTGACAAGCTACTGCTGGATGATGAAAGCGTATTTGGGGAAGGATTAAGAAACCAAAGTCGTGCGACCTGGGGAGAATGTCGTGAACACCCTGGTGATTGTACTTGAAAAGTCTGGGCACAAACACGTGTGATAAATTTTTGCATCTTTCGATTTAGGTCATTATATTTTAAAAGATACCAGTAGATACTATCCGAGAAAACAAAGGTGAACTGCCCGCCGATTTTATTACACCTAATGGACGTAAAGTATACTCCAGTTCGTTTTCAACCAGGTGTGATGATAGCCTCTTACGTTCCTAAGAATACCAAAGTTGTTACCGTCCTTAGTTCGCTGCATGACCAACCAACGGTATCATCATCACAGGTAAAGGAACATGAACATCTAATGACATAAAATGCCACAAATGGCGGCGTTGACACCGTGGACTTGAAGGCGTGATGCTACAGTGTGAAGAGAAAAACAAGGCGCTGACTATGGGGGGTTCTCTTCAACATGATCGATGTAAATATAATAAATACATTCATAATTTTAATGGTGCTGGTTATCTGGGAAAGCAACTAGCAGGGATAAACAAGTCAATGAATTCATTAGTAGCACCGGATCCAGAGGGCAGTGAAATCACCAGCTAAGAAAAGGAGAAGATGTGTATATTGTGTAGAAAAGAAAGATAAATACAGTCAAATTACATATTATTATTATTATGTAGTATTCTGCAGGTCCATGTCTTCGCACGGAGAATTTCTGATTCCACTGTTCCCTGTCTTCAGTTTCTTTCTTCAGTCTGTTGTATCTCCTTCCATGTTATAAGTGCACCAAACCTAAAAGGAAAAAAAAATTGTGTGTTTTGAAATGTAAACTTTAAATAAATAAATTTATTTTGAAATCATTTGTACCTCAAAAGTCATTCACATCACAAATAGTCAAATAATGTCAGTATTAACAACACGGGCCTGAGAGGCCCGAGTGGTAGGCAACGCTATACAGACTTTCTGGCAAGCAGAGGGTTAATGTAATTAAAACTGAGAAATACGAGGAGCGTTCAATAAGCAATTCAATACTTTTTTTTCTGAAAGTAGGGTGGTGTTATTCAGGGTTACAACACAACATATTATTTCCCACTCTTTTGGTTGCAAGACCCTATTTTCCAACATAATATCCGTTAACTGCGACTGCTTCACGCCATGTTACTGGGAAGGGCTGCATTCCTTCGTGGTACTACTCTACTGGTTGACGTTTGAACCAACGTCTTGCTACATCAATAACCTCACCATCACCCATGTACTACACTCTTCGCGGAGTACATCCTCCATTGGGCCAGATATATAGAAGATGGAGGGTGTTAGATTGAGGCTGTAGGGTGGATGTGGAAGAACAATCCTACGAAATTACGTGACGATGGCCGATGAAAAACTGTCACGGTCATCCTCGTAACGCGCAAGCAATTCCGCGCAGATGGTTCTTCATTACTCTTTATAGTCCTCTGTTAGACAGTGAGGAACGCAGTGGCACACACCACTAAAATGAAAGGAAATGTGTGGTAAGATCAAATGGCACCAAACTTCTGAGGTCATCGGTCCCTAAGCTTACACGCTACTGAATCTAACCTCTAACCTCCGACGGGAGGAGCCCCGCCAACCGTGACGAGATGCTTAGACCACGCGGCTACCCCGCGTGGCACACAGTACTGAATATCCCAACTAGTGGACGCGTTTGTAGGCATTACCAACACAGATGTCCAGTTGTGCAGCGAGATGTTTCACTGTCATCCGGCGATCACCTCGAATGAATGTGTCCACGAGTTCCAACATTGTAGGAGTCACAGTTGCGTGCGCCGGCCGACACACGGGAGAACGGACAGATTTGCGCGACCTTGTTGCAATGATGACAGCCCCTTACCAAACGACTCACCGTGGTTTTGCTCACTACCATGTCTTCGCAGACATCCCGCAAGCGCCTGCAATGCTTTGATTTCCCGCACCTCCGTTACAGACGCCATTTTGAAAGCTACGTATAGCGTCACTACCAACAGGAGTTTCATGAAACTATAGGACCTGGAATGGAAATACTCCACAATGCCCCACAACGTATTCCGCATTTTTTCAAACGAAATTGGACCAGAAAAAAAACGTTGCATTACTTATCGAACGTCGTATGTATTTTATTAATAATAACAGTATCGTAAACGTTTAAGAAAACCACTATGCTGAAGCGTATAAGCTGTTGATTAAATCGTAGCAGATAACATTCAACTGTCTCTTATTTACATCCTGGTAATTCAGGAACTGGACTATTACTAGTATTTCGGAGAATCGGTACGCAAATCATTGATCTCTCATCAAGATTTCGGTATTCTGTAGTTTCCCTAAACTGCTTGTGTCTGGTATCTGGTAGGACGCAGTCACTTTCCTTTTCATCCTGGTTCCATCCGCACTTTCACTCTCTCTTTAACGAATTTGTTGACAACACAATGTTAATATTAGGTCTTTCTTATCTTTGAGGTGATGTAAACATGATACTTCCTTCTTGCTTTTTAAGATGTATCTTAACGTTGATTATGATTCTTTCAATAACTAACAGTAGTTCAATTGTAAAAGCAATGAAATTATCGGAAACGCAGCTCATGACAATACCGATGGTTTTTAACTCACATTAAGCAGCAATGAATCCTTGTGCTATACAACATAATTACGTTAAACCTTTGATTATGACGAAAATTTAGCCTGATTTTGAACACGGCGTTCCGTTATTTATTTATTCATTTATTTCGCCTGGAAAGATGAAACATTACAGAAGGAATCAGTATGGAGAAGATGTTGACTGGTCAGAGGAAGAGCGAGAAGTAATAGGTTAGGGTGAACAAATTAGATGATAGGAAGGAAAGAGAAAAGGGTGAGAAAAGAATAGACAGTTTAAAATGTGACAGAAATTCTGGTTCCCTGATGGACGGAAGGGACTCGGCTGGGATGGGCTGAGAGGGCATCTTCGTCTATGACGGCAGACAAAACACTAATCTCTTCTGAATGCAGAGTGGTTTTGGATAAGAGGTAGGTAAGAGGTTAATGTTTTCCACAGTCGTATCCCTGAAATGGAAAGGAGATGGTGAAAGATTTAGTGTTATGCAAAGGTGCGGCCAAGATGATGAAAGTATCTGATTGATTTTATGGAATGACGATAGGAATTAGATACATGAGGAGAAATACCGAACACATCAGTGTCTAAGAAACCAATGAAATAAACACAGGTGCGAAAATAAGCCTCCTGTCCATTCACATCCAATCTAACTCAGTACACGAAGGACTGATGCGATCAAACACTCTAATATTGCACACTTATCTTAACGCAAGCATAGCTAGCTCATATCATCTGAAGTTTACACTACTTGTGCAGTGTTGAACTACATCACAGTAGCGAAGATATGAGCACAAGCAAAGGCGATATTAACTACAGCTGGATATCGTCTTCACGTGTGTGGTTTTACGAGAAAGATGTGCATATGAAGTATCACCGTGAGAGCTAGAAATATAATCACTGAATCCTTGGGGACTCCAGAAGCTTATATTTCCGTGATGATTTCTCCGGCTCACAAACGAGTAGTTGACGTCTGTTTTTGAGGTATTTTTTAATCACAGTATTGCACTGCTTGAAGAATTCATCCATTTCATCTTATTAAGTAATATATCGAAATAAACAGTATCTCTGAAATCAAGCAGTGTTAAAATGTTCGCGTGACGTCTGTGCATAGCATGTTTAATCTCGTCAAATATTTTGATTCATGCAATTCCTGTGCTGTTATGTTTTCAGAAGCCTGACTGACTTTTATCGAGGAAGTTATAAGTTTTAACGTAAACTGTTAACTGTTCATTAACAATGAACTCGACGGTTTTAGGAAGTGGATAATATTCTGATCGTCCTATAGTCCCTGGTGATTTTCAGGTGTCATTTTTGGATACTCGTTGATTAAGCGTTGCTTGCACTCGGTAATATCACTAAGAAGAAAGAGATTGAAGAAGTCTGTGAGAACTGGAATCTACTGAAGTTTTGTATTCACGGTGCTCTGCATTCCTTATGATGTTGATGAATGACATTGAATACTCATAGACAAGGCTGATTGTTTTCTTTTTGTTTTGGCCGGACCGGTATCGGGCTACATGCCCATCTTCAGCGGTTGTATACTTTATTAGTGTGTCCACGTGGAATTTTCGGATATTTTTTAACTTTAACTTTGATTTTTAATTCGGTGTCAGCACATCTCATTTGTTACAGATGAGGCAGATTGGTTTAGATATCTCGTGTTCTACAGCGCTCATTACAATGATGAAGTTTCACAATCTTGGAATGAGTTTATTATTATAGTTTACATCTCGAAATTACTGTAGATTTTACCGAAGAAATCAGTGATACAGAATAAGGAAACAATGTTCCGCATAGTTCCTAAGAAGATGCAGTTCGAATAAAAAATAATGAAATATTACAATAAAAAAGTTTTACTGTATGTGGAAGCACTGTGTATTCACTCTAAGTTTCCTTTTTCCTGTAGAAACTACTAAGGATGTGTATGTAATAATTCATATTACTATATCCGGAATCCAGTAAGTGAAAATTAAATTTGAACGTACCCTCTCCACCGTTTGACTGAGTATTCGGTTTCCGTTAAAATTTCAGTTGGGTAAACACTATCTATTACCTTACACTCCTTTTCAGCAGAGGAAGGTATACGCATCGTCTTATAAATTATTTTCTTTGGAACATAAAAACACAAATATAAAATAAAACCTTTACTGTACAGTGCTTCCCTGACAAGGTTATCACCACTGAATGTGATACTTAGTAAGTACACACATGTTCAGGATAAACAGAACACCTTGAGTGACACGTACAATAGTATGTTCTGAAGAAATGATTAGCATGTAAACCATGTCGGCCCACGGGCTAAATATCAACATCGATATCGAGGTGCATACCACCTACCGGTAAAATCTTCCTGCAGCTCTCGTTGTCGCTATAAACCGAAGGCAATGGATCAGTGTGACTTGAGCAGACGTGCAAGATGCCTCACAGACGCAATCGCGAACCGTATCGTCAAATCAGTGAGTTTGAAAGAGGGCACATTATTGGCCTGAGAGAATGTGATTCACCCATCCGGGAAATTGCTGCTCGTGTGGGACGCAGTGTTTCGGCAGCGCAGCTGGTGTGTGCGGAATGGTTCATGGAAGGTAGCACCACCCACACCTACCACCGAGAATATCGGCACCTCATCTGAATGGCATTGCAGGACAGGTCTGCGTCCTCCACGGCTCTGGCGCAACAGTGGATCAGTGTAACACATTTTACACTATCGGGGGTGAAAGTCCGTTGCCGTTTATTACGGCATGGGTTAGTGCGCGTCGTCCACTTCTGCGCCTACCATTGAAGAATGTGCAGAAACACACTAGACAGCAATGGTGTACGGAACGACGTCACTGGGGACAGGAATTGCATCAGAAAGTGTTTTCGGGCGAATCCAGGTTATATTGGTTTGAAAATGATGACCGCATTTTGGTTCACCGTGGACAGGGGGAGCGGCATCACAGTGACTGCATTGGCACAAAAAATGCAGCTCCAACTCAAACCCTTTTGGTGTGGGGTGCTATTGGGTACAACCACCAATCACAGTTGGTGCTCGTCTAGAGCAATGTCACCAGTGTGACCTAAGTGAATGACATCCGGCGACTTGTAGCCATACCCCTTCTGCACAACACTCCAGATGCAAATTTTCAACAAGACAATGCATGACCATATGTCGCTGCACGAACAGGCGTCTTTTTTGGAGTCGCAGAATGTCAGCCTTTTGCCCTGGCCCGCCAGACTTGTTGCCAATAGAAAGTGCGTGGGGTATGGTGAAAGGACGGAGGTGGCGCTGTGACCCAGTGCCAGCCGCCAAAAATGAGCTTTGGAACCAGGTGAATGCAGCATGGATGACTATACCAGAGGACGCCATTCACGCCTTCACACACGTCGATGCCATTACGCATGGAGCAAGCTATCAGGGCCCATTGCGGACCCTGCGCCTACTGCGCAACAGAACATATGCTGAACTAAGGTCACTCAAATGGTAATCATTTCTGCAGAACATACTGATGTACATGTTCTGTGAATAGGAACGTCCTATCTCTAGTCGTTCAAGGTGTTTTGTTCTTTTTTAACGTGAGTGTAGATAAAGGAACACAGAATTTATCATCAGTCACAAGGATTTTTTCGAAAAATTCGCAGTACTTCAAGAACATCAGGTATAAGAACATCAGGTAAAAGTAGTTACTACACACGTGGGATTTGGAAAAAGAACAAGAAACGAACCTGTGTTTCTGGCGTCGTCAAAAGTGACGCCAACCTGCAGTCAATCGAACGTATAGCGTATTGGTAGACTGCATTTTAACTGATTACAAAATTTTTGTTGCGTAGACTACCAGTTTCAGTCAGCAATGACTGTCTTCAGATCTCGGTTTCTCAAGTAGTCACATGATCGCGAATTGAAATAGTGATCAGGAAGAGTAGAATGAATTTGTTTCATTTCCGTCAATGATCACAAAAGCCATGCCTGGCTTACGACAGAGTCAGAGGACTCTGTAAACTAAAGCAGTGAATCATCATCGAGATCTGAAAACGGGCATTTCTGACTGACACCGTTAGTGTAAGGACCAAAAGTTTTATGATCATTCGCGGAAATAAAAGGAATTCATTATATCATTCCAAGATTACTGTTTCAATCCGCGACCATGTCACAACTTTTGACGTATTTTAAATGTAATTAAAATTTCATCCGTGTAACATATGAAGTCTTACCCTAATCTACCTTTAATCTCAGAATGAATTTTAATTCTGTAGTGGAGAGTACGCCGATTTGAAACTTTGTGACAAATCGGAGCTGTGTGTCAGACCGCGAATCTAAACTGTGATCTTTGCTGTTTGTGGGAAAGTGCTCTACCAGCTGAGTTATCCACACACGACGGACGCATATCCCTCGCAGCCTCACTTCTGCCTGTACCCCTTCTCCTACCTCCCTAGACTGGCAGAAGTTCTCCTGCATGCCTAGTGGGAAGCCGTGTGACGGCGGGTGGTAAGTTGTGCTTAGATAATTCAGTCGACAGAAAACTAACGCCTTAAAGGCAAAGGTTCCAGCCTCGAGTCACGGTCTGGTACACACTTTTAATCTTACTTTGACGACCGTGCATTCTTTAGTAGTGAATCTGTGTCGGGACGATGTCAAAGGCTGCATCCACGTTCACACAAACGACGTAGTATGGCAGTTGTACTTACAAGAAATAGGATGGATGTTTGCACGAGCACGTACATGGATGATATCAAAGACAAATTTATTACGAAAAAAAAATTCAGATGGCCAATATAAAAAGTAGGCAAATTAGAGAAATAGCATAATTTCATCAACTTACAATAGTGGGAAACCTCCATTTTTTTCTCTCTGTCCGCTGTTCGCTTTGGGTTTCTGATACTAAGACACAAGCTCTCACCCTATGGGCGACGTTTTCAAATCTTGAGACTGTATATCATTGCAGTTTTTTCGTTTTTTACACGATTTTATGTTTATACACTTTGAAAGCTACGCAGAAGTACAAGGAGGTATCGTCGAACGTGTTTCAGCTACATCAACAGAAATTTTTGATAATTTTACAATTTCACACATTTTAATGATAACTGCGTCCATGGCCTGCGTGAAATTTTTAAATGAAATCATTCCGCTTTAGACTGTCAAAACACTATTTACTGTGATTGCAGTTTCGACATGCGGTCATTTACAAACATTCTGAAAACAAGCCCATTGTTATGCACGTAATTATGAAACTGACAATTGTTAAAAGCGGAAATTTACAAGTTACTTACATGGGATGCTGTAACCCACTCAATGATATAAAGCTGTGACATGCCGTGAAAGAGCAGTTGCACGTGGTGTTGTGAATTTATCTGCTGTTCCATATATCATAAACGTTAGAAAGCTAGTGAAATAATGATGTAAAGAGTTAAGTTTAAATTTCAAGTAACAGTGGTGGTAAATGGATCACAAAACCGGCGAAAATGTATACATACAAGGAAAAAGAGCTGTGGGGTGCAAAGGTGCTAATATATGGAGTCGACTTCTTATGGTTTGTGAAATGTGTGCACAGAAAGGTGAAAAGTGAGAGAAATGCGTGTTAAATAAAAAAGGAACTACAAATGAACCGAGAATAAGGATTAGAAGTAGGTAAAAAGATGAAGTGACTGTCAAGTCATAATAAAACATTACCCATAAAATACAAATACAGAGTAGGGTGTGAAATCTCGGATATAGATGAAAGCAGCGGTCCACATACATAAAACAAGCGCAAGTAATACATAAATGTAGGAAAGAAACAGGTGCTAAGTAGAATTAAGCGCAATAATGTCTAGAATATTCCTGAAATACTGCAGGAATTTCCTATTTTTAAGGTCCGTCTGTTCATTCAGAATGTTTTCCGGCTGATCTCTCAATGCCCTATAAATTTCGATGTCTTTAAATAATCAAGCTGTCTTTCTTTTCCGATTTTATTGAGAATTTCTGAAAAATTCTCAGTGTTATCTAACTTGGATTTAGTCACCTGAATACAGGTCGCAAAGTATGATGCACAATTATCACTAATGTTACTGTGTTCTCTATAAACGAATGTTAAAATTTCTACCAGTTTGTCCTACCTATAAGTTATTGCAATCTCCACAGCTGATTTTTGAGCTGCAGATTGTGTAAGGTTTATTGTGTTGGATACTGTAAGATATGGTCAGACCTAACGTGTTGTCGGTACGGAAGCCTATTATCATGTGCGATATGTATTAATAGGGACAGTAAAAATCGAAGAATAATCAATACTCCAGCAGCTACAGCGCTGCCCTAACTCGCGCTAATTGCTAGAGCCAAGCATGTAGCGCTGCTGAGTCGCTCATGGAGTACTAGCCATTCCTCATGTTTTTGGCTTTTAAAATGGCTCTGAGCACTATGGGACTCAACATCTTAGGTCATAAGTCCCCTAGAACTTAGAACTACTTAAACCTAACTAACCTAAGGACATCACACACACCCATGCCCGAGGCAGGATTCGAACCTGCGACCGTAGCAGTCCCGCGGTTCCGGACTGCAGCGCCAGAACCGCTAGACCACCGCGGCCGGCCCTCATGTTTTACTTCCACGTTAATACACATCGAGAAAATAAATATCGCACTAGAATAGCTACTCTGGGAGCGCTCTGTCGAATAGGCACGTAAAATTACGCTTTAAGAATCACTTTGTTTGTAACGGCAAAAAAATTTACGTTTTCCGTCGACACTGGTCGTCGCACGGAAGATGTGATGAGTACTACACTCCTGGAAATGGAAAAAAGAACACATTGACACCGGTGTGTCAGACCCACCATACTTGCTCCGGACACTGCGAGAGGGCTGTACAAGCAATGATCACACGCACGGCACAGCGGACACACCAGGAACCGCGGTGTTGGCCGTCGAATGGCGCTAGCTGCGCAGCATTTGTGCACCGCCGCCGTCAGTGTCAGCCAGTTTGCCGTGGCATACGGAGCTCCATCGCAGTCTTTAACACTGGTAGCATGCCGCGACAGCGTGGACGTGAACCGTATGTGCAGTTGACGGACTTTGAGCGAGGGCGTATAGTGGGCATGCGGGAGGCCGGGTGGACGTACCGCCGAATTGCTCAACACGTGGGGCGTGAGGTCTCCACAGTACATCGATATTGTCGCCAGTCGTCGGCAGAAGGTGCACGTGCCCGTCGACCTGGGACCGGACCGCAGCGACGCACGGATGCACGCCAAGACCGTAGGATCCTACGCAGTGCCGTAGGGGACCGCACCGCCACTTCCCAGCAAATTAGGGACACTGTTGCTCCTGGGGTATCGGCGAGGACCATTCGCAACCGTCTCCATGAAGCTGGGCTACGGTCCCGCACACCGTTAGGCCGTCTTCCGCTCACGCCCCAACATCGTGCAGCCCGCCTCCAGTGGTGTCGCGACAGGCGTGAATGGAGGGTCGAATGGAGACGTGTCGTCTTCAGCGATGAGAGTCGCTTCTGCCTTGGTGCCAATGATGGTCGTATGCGTGTTTGGCGCCGTGCAGGTGAGCGCCACAATCAGGACTGCATACGACCGAGGCACACAGGGCCAACACCTGGGATCATGGTGTGGGGAGCGATCTCCTACACTGGCCGTACACCACTGGTGATCGTCGAGGGGACACTGAATAGTGCACGGTACATCCAAACCGTCATCGAACCCATCGTTCTACCATTCCTAGACCGGCAAGGGAACTTGCTGTTCCAACAGGACAATGCACGTCCGCATGTATCCCGTGCCACCCAACGTGCTCTAGAAGGTGTAAGTCAACTACCCTGGCCAGCAAGATCTCCGGATCTGTCCCCCATTGAGCATGTTTGGGACTGGATGAAGCGTCGTCTCACGCGGTCTGCACGTCCAGCACGAACGCTGGTCCAACTGAGGCGCCAGGTGGAAATGGCATGGCAAGCCGTTCCACAGGACTACATCCAGCATCTCTACGATCGTCTCCATGGGAGAATAGCAGCCTGCATTGCTGCGAAAGGTGGATATACAGTGTACTAGTGCCGACATTGTGCATGCTCTGTTGCCTGTGTCTATGTGCCTGTGGTTCTGTCAGTGTGATCATGTGATGTATCTGACCCCAGGAATGTGTCAATAAAGTTTCCCCTTCCTGGGACAATGAATTCACGGTGTTCTTATTTCAATTTCCAGGAGTGTATTTTGGCTGACATGATGCAAAACCGAAATTTCAAATATTTGCTGAAACACCAGAGAAAATGCACCTAACGAATCTTAGGAGAGACACCTGTATAAGGTATCCTTGGGTAGGTTAACTTAAAACAGTTTCGTTTAAAAATTCTACACTGTCTTTTCGAAAGGATATCAACCAAATAACGTCACCTCTGCCTTTCCCAGCTGGTGTACAATTCTTTAATTCGCATCACACCATCTGTTTCGCTACGAACTACAATCAGTTCGTTTTCATTTCATGTGCCAATATTAATCCTTCAAAATTGCTGTCGTATCTACAGGGTATAAAAAACCATGTGCACAATATTTTAGAGCGTTTACAGAAGACCAACAGAAACACTTCTTTTGTGACACAGATGTCTCGGGTGCAACGTTTACCCGCTAGAACATATTATGATTTTGACATTAGTTACGTTCAAAGACGATTTCCAATCTGCTCTGTGATGAATATTCTTCTAGAGACGGTGATAAAAATATGATTCTTGGAGTTTTTCCGGCGTACTGAATATTCTATGACGTTTCAGGATTGCAGCCGGATCATATTGACTTCTGCCACAATATTTCGGCTGGAAACTGTTCAGCCATCTCAGGTGTCTGCCACTGGAGACTACTAGCTTTTTTCTTTATTGTTATTTCATTCCCCTACCCCATATGGGTAAGGGAGGGCTGTCACTGGCACAATCCGCCGCTCTTCATCCGACAGATAGTACAGGAAATAAAAAACGATGACACAAAACGTATAATAAGGCGATAAAAGGGGAATGAATATAAGAACATAATAAGGGGGGAGACAATGGGGATTAAAAATACTTTTACATGGAGATGTTCATTGGGGGACACAGTTAAAAAAGGTCCACATAAAAATGAAAACGCAGTTGACGATATGTGCAGCACGTAAAATACATTGTAGTCAGAAGCACAACATGGGTCAGGTGGCACTCCAAGGGGAAGGAGACGAGTGGGGTGGGAGAAGAAGGGCAAGCCAGGAGGGAGCACACAGATGTGAAAGGGGTTCGCTGGAAAGGTAGAGGAGATAGGAGGGAGGAAAAACCTCTGAGGGGAAGGGGAAAGGAGGGGACACGGAGCCCTGAGGAGGGGGGGGGGGGAAGGTCGGTTACAGTTGGTAGGAGGAGTAGATACCAGGGTGAAGTTCATCATGTGGGAGGGGTAGGCGCTGGATGTTGTGTTGGTAAAGGAGGTGGAGGGTGTGGAGATGGAGAGAAGGTGGGACACAATGGTAAAGACAAGACAACAGGTGGGGGGTATAGAGGATAGGACACACTAGGGGGGAGAGGGGGGTCGAGTCTGTGGGCAATGTACAGGGTTTGGATGCGTTCAGTGAAAAGGAGATGATGTGGGAAGGGGATGGGGTCATATAGGATCCATTTGGGGGACAGGAGGCAGATGTGGAAAGTGAGGCGGAGTGCATGGCGTTCGAGAATTTGAAGGGCGTTATAGAATCTGGGTGGGGCAGAAATCCAGGCAACGCTGCCATAGCAAAGTATGGGATGGATCAAGGATTTGCGGTGTGAGGATGCAGTCCCCACATCTGACCCGATAGGAGTTTCGTAAGATTGAGTCTGTTGTGGGCTTTGTGTTGGATTGTAAGGAAATGGGGAGTCCAGGTGAGGTGTCGGTCGATGGTGAGGCCAAGGTATTTCAGTGTAGGAGTGAGTTGGGAAGGAAGACCATAAATGATAAGGTAAATATCATGGAGCCAGTAGGAGGGCATGGTATAACCTATGATGATTGCCTGGGTGTTGGAATGGTTGATGCAAAGGAGCCACTGGTTCCACCAAGCAGTGAACTGGTCGAGGTGGGTTTGAAGTGTACATTGGGACCGTTGCAGGGTAGGATACATGGCTCAGAAGGTGGTGTCATCAGCAAATTGGAACAGGTGAACAGGCAGGAGAGGCTTTGGCATATCTGCAGTATACAGGAGATAGAGGATAGCGGGTAGGATGGAGCCTTGGGGCACGCCCACAGTTGGATAAAATGTACGGGAGTTGGTATTGTGGATAGTGACATAGGAAGGACGATGGTAGAGGAAAGAAGCAATGAGACAGACAAAACTGATAGGAAGGGCTTAGGTCTAGAGTTTGAAGAGGAGTTCGTGATGAAAACATGGTCATAGACGTCCTGGAGGTCGAGGGACCAAATATAGTGGACTGATGGGAGTTAACCTGGAGGGAAAGAAGATTGGTTAGGTTAAGGAGCTGGTCATCATCAGTAAACGAGGGCTGGAACCCACACTGGGTAAGGGGAAGGAGGTCGTGCTGGTCGAGGTGGTGATGAACAGGTCAGGATAGGATGGACTCAAAATCCTAACTGAACACGAAGGTGAGGCAGATGGGACAATAAGAAAAGGTGTCAGAGAGGGAGTTTGTTGGGCTCAAGAAACAACAGGGTGCAGGAACTCTTCCACAGGTTGGGATAAAGGCTGGTGGAGAGGATGACATTATACAAAGTAACAAGGACAGCAAGCAAAGGCGGGAGGGGATTCCTTGGAGAAGTGGTAAATGATACAGTCTTCATTGAGGGCAGTATTGTGTTTGGAGCAGAGTATGAGTTTCATGTTGTGTGCTGTAATGGGAGTGTTTAAAACTGAGGGAGGAAACTGATCCACGTACTGGAAAGAGGGGGCATTAGAGAAATGTTATGAAGATAGAGTAATTAAAGTGGGGAATATTGGGAATGGGGAAGATCTCGGAGAGGTGGGAATCAAAACGGTTAGCTTTACTGAGATCCTCAGTGAAGGTGAGGTCGTCATGGAGAAGGGGGTAATGCAGGGTGGGATGGCTACCAGTAAGTTGGTGGAAGACATCCCAGTACTTGTAGGAGTTGAGCAGGAGGGTGTCATTGAGTTGTACATGTCTAGCACCAGTCCCAGCGTTACTTTGCTGTTGAGAGGTTGCATGTACACTATGTGATCAAAAGTACCCGGACACCTGGCTGAAAATGACCTACAAGTTCGTGGCGCCCTCCATCGGTAATGCAGGAATTAAATATGGTGTTGGCCCACCCTTAGCCTTAATGCAGCTTCCACTCTCACAGGCATACATTCAATGAGGTGCTGGAAGGTTTCTTGGGGAATCGCAGCCCATTCTTCACGGAATGCTGCACTGAGGAGGGGTATCACTGTCTGTAGGTGAGGCCTGACACGAAGTCGGCGTTCCAAAACATTCCAACGGTCTGCTATAGGATTCAGGTCAGGATTCTGGGCAGGCCAGTCCATAATGGGGATGTTATTGTCGTGCAATCAATCCGCCACAGGCTGTGCATTATGAAGAGGTGTTCGATCGTGTTGAAAGATGCAATCGTCATCCCCGAATTGCCCTTCAACAGTGGGAAGCAAGAAGGTGCTTAAAACATAAATGTAGGCCTGTGCTGTGATAGTGCCACGCAAAACGACAAGGAGTGTAGGCCCCCTCCATGAAAAACGCTACCACACCATAACACCACCGCCTCCGAATTTTATGTTGGGAATTCGCACGCTGGCAGATGACGTTCACTGGACATTCGCCATATCCACACCCTGCCATCGGATCTCCACATTGTGTACCGTGATTCGTCACTCCACACAACGTTTTTATACTGTTCTATTGTCCAATATTTACGCTCCTTACACCAAGCGACGCGTCGTTTGGCATTTACTGGCATGATGTGTGCCTTATGAGCAGCTGCTCGAGCATGAAATCCCAGTTTTCTCACCACCCACCTAACTGTCATAGTACTTGCAGTGGATCCTGATACGCTTTTGTGCTGTACTTGTCCCTTCACGTTTCCGCTTCACTATCACATCGGAAACAGTGAACCTACGTCTGTTTACGACTGTCGAAATCTCGCGTACTGACATATGACAAAAGTGACACCCAATCAGCTGACCACTTTCGAAGATCATGTGTTCCGCATTGCGCCCCAGTCTGCTCACTCACGATGTCTAATGACTACTGAGGCCGCTGATGTGGAGTACCTGGCAGTAGGGACAGCACAACGCACCTAATATGGAGAATGTATGTTTTTGGGGGTGTCCAGATACTTTTGATCACACAGTGTATGTCACTGTAATTGCCGGTGGCGGAAGAGGGTATCCTGGTCGTGAGTGCAGAAGAAAAAGCAGTAGAGTCTGCAAGATTCATGGGGATGAAGGATGGCCTATGGAGAAAGAGAGGGGCAGTGAGGGTGGACAATTTTGATAGCAACGTGGTCATCCACAGCTTCAGTGATGGTCTTCTGGAGGAAGGACGAGGCATGGGTCACATCAGCGGGATGTTGGTGGCTGGCTTTCGACCGGGGTGACAATGGATTCCCGGTAGGCATACCAATCGGCTCGATAGTAGTCATGAGTGACCTTCAAGGGGGCAGCAGGGCAGGGGTAGGAGGTGGGCGATGGGCTGAAGAGATGGTGAGAAGGACTGGGCGGCAGCTGTTACCAGTAGGGTCTACGACTTACGTGCCAATACAACCAAGGAGGTTGGGGGAAGTGAGCATGACATTGCTGGTTGAGTCACTTCTAGGATGAGTGCGCTGTGGGAGAGGAACGGGGTCACCTTGTAGGGTAGCATGGAACTGATGCCACTGCCGATGGGTGGCAGGGTCGCAGCTGTGGGTGTTGAGGTCTGCAGCAATCTCACAGGTGTAGAAGGTGCGGTCACCAAGGGAGATGAAGTTGTAAAGTGAGAAACTGCTGGATGGACACAGATTGTGGAACAAGCGACAGTCAGGGAGGGAGAACAGACACTGTTAATTAGGTGTTTAGTTGGGTCATTCAACAGGGGATGTGGCCAGACGGGGATAAGCTTGAGATAGCCAACAGTGACCCCACCTCATGCTATGGAAAGGGGATCGCCGTGCAGTGAAAGAGATAGGGAGGGTTGTCGACAACATGGCGAGGTTGTAGGAAGGTTTTCATTAAGGACGAAGGAGTCGACTTGGTGCTGGGACAGAGTATGCATGAAAATGTATTTGTTGGCAGGGAATGAGTGGATGTTTTAGTAGAGGATACGATGCTGTTGGCAAGCCAGGATGGGGAGGGGGGAAGGTTGTAGGGGGAGGAGGAGAGAGCCTTAAACGAGAGTGTTGAGGGGGCTAAAGGTGAAGTAGGTGTGGTTGTGAGAGTAGGTGGCATAGGTGTTCAAATGGAAGACAGAGTGGGTGGCAGGGGAGATCTGCTGGAGTGAGTGGGGGCGTTGGAAGGTGTGTATATCCTGGAGGACGATGGTGAGGAAATGGATGTCTCTGACCATAGTAGGTGGGTGGAGGGAATTGTTATGATGGATGGGATGCTTAATGGGGAAAACGAACACAGTAAGCTCTGGGTTGGTGGGAGGGGGTTTGGCCTCGAATTTGTAGGAGTAGGCGGGATGGGATTCATAGCAGGTGTTGCAGGAAGGAGGAGAGGCGAGGTTAGGACACTGTTTTAGGAAGTGAGAGGCTTTAGAGTGGGGGCAGGTGGGGTGGTTTTTGTAATTTGGGGTGAGGTGATCATTGTATAGGAGGCATTGTCGGCCGTGGTAGGATTGAGGAGGAGAACAGGAGGAGTCAACAGGGGTGGCGATGGTGAAAAATCAGGGATCCCTGAATGAAGGGGTGATCAATAGAGGTGGCAGACTCGATAAACACGTGCATCATGAAGCAAGGGCCAGACGCGTCATGGATTCGCTGGGTTGAGTGGATTTCTAGGGTGAGGTGGGCATTCAATTCCGCCAACACCTTCACCTCCATGACCATGATCCTAGGCTTCATGATCACAGAGGTGAGGGTTGGAGGATGACTACAGGTTTGTGGCTGATGGGGAGAGGAAGAGGTAAGGAAGGGTGTACTTGGCCCTGGCGAGATCCTTTTGGGATCCAGTAATTAAAGAATCTGTGGAAATACGTCTATCTGAGATCTTATAAATCGTGACTATGGTTTTCAACTGGACAAGGATTGGGACCAATTGATCTCTTTAATTTCTTCAGAGAGGGAACATTTCACTCATAATGACACGTCTGGTGACATCTTACATTCGTTTTTAGCGCCGCAAACGAGCGTTCCGACAGAGGGTGGGTATTTAGTTTCTTCACGCATGCGATGCGTCCCACGTAACAGTATTTGCAGAGGGCGCGGACTTCGATAGAGGACCTTCCCGTGACGTCCGCCAGTGCGCTTGTGTCTTCGCGAAAGAAAGCCAATGCCGTGAACTGGCAGTCTCCAGTCACAGACACCTGAAGATGGCTGAACGGCTGCCAGCCGAAATATTATGGCAACAAGTCAATATGATCCGGCTGCAATCCCGAAACCTCGTAGAATGTCGCTGAAAATGTTTGTCGTTTAGTGCACAGCCGGCATCTGTTGTGTTTAGTAATGAACAGTCTATAGGCCATTGATCGATGTTACTCCTGTCACCATGAAATATCTGCTATTCGTCACTTTATCTCTGGCTTTAGTCATACTTCCTGCTCAGTTGCCTGTTACTAGGGCTCAAGTCATGTGGGTAGCGCCGTCGGTCTAGAAAAGCGATTACTTGCCCAACATTTGGTTTGTCGACTCCAGTGGCAGATTTATGGGTGCAAATAAAACCTCTCATAACTCGGAGATGGAGCTACGACTGGTGGGCTACTGCCCCCTCTAATAAACAATATCAGGGAGACTCCTACTGCATGGCGCTCCTTCTTCCGTTCTTCCCAGAAGGAATTTACCGTCTTCGTCGCCGCATCATTAGAAATTAACCCACAGTTAATCTGCTGATCTGAGCCGCCCCCACAACGTGGTTGAGCCTTAGAGACAAGCGCACATGTCCTGCTGGAATGCCCCTCTTGCTGGCTCTCCATACTAAGCGTAGTCTTCTGGACTCTTTTCCTCTAATATTGTCGGACGACACGTGGAGAGTTCAACAGGTTTTTCGTTTCTTCCAAGAAAACTGTTTTCATGGTGCGGTTAGGCGGTTTCGATAGCATCTAATGTGTGCTGGGTCTGGGAAACCCCCGACTGTAACTCCTCTGGCCGCCGCCTTGGTTACCATTCCTATACTCTGTTTTAATTGCTTTTAGAATCGGTTGGACCCATTTTTTCTCCAGTACCCTATTTCAGTTTTTAGGAGTAGCACTGCGATGAAGGCAAAACCTTAGTAATTCCGTATTCTTGATACTAACTGTTGGCATAATAACTGCTGATCTGGTTTCTGTGCTTCTTCCGAGAGAGTAGGTTCTATTCCCATCTTTAGCAATTCGACTACAGCAGATGTTGGGTGTTGGAGGGATGCCCCCGTCTCATGCTGAACCCCGGATACACTCGCCTGCGCCCACCCACCTACGGACCTGATTATTTCTCTTTCTGTATTTTACTATTGTCGGTCCAACCCATGTTCGTTATGTATTCCGCCTTCTCACCTATACTATTACGAACCTCCTGGATGAAAAGCATTGTTTATTCTGTCTCGATGAGTGGTAAAAAAATGGCTCTGAGCACTATGGGACTTAACATCTATGGTCATCAGTCCCCTAGAACTTAGAACTACTTAAACCTAACTAACCTAAGGACATCACACAACACCCAGTCATCACGAGGCAGAGGATGAGTGGTAAAGCCACCTATTTTTATGTCAATGGTGTTCGCTAAAATTGTTTAAAAGGATGTATATACAAGAGTAACTGATTATTTCAAGTCACAAATTTTGTTGTCAAATGTACAGTTTCTTTTTAGAAGTGCTTAACAACTAAAAATGTTATATTCTGTTTTCTCTGAGCCTCTGGACAGATTCAATAAAAGGTTGTGAATATTAGGCTGCTTCTTTGATTTAACTAAGGCATTTGATTGTGTTGATCACAAAATATTAATGCAGATGTTGGAACATTATGGAATAAGGGGAGTAACTGGCATGTGGTTCACCTCTTACCTTAAGAACAGACAGTAGAAAGTTGTCCGCCACAGTATTAAGAATGGCTACAATGGGCTGTCCCAATTGAGCACAGTTAAGGGGGGTTGCCCCAGGGGTCACTACTGGGGCCGCTACTGTTTCTTGTTTATATAAATGATATGCTTTCTAGCATTACTGGTGATTCTAAAATACTTTTGTTTGCTGATGATACCAGCTTGGTAGAGAAGTATGTTGTGTGGAATACTGATACAGTATCAAATAATACTGTTCAAGACATACATTCATGGCTTGTAGAATATAAATTGATGCTAAATCACAGTGATACTCAGTTTTTACGGCTTCTAACACATAGTTCAACAAAAACTGACATTATGATTACACAAAATGGGCGTATGATTGGTGATACTGAACAGTTCAAACTCCTAGGCGTTCAGATAGATAGTAACATGTAGTGGAAAGCCCATTAAAACAATATCTGAAATAACTGATAGTTCAGTACGAAATTTAGTCTACTTTACTTATTTTCGTTAGTTTATGACTTATGGTAGTATTTTTTGGGGTAATTCTTCTGATTCAGAGAGGATACTTTTAACCTAGAAATGGACAGTTCGAGCATTATGTGGCGTAAGTTCGCGAACCTCTTGTCGATCCCTATTCAGTGTTCTGGGAATTCTGATATTGGCCTCTCAACACATGGTTTCTTTAAGTCGTTTGTTGTTAACAATATCAGCTTATTCTCACGAGTTATCAGCTTTCATTAAGTTAATACTAGAAAGAAATCCTCTCTGAATTGGAAGGAACCTCCTTTATTGTTGTGCAGAAAGGCATGAATATTCCTCTGCATCCATTTTCAATAAGCTGCCACAAGATTTCAACAATATTATCAGTGATACGCACTTTCAAGTTTAAACTAGAGTGTTTCCTCATGGCTCACTCCTTCTGTTCTGTCGAGGGACCCCTGGAAAAATTTTAAAAGTAAGCTAATTTTTTGTTACGCTGTTGATTATGTTTATTTAAGCTTATGCCTTGGCGTTTGCGTAGGATTCATATTATTTCCATTCTATATATTACTATAATTTCGTCTACTGGCTCGCTACATGACCATTGTGGCTTGCTTTTCAACTTGACGTACAAAACATAAAAATAGTTGATGAGAGGATCAGATGTTGGTGAGGTTTCTCCCGCCACATCAGGGATCCTGATCTTCATGCCAGTCCAACTGAAACACATTTAACTCTCTCAAAATTATTTGTCATATCTGCCCCCAATATTCCTTTCAGTGCCTCGATTTCACCAACCTTATATGTTATAATAAATCGATCAAATTTGAGACGGAAGACACTAACTGCAGACAGATTCCCTCTTGGTTGAAGGAATGATGAGCTCGTTGTTAATCCCGTGACCCGTCGTCTTCCCCCATCCAAGCAACCATTGAAAACAAAGGCAATGGAAAGTAGTCGAATCAGATCAGTCAATACTGAAGGATTAGATGAAGTATGAAACACATAAAGTAGCAGAAGATTCATGCTCTTTGAGTTACGTCTAGTGATGTGATTGACTTCTGTTGACACTGTCTTCAATGATTAAATCGTTTAGTTTTCGGACTCCGAGTAAAGCATTACTACCCTAATGGATTATGCATATGTGCACATTTGGAAACCGTTTCATAGGCAAAACTGTTCAGTAATAAGATGGCTATTATTTCTTCTTAAGAAAGACTTTTTCACTAAGTCAGTGTTGATAAATGCTATCATTTAAGTAAACCCTGACTCTCACACTCTTTGAAGGAAAGGTGTCATTGCGCAGAGAGAAAGAAACCCATTACGGTTAGGTTGCTGAGCGTATGTCTAGGGGTTTCTCAACCAACGATGCTGTACTACTTTTTTTTCAGCTGGTTCGTTGGTTACATCTACCGTAGACGAAATTCACGATAAACTTTATGATGTGGAACGTACCAATGGATCAAACATAGAACACTTATATGGCTATAGACTGGCAATTTAGAGTTTTTTTTCTTTAAAAGTGACTAATTGTCAGTACTCAAGGATTCCAGTATCATATCGAAGAAGCTGTTAAGAAAAAGCATCTGTAACCTAAATTTGAAAATACTGCTGCTGTCAGTGAGACATTTTATTTCCGTGGGTAGACTCTCAAAGAGTTTTATAGCTGAATGTTTCACCACTTTCTGTGTCGACGTTAGATTCATTAAACATGATTGCTGATAATTTTTTCTTCTATTGTTATGCTTCTGATTATCTCTGTTACTCTCAAACTTAGATGGTTTTTTGACAACAAATTTCATAAGTGAATAAATGTAATGTGAGGCTGTGGTTAATATTTCCAGCTGGTTAAAGAGATACTTGCAAGATGTACGTGTGTGAGCGCAACACACAATTCTAATTATTTTCTTTTGAACACTGATTACTTCTTTCCTAAGTGAGACATTTCCCCAGAATATCATCCCATAAGATATTGATGAATGAAAATATGCAAAACGTTAACTGAGTGGCATCTAAACTCCTATGGTTGCCAGTTACTCTCACTGCAAAAGTTGTCGAACCTAACCGTTTTATCAGGTCTGCTATATGATATTTCATGGTTGTTTTCATCAGTATGCACACCTGAACTTAGGATTCTACCGCGTTTATCATGTATTGTTAGATTAATACGAAGTGGGATTTTTTTACAGTACAGAACTGGGTGAACTGCGTTTTTTGTAAGTTTAAAGATATTCCATTTGTGCTGAAACATTCAGTAACTTTCACCAAACATCATTTGCTATATTTTCTCTGTTGATGCTTCTTTACTCGGCTTTAGAACAATGATTTTACTGTTTGCAAAGTACTAATTCTGCCCGTGATTGAAATAAAATGGAAGATCATTTACGAGTACATAAAACATAAGCTGTTTAAGCCAATGATCGAGGAACAGATCCTGCTACCACAAACATGAGGAGAATATTTCATTGCAATATGACGTGAGCACGTTTTCCCCGACTGGTTAAGAGTGCGCCGCTACGCAGCCCATTGCACTAGAAGGCTTACTTTGGATTGCAAACAGTGAATTTTGTGACAGTAAAATCAGCCGATAATTACTCTCTACATTGTTTATTAAACTCGCTGAATACGTGAGCGTTTACTCCAACAGTAGGCGCTGCAGCAAAGGTTTAGGTTTTACACCAGTCCGACAAACCACTCCGACTTGGAATTAATGGTAATCTGCCGGTCGACATTAGGGGCAGAGGGAGGCGACGAGCGGGCGTTTTCTGGGCAACAAATTATCGGCAGTGACCGCACAAGAACGTCAGGCCGGCTTTCCCCGGCCAGGATTAATGGTGAGCAGTGTGGTGCCTCCGGGGACTGCTACTTGATTTCCTGCAGTTAAATTTACATGGCCATTAAACTTCCTAGGACTGGGCATTATTACCTAAAGACCTCCCATCGATTTACCGGGCGTCAGTGACGTATCACTGGTACTCAAAAAGGACTGTAGCTATCTTCTAATAGAGTGAATACTTGGCTTTATTGCCTTGTTCGATTGTATATCCATAGTTTAGCCAATGACACGATCCTGGTGTTTGTCAACTTCCTTAAAGATTGTCATATGGTAATTCTTACTTGTATTGACGTCGAACTTTCGAAGGCTACTGCTAATCTTAAAAGTAATCTAAAAATACTGTGAATAAAATTTGTTTCATGCTAAGACTTTTACCTTGTTGTGCGTTCTATAGGATCCAAACATTTTCGTTACAGCCAGTTCAAATGGTTGAAATGGCTCTGAGCACTATGGGACTTAACATCTGAGGTCATCAGTCCCCTAGACTTAGAACTACCTAAACCTAACTAACATAAGGACACCACAAACACTAAGCCCGAGGCAGGATTCGAACCTGCGACCGTAGCGGTCACGCGGATCTTTATAACCAGTACTTAGTGTTGTGTCACCGCCAGACACCACACTTGCTAGGTGGTAGCCTTTAAATCGGCCGCGGTCCGTTAGTATACGTCGGACTCGCGTGTCGCCACCATCAGTGATTGCAGACCGAGCGCCGCCACACTGCAGGTCTAGAGAGACTTCCTAGCACTCGCCCCAGTTGTACAGCCGACTTTGCTAGCGATGGTTCACTGACAAAATACGCTCTCATTCACCGAGACGATAGTTAGCATAGCCTTCAGCTACGTCATTTGCTACGACCTAGCAAGGCGCCATTATCAGTTGCTGTTGATATTGTAAATAATGTACAGACAAGAGCTACGTTCAACATTAATGGATTAAAGTTAAGTATTCCACCATCTGCGTCCGTTTTTCTAAGTTCTAATTTCCTTGTCCTGTTCCAGACCTCACGCCAGCCTGCGTGAGCTAAAACGCGTGCCTTTCGGCTTCCTCTAAATTTAGTGGGTTGGTCTCCTGCCAATCCACAACACTTAGTCATCCACTGGTGGTGAACTGCTGTAGGCGTTAACAGACTGATGCCGTTTCATTAAAGCATAAATGAATTAACAGCTTATTCCGTAATTGCGTTTGGTTTACTTGGCAGATCAATTGCAGCATGTCAAAACCATTTGTTTGTTCTTCCTCTTAAAAGTGACGACATGTTTAAAAATGTAAGGGATTTTTATGAGTGATTATTGTTCAGTATTACACCCGTGAGCAACAGAATTAGAGTAACTACTGAGTTGTAGAGACAGTGCAGCTGTAACCACGGCAAACGAAGTCGTTTAGCCTCTAACCCTACCGTAGTCTGTTCTGCCAGAGGAGATCTGTGGCAATTAAAGTGTCCTCGGCGTGGCTGCTTCACGTAGTTGCTATAGTCAGTGATGTAATACGAGTTTGTACATTTTTGTATAGCAGTGTCTTAATGTTCGCGCAGTTCTATGTGACTATGGCTTTGAGTCAGTGTTGAGGTGCGCTTTGTTCGGGATCTTTGTATATACACATGTTGCGTTTTTTGTAGCAACATTTTTGGCGTTTATCGCTGTGATGGCTTCTTGTAGCACTGGGAAAACGAAGATCTACCCTGTAAGTTCAAACACCCGAATCTGTTTACTTTGAATGGGAAAGGGACAATGCTGCAGTCTGTAAAACAATCGAGATAATGGCAAAAGCGTTGGATATCTACGCAGTTACGACGACAGAATGACACAAGAGAGGGAAACTTCCAATTCAGCCAGAAAATCTCACTTTGTGACGGCTGGAAAACAAAAATGAGGTTCTGCACTGTGGTTGTTATTGGCAGTTTGATGAAAATTTATTTAGGCAGCAGGGGGGCGGGGTGGGGGGAGGATATACAGGGTGATTCAGCTGTCCCTACTACTGGATTTTATTGCAATCCGCAACGCCTTAAAATACCACGTGCAAGATTTTTATATTCTCTCGCTCGCTACGCTCAAACTATTAGTCCTACAGAAAACATGAACAGCACCTTATACTGGGTTAAATTTTGTACTCGGATAAGTTTTCGCTAGAGGCAGTAGTTTGCAAATTATTGAAATAAAACGTAGAAATGTGATTTTCAAATGCATTTTTCTTGAATAACTCAAAACCGAGGCCTCTAGCGAAAGCATATTCCCATACAAAAATTAGCTACATTAAATTTCCTACAAAAAATGTTCTGTTCATTTCTGTCCGTAGCACTAATAGGCCACGCGAAGCGAGCGAGAGAATATGAAAATCTCGCATTTGGTTTTCGAAGGCGTTGGGTTTGTATAAAATCGATCGGTAGGGGCAGCGAATAAACCTGTATATACAGGATGATTTTAGAAAATGGGAACAAACTGCAGGAAACGATCCCTAAGAGGATAAGGAGCTAAAAAGGGGACACAGATATGTGGATATAAATGCGTTCTAAGGGTCGTGCACCCACTTGAAGGTGGAGACGAAACATCTTTGACAATGTAGGTGTCAATGATTGAATGGACACATGAACAAACCAGGCAACTGAGAATGTTCTGTCTGCACTAGTGTCTTAGCCCAACACTCAAGAATGCCTGGATCGTGTCGATACTATGGGATCACTGTGGGGGCAAGTGTACAGTTATGGCGCTTTGTAAGCGATGCGGATCGTGACAGTTATCAAAGTCAACATAACTGCCTTCATGACAGTGGATCTAAAACTGTAGCAGAGACAGAACATTCCTACTTCCCTTGGGTGTTCTCGTGTATGCTTTCAATCTGTTTATTTATTTTTTATTGTAGCATCTGAGCAGGAGTAATACAGGCAACATACACATAAATTTAATACATTGAAGAGCGACATACATACTGGATTTAAAATATTGTACATCAAAAGAAGCATAAAATTACTGTAGAATGATATTACAAATTTACCTGTTTTCCCAAAAAAAAAAAGGAATATAAAAGGCCAGTAGTTAGTAATCAGCACAGCGTTCACTTTGTCAAATTCTTAGCTTTTGTGTTTGCAAATTTTCTGCGATTCTGTTCCCCATCTCTCTGATTCTGATTTAATAACATAACTGCGTAGGCTTCAGCGGCGATAGTCAGTTACTGCGAAATTATCTGGCTATGGAATCGCGTCATATTGTAAAAAACTATTACTAATGAGAACAACGTTTTTGTCATTATTACAGTGGCCTCCTCCTGGATCTAATGGTGTATTTTTGCTGTCCAGAGTCATATTTTGTCATGACTGGTCTAACTCGCCATAGAATTACGTCAAAATTTTATAAACTGTTGATTTAATTTGTCTCTTGTGACGGAAAGTGTGGAAACCTCTACTGCAATTGTTTACCGTCGCGAAGTGAACGGGGTCTGCTGGTATCTTATGCTTCTTACAGTGTGTTGATCGTCGGCAAATGCGGTGTGGACTCTTGCTTCCCACATGCTGGGCGTAGGCAGCATGGCGGCAGTTACTCGACAGTAACTCTCGTATCTTGTGTTGTTAGTGTGGCTTCAGTGTCTCCTTGGTAGGAACGCTGTGGCTGGAGTAGAAAAGAACCAAGTCTTTCTATGTGAGATACCGAAACCATTCTTCGCCATATACAAGGTGGTCAGAAACAGCCTGAAAAGCTTCTAAGAATGTTGCAGGGTAGGCTGAGCTGAGAAGTAAATGTTAAGAAAAAAATTCGATACGTCGCTCCTTTTCCGAGTTAGTTAGCGTGGAAAGTAGCCATTCAGGCAGTTTTGCGCGAAACTTCAAGTGACCCGCCACTTAAGATACTATTTTCAGTAGTTCTCATAGCTTAGACGATAGGGCACGAGCATGCTCAGCCTCTAGCTCGCGCTCGATCCTTAATATCGTCCCATGTACAATTTTTTTATCCCTCTCTCGTTCGGTTTTAGGAAACCAACTGAAGTACACGTATGGCGACACTGTTCCTGGCAGGCCGCTTCAATTTGCGAACACAACGACCTGATTGGCGAACTTCAATGCGAACTAAGTCTGAAACGGCGCAACGTACCGAAATTTTTTCTTAACAATTATTGCTTAGCACAGCCTACCCTATCGATCTTTGTAGATTGTTTCTAACCACCCTCCCTATATGTAGTATAGACACAGGTCCATCGTCTGCAGGCCACCAGGAAGGTTGCCACTCACTGAATAAATACACAGGTTTCAGCATACTGTAAAACTGTTACATTTTATGGCAACATATCGTGTAGGCCCCAATGGAAAGATACTAAAATGTAGGTGAGGTATAACTGATCCCTGAGATAACCCTTCGGTTATCGTCCTCTGACACTCACTGCCATTTCCTCTTCTTACTACCAGTGACCAATGGAAGGTAGATAAGTTTATTCACAAAGCTACGAGGAATTTTCTGCATCCGCATTTTGACAGCCTGTATCGATAAGATAACGTTATCGTACACGTTTATTTCACTAAAAACACCAATGCTATATTTGTGGCAGCTGAGACTTATTTGGTTATCAGTTACTAATTTTATCACCCTTGCTTTCGTGCCATGTCCTCTCCGAAAACCAAGAGTGGTTTTTGGGAACAGGTAATGGTGTTCGTACCACCACTCAAGTCCGTTTCAATATACCTTCCAGAACTATCTGTACATAGCTCACGAACGTTATTGGTCTATGGAAGTTTTCTCCTTTAGGTAGTTTACAGTGTCTTCTGTCAGCACTACTCGTGACGTCTTCCATACAGGGATATAAATACATTCGTTCCAAATATTATTAAAAATTCTGCAGCGATGGCTTCTCTCTATTGGTGTTCCAAGCTCTACGTATACTCTTAATTCTAGCCAGATGGATGGGATGAGTATGCTTTTGTTAAGGTTATTACAGAAGTTTATCCTTGCAAATTTATTCTTCTTTTTTAAGAGTCTACATCTACATCTACATCTACATCTACATGAATACTCTGCAAATCATATTTAAGTGCCTAACAGAGGGTTCATCGAACCACTTTCACAAATCTCTATAATTCCAATCTCGTATAGCGCGGGGAAAGAACGATCACCTATATCTTTCCGTACGAGCTCTTATTTCCCCTATTTTATCGTGGTGATAGTTTCTCTGTGTAGGTCGGTGTCAACAAAATATTTTCGCATTCGGAGGAGAAAGTTGGTGATTGCGATTTCGTGAGAAGATTCCGTCGCAACGAGAAACGTCTTTCTTTTAATGATATGCAGCCCAAATCCTGTATCATTTCTGTGACACTCTCCCATATTTCACGATAATACAAAACGTACTGCCCTTCTTTGAACCTTATCGATGTACTCCGTCAGTCCTATCTGGTAAGAATCCCACACCGCGCAGCAGTATTCTAGAAGAGAACTGACAAGCGTAGTGTAGGCAGCCTCCTTAGTAGATCAGTTACATTTTCTACGTGTGCTGCCAATAAAAAACAGTCTTTGGTCAGTCTTCCCCACAACATTTTCTATGTGTTCCTCCCAATTTAAGTTGTTCGTAAATGTGATTCCTAAGTATTTAGTTGAATTTACGGCCTTTAGATTTGACTGATTTATCGTGTAACCGAAATTTAACGAATTCCTTTTAGCACTCATGTAGATGATCTCACACTTTTCGTTATTTAATGTCAACTTCCAATTTTCGCACCATTCAGATATTTTATCTAAATCGTTTTGCAATGTTTTTTGATCTTCTGATTACTTTATTAGTCGATAAACGACAGTGACATCTGGAAAAACCTCAAACGGCTGCTCAGATTGTCTCCCAAATCGTTTATACATATAAGGATCAGCAAATGGCCTGTAACACTACCTTGGGGAACGCCAGAAATCACTTCTGTCTTACTCGACGAGTTTCCATCAATTACTACGCACTGTGACCTCTCTGACAGGAAATCACAAATCCAGTCACATAACTGAGACGATATTCCATAAGCACGTACTTTCACTTCAAGCCGCTTGTGTGGTACAGTGTCAACAGCCTTCCGGAAATCCAGGAATACGGAATCGATCTGAAGTCCCTTGTCCATAGTACTCAACACTCATGCGAATAAAGAGCTAGTTGTGTTTCACAAGAACGATGTTTTCTAAAACCATGTTGTCTGTGTGTCAATAGACCGTTTTCTTCGAGGTAATTCATAATGTTCGAACACAATATATGTTTCAAAACCCTACTGCATATCGACGTTAATGCTTGGGCCTTTAATTAAGTGGATTACTCCTACTACCTTTCTTGAATATTAGTGTGACCCGTGCAACTTTCCAGTCTTTGGGTACGAATCTTTCTTCGAGAGAACGGTTGTATATGATTGTTAAGTGTGGAGCTAATGCATCAGCATACTCTGCAAGGAACCTAACTGGTATACAGTCTGGCCAGAAGACTTGCTTTTATTATGTGATTTAAGTTGCTTCACTACTCCGGGGAAATTTACTTCTACGTTACTTATGTTGGCAGCTGTTCTTGATTCGAATTCTGGAATGTTTACATCCTCTTCTTTTGTGTAGGCATTTTGGAAGGCTGTGTTTAGTAACTCTGCTTTGGCAACACTTTCTTCGATAGTATCTCCACTGCTATCGCGCAGAGAAAAGCATTGATTGGTTCTTGCCGCTAACATACTTCACATACGACCAGAATCTCCCTGGAATCTCTGCCAGGTTTCGAGATAAAGTTTCATTGTGGAAACTGTTACAAGCATCTCGCATTGAAGCCCGCGCTGAATTTCGAGCTTCTGTAAAAGATCGTCAATCTTGAGGATTTGGCGTCTGTTTAAATTTTGAATGTTGTTTAGTTGTTTCTACAACAGTGTTCTGACCCGTTTTGTGTATCAAGGAGGATTGGCTCAGTTGTTTGTTAATTTATTTGGTATAAATTTCTCAATTGCTGCCCATACTATTTCTTTGAAGCCAAGGAGCATCTGGTCTACATTTATATCTTTAATTTGGAAGGAGTGGAGATTGTCTCTCAGGAAAGTGTTAATAGAATTTTTATCTGCTTTTTTGGATAGGTATATTTTTCGTTTATTTTGGGATGATTTGGGGGTTACAATATTCAATCTCGCTACGACAACCCTGTGTTCACTAATCCCTGTATCCGTTTTGATGCTCATTATTAACTTAGGATTATTTGTTGCTAAGAGGTCAAGCGTGTTTTCACAACCGTTTACTATTCGCGTCGGTTTATGAACTAACTGCTCGAAATAATTTTCAGAGAATGCGGCTAGCACAATTTCGGATGATGTTTTATGAGTACGTCCGGAATTAAACATGTTATTTCGCCAACATATCGAGGGTAAATTAAAGTCACCACCAACTATAATTGTATGAGTCGGTTGCGTGTTTGAAATCAAACTCAAGTTTTCTTTGAACCTTTCAGCAACTGTATCATCTGAATTGGGAAGTCGGTAAAAGGATCCAATTATTATATTATTCATGTTTCCAACAATGACCTCTGCCCATACTAACTCACAAGAACTATCTACTTTAATTTCGCCACAAGATAAACTACTTCAAACAGCAACAAATACCCCACCGCCAACCGTGTTTAGCCTATCCTTTCGGAACATCGTTAGGTTCTTCGAAAAAATTTCGGCTGAGCTTATCTCGGGCTTTAGCCAGCTTTCAGTGCCTATAACGATTTGAGCATCCGTGCTTTCTATTAGCGCTTGGAGCTCTGGTACTTCCCCAACACAGCTACGACAATTTACGACTATTATACCAATGGTTCCTGTATCTACTTTCTTCCTGTGTTCGGCCTGCACCCTTTGTGACTGAGGCCCTTCTTGTGTTTTTCTGAGACCCTCTAACCTAAAAAACCGCCCAGTCCAAGCCACAAAGCCACTGCTACCCGTGTAGCTGCCTCCTGCGTGTAGTGGACACCTTACCTATTCAGCAGAACCCGAAAGTCAACCATCTGTTGGTGCAAGTCGAGGAATCTCCAGCTTATACGGTGGCAGAACCGTATGAACCTCTGAATCAGACCCTTCTCTCGGCTCTGTATCAGAGGTCCGCAATCGGTCCTGTCGACTATGCTACAAATGGTTAGCTCTGCTTTCATCTTGTAAGCAAGACTGGCAGCCTTTACCACTTCTGTGAGCTGTTCGAAACCAGAGAGAATCTCTTCTGATCCAAAGTGACACACATCACTGGTACCGACGTGAGCAACCACCTGCAGTTGGCTGCACCCTGTGCTCTTCATGGCATCCAGGAGGACCCGTTCCACATCTGGAATGACTCCACCCGGTATGCACACGGAGTGCACATTGGTTTTCTTTCCCTTCTTGGCACCCATGTCCCTAAGGGGCCCCATAACACACCTAACGTTGGAGCTCACAACTATCAATAATCTCACCCTCTGTGATTGTCCGGATCTTGCAGGCTGAGAGGTTTCCTCTGAAACAGGACAGGCGACAGCATCTGGCTCAGCGACAGTGTCAGCCCCAGACAGAAACCTAGAACCTGTTTGTCAGACAAACCGGTGAGGCCATACGTGCGGCATGCTGGGAAGTCTTTCGCCGCCTGCTACGCCTTGGGACTACCTCCCACTCGACCTCAGGTGAGGGGTCAACCTCAGTGCGAGCAGTATCTGGGCTGGCCACAGGCGAGGACTGATCGAAGGACTCTGACGTGCTGGACGTCCGTTGGACCCCACGGCCGGCCCACAACGGTGGTGCCCATCCACTGCAGCCTCAAGACGTGTAACCGAAGCCATCACAACCTGAATCTGAGAGCGAAGTGTCACCAACTCGGAGTCGTTCTGCTTTCGCCTGCAGTCACTTGAAGTTCATGTGATTTTCTTCCGAAGCGTGCCTTCTGTATTGTTCTAGAGCGTTTTTTCGGTCAAGCAATGTATTTTTGTATTCGTCGTTCCAACTGATCGTAACGTTGTAGTTTTCGGAATAAAATGTTTCGTTTGTCAGGTGGATGCCGTTGCAGCTTCCTCAATACAAGGAATAAAGTTCTTGTAGTCTGACCTTGTTTCTCCACACTGATAGAACTTATATATCTTTTCCGAAAGCGTAGTTGTTTACTTGGTCCAGCTTTCCGAATGTTCCACTTGTAGGTTGAGCGTACGACACCACGGTCGGCCTCTGTGGCCGAGCGGTTCTAGGCGCTTCAGTCTGGAACCGCGCTGCTTCTACAGTCGCAGGTTCGAATCCTGCCTCGAGCATGGATGTGTGTGTTGTCCTTAGGTTAGTTAAGTTTAAGTAGTTCTAAGTTTAGGGGACTGATGACCTCAGATGTTACGTCCCATAGTGCTTAGAGCCATTTGAACCATTTTGAACGACACCACGCTACCACACTCCTGCAATACATCCGAGAACAGTGGGTATATGATCAGATCGAAGGGGCTCTGCTACTACCTCCCTTGTGAAAGTTTATTTTGAACTACGTGACACGCAACATATCTATCAAAAATGGTTCAAATGGCTCTAAGCATTATGGGACTTAACATATGAGGGCATCAGTCCCCTAAACTTAGAACTACGTAAACCTAACTAACCTAAGTACATCACACACATCTATGTCCGAGGTAGGATTCGAACCTGCGACCGTAGCAGTCGCGTAGTTCCGGTCTGAAGCGCCTAGAACCGTTCGGCTACCGCGACCGGCGACATATCTATCTACATGCCTCAATCCTTGATGTGATGCAGTTATTCTCGTCGGTGAGCCGTCATTTGAAACTACTAGGTGATCGTCTTCGACAATATCTGCTGTTATTTTTAAGATGTTGTTTTCCCAGTGTAAGCTTCAAAAATTGGCTTCAAATGGCTCTGAGAACTATGGGACTTAACATCTATGGTCATCAGTCCCCTAGAACTTAGAACTACTTAAACCTAGCTAACCTAAGGACATCACACAACACCCAGTCATCACGAGGCAGAGAAAATCCCTGACCCTGCCGGGAATCGAACCCGGGAACCCAGTGTAAGCCCCAAGCAGGGTGATGAGCATTACAGTCACCTGAAATTATCTTCGGATATGCCACAGAAGAGATTTACATACTCAGCTGTTGTTTCGTTACGCTCTCCCGCAGCGATCTGTGAACTGACTTCACGGTTGTATCATTCCTGTTCGTATGTAATGTATATGCAGCGGCTTGAAGTGGTGTCTCTCATCTATCATATCTTTGAATTCTATATGGGATTTCTGTCCTTATGAGAAGTGCATTCTCCCTATATCCAACGTGTGTTCGCTCAAATTACATTAAACTCATAATCGGTCATTTGACAGCAACCACTTCTAGGTTGGGCATACGACACCAGGCGTCACACCTGCAGCACATCTTAGAACAGTGGGCAGATGATCGGATCGAAGGGGTTCTGCTACTACGTGCAGACGTGCTACTTGTGCTCCAGCATGTGCAGATATCGCACATGCTGGTATCTGGTTGGAGCATACAAACCTTACTCTTATGGAACGTGCGCTCCTCTGCGCTATATCTCAACATATCCCATCATTATTGAGACCCAGACTCAGTTTCTATTCTGCAATGAAATAATTTGAATTCCTATTGCCCAATCCTGCATTTGTGACACCCATTACGTCATAATACATTAATTACTACATTTGAGTGAAGACCTAAGGACGAAAGGATGATGTATCACTGGTTTAGGCCATACATAGAACGAACCCCTAATGTATGGTGGAAAACATAATTAATGCGTGACTCGTTCAATAAGTAATGCAAAACTTTCTTTTTCTGAAAGCAGGTAGGTTTCATTCAGGATTCCAGTACATCTTATTCTTTACTCTTTTCACTACGAAACTCTGTTCGTCAATGTAATCTCAGTTCAATGAACGGCCTTACGCTACCTTACTCGAAGGGCTACATGCTAAAGCCCTGCAACCGTGTGGCCTATCCGCGTGGCCCGCACTCGCTTGAGGTGTGCGAGTGAGCGCGATAACACTTCGCGAACGTTGGCCGAAGTTGCCCAAGATTACCAATGCTAACGAATAATTTGTGAGCTCATGTACACCTACCACGCTGCTGGCATAGCCGGTTGATGGCTTGTCCGCAGCTACGCGGATTTCACACGCCTGTACTCACTTGCATATAGGTTGCGAATTTGTAGTGTTCACGTGAATGATGCGCTACGTCTAACACCAAATTTGGGAGAAATTTATGCGAACGACGAATAACGAATACAGATACAAATTTCCATTCATTATTCGAAACATTATTAATCGAAACATTATGCACTTACACGAATGAAAACACTTACTCGTTATCTATGAAAAAAAAAGTTTGAAGAACAATAGATAAATTTGAAATACAACTGCATTTATTGCACCAATTCGTTTTCATTTATTAAACTACTGTACTTTTCGTTTGTTTTAAATTAGATTTCAGAACAACTCTTTTTCTGAAACGTCTTGTCAGAAACCGTATTTCATTCGCAGAGATTTACCGTTGTGGCACTAAACAAAATACGTTCTACGTATGAAATGCACTCTTGAATTCGTCATGAATCATGGATTCGATGTACGACTTTCAGCTCACAATCTTATTCAGCAAAAACTGAGACATCATTAATTTTACTGGAGCCTTTGGGCAAATAATTCGTTGTGATTCCACTTTAACTTCACTTGTCAAATCACGTACCAAGTAAAATCATCTTTTCACGTCATAATGCATTCGAAACTTGTGACCACATTTCTTGACATTTATTTGGGTATTATATGTCTGAATTTCGTTGTAAACCTCCCTTGGTTATGGACAGTAATAGAGGTGAACTACTTATTTTTAAATCGTGGGCAAGACTTTGCTGCAATATTTGTAGTTGGTATTATAAGGCGAAAAACGTCTTCCAATCATCTCTTGACGCTTTCAGGATACACAACTTGCAAGTGCGCTACAATATTGCGAACTCCTATTATACTCGAACCTAGTGTTTCTTCCGAAATTTATGAATCTGAAAGCTCTAATGGCAGGCTTACTCAGAGTTAATCATAAAGCACTTCAGATGACTTTAGACGTCAAGAAGCATTCCATAAACGTTTGAGGAGACTTCAGATTAAAAGTCTAGTGATGACCCGCCAAGTTAACCGAGAGCGCTAATGCGCTGCCTCATGAAATCGGGTAGGCGCGCCGGCCCCGGATCGAATCCGCCCACCGGATTAACGACGAGGGGCGGTGTGCCGGCCAGCCTGGATGTGGTTTTTAGGCGGTTTTCCACATCCCTCTAGGTGAATACCGCGCTGGTCCCCACGTCCCGCCTGAGTTACACGACTCATAGACATTTGACACACATCCGCACTTTTCCATGATTTACGCTAGACACAGACAGATGGGGTACTCTGATTACGTTCCGGGGAGTCCAGGGTGGCGTCAGGAAGGGCATCTGGCCATCCCTTCAAATTAACATGCCAAATCCGATTTAACCACTCCGACGTCGCGCAACATGCGGGACAAAGGCGCCAGCGATAGATAGATGGATTAAAAGTCTAGTGATGTTAATCGTTAGGTACTGCAAGGTTCTTGCTTGGTTCACTCACTTTTTAACAGTATAACAAAGAACTGAGTAATTATATAAAGGAGACACATATATTCGATAGTGTCAGCAATCTAAGACAGGTGTTGAAGATGAGAGTTTTTGTTGGCTGCATTCTCATTATTGACTGCTTACATAGAGTTCTTGAGCAATGTTAACAGGGGAGGGGGAGACGTATTAGCAGGTGCAGAGACTGTTGAAGTGTGCCGTGTCGGTAGTGTAAGCGCTGTAAAGCACTTGGCCGGCCGTGTGCCGTAGCCAATAACGTGCGTTGCAGCCCGCGTACTGTGCAGCTGCGACAGCCAGCTGGCTCGATGCTGCCAGATATGAGCATGCTGTCTCGTGGAGAACGAATGTGGCTGAATTCAGTCTCAGTGGACTTTTCGAAGCAGCCAGACCTTGGTTGCATCCTGAAACAAATTTCATGATAACTTTCGGCAGCTAGTAGAACAATGGTGAAATCCCAGTTTTGGAGGGACGTACGATATCTCTGCAAATTTATAGCCATATCTTTCTGGCCCATTATTCTATAAAACAAAGGATGCATTTACACTACTGGCCATTAAAATTGCTACACCACGAAGATGACTTGCTACAGACGCGAAATTTAACCGACAGGAAGAAGATGTTGTGATATGCATATGATTAGCTTTTCAGAGCATTCACACAAGGTTGGCGCCGATGGCGACACCTACAACGTGCTGACATGAGGAAAGTTTCCAACCGATTTCTCATAACAAACAACAGTTGACAGGCGTTGCCTGGTGAAACGTTGTTGTGATGCCTCGTGTAAGGAGGAGGAATACGTACCATCACGTTTCCGACTTTGATAAAGGTCGGATTCTAGCCTATCGCGATTGCGGTTTATCGTATCGCGACATTGCTGCTCGCGTTGGTCGAGATCCAATGACTGTTAGCAGAATATGGAATCGGTGTGTTCAGGTGAGTAATACAGAACGCCGTGCTGGATTCCAACGGCCTCGAATCACTTGCAGTCGAGATGACAGGCATCTTATCCGCATGGCTGTAACGGATCGTGCAGCCACGTCTCGATCCCTGAGTCAACAGATGGGGACGTTTGCAAGACAACAACCATCTGCACGAACAGTTCGATGACGTTTGCAGCAGCATGGACTATCAGCTCGGAGACCATGGCTGCCGTTACCCTTGACGCTGCACCACAGACAGGAGCGCCTTCGATGGTGTACTCAACGACGAACCTGGTTGCACGAGTGGCAAAACGTCATTTTTTCGGATGAATCCAGGTTCTTTTTACAGCATCATCATTGTCGCATTCGTGTTTGGTGACATCGCAGTGAACTCACATTGGAGGCGTGTATTCGTCATCGCCATACTGGCGTATCACGTGGCGTGATGGTATGGGGTGCCATTGGTTACACGTCTCGGTCACCTCTTGTTCGCATTGACGGCACTTTGAAAAGTGGACGTTACATTTCAGATGTGTGGCTCTACCCTTCACTCGATCCCTGCGAAACCCTACATTTCAGCAGGACATTGCACGACCGCATGTTGCATGCCCTGTACGGGCGTTTCTGGATACAGAAAATGTTCGACTGCTGCCCTGGACAGCACATTCTCCAGATCTCTCGCCAAATGAAAACGTCTGGTCAATGGTGGCCGAGCAACTGGCTCGTCACAATACGCCAGTTACTACTCTTGATGAACTGTGGTATCGTGTCGAAGCTGCATGGGCAGCTGTACCTGTACACGCCACCCAAGCTCTGTTTGACTCAATGTCCAGGCGTATGAATGCCGTTATTAGGGCCAGAGGTAGTTGTTCTGGGTACTGATTTCTCAGGATCTATGCACCCATATTGCGTGAAAATGTAATCACATGTCAGTTATAGTATAACATATTTGTCCAATGAATACCCGTTTATCACTGCATTTCTTCTTGGTGTAGCAATTTTAATAGCCAGTAGTGTATTATGACAACCGCAAATTCTTCTCGAACATCCACTTGGCGATTAAAATTTCTCCGTTCTCTATTCTCTGTTTAATTGCCAGAGTGCCAAAAGTGCATTCAATAAACCACCTTGTCCAAGACAGCCAGTTTTTAAAGGTTCCCTTATTGTTTCTTAAACTGCTTACTGCAAAAGGGTGCATTAAATTTTGAGATACACCAAACGCTTCGTCTCCGACAATGAGGTACGACATGGGTAGTCCCTTGTTTGTATGGGTCTTTTCTCCGATATTGATAAATCTGTACTAATGAGATTACCACGCGTAACTGACTGCATAAAAATAGATGAGTCACTATATTTTCCGTATTCTCCAGCATATATGTAATCGTGCTTAAAATCCGCAGCGTATAAAGCAAGTAAGATACGGAAAAATGATTTTTATAATTATAATGAAGTACGTTTATTATGAGAAACAAAGCATAACATATTCCACGTCCGTCTCTCTTGGCTAATCGGTCACGACTGCCTGTCTGCTGGCTTCTGGATACTCGCGGCTATCTAGCGCGTTATAGCCAAAATTGTCGAGGCCGACCGCCTATAATCATTTTTGTGTTTCATTTGTCACGCTGTGAATCAAGTAAAACTGTGCTCAACTTGAATGATGTTTTCAGCACTCTAGTGCTTTAGTAGGCATGGTGGCGTGTCCTTGACTTCCTCCCACCTCTGAAGAAACTTACACAGCCAGTTAGAGGGGATCCTCATTTCAGCACATACTCCGAAATACCGTGAAACTTGACTTGGCATAGTTTTCGTTGCTATACATGAAAGAAGCGATAAGAAAAGAGAAAATCGGAGGACCAACAGGGGATCGAACACTAAGCCTACGTTTTGTGGTCTGAAACTTAAGCCACTGAGCAGTAAATGCACATTTCCATACAAATCATTAGTAAGTTATTTCTTAAACAGAAACTGCCCTGAATCAAGGGAACACGTACTAGTTCTGTACAAGAATTAAGCTAGGAAAATACATTGGCAATATTAGTCATTTGTTATTTAGTTTACAGATAATTTATTGGTGAGTAAATTTGTTTGACTGATCGACTTATTCGAATAATTACCCAGATATAAATTTATTCGATTAATACTCACCTCTTTTCACCATTACATCTTACACTTCCTTTCTCTTTCTATTCATATTATCAAATGAAACGTGTCCTATTAGTTCATCTGCTCGATTTACTCACGAAAGCCTACGATGTAGCAGGAGTGAAGATTTTTTGCTAATTATAAACAAAGTTGACAATTATAATCTGTTGTAACACTCAGCAACGTAAATCTTTTTCATTTGTTCTGTTCAAAATATGTCTAAATGTCAGTGCGATTTTTGCAGCTGACTGAAAGCGAGCATAATTTCATGCGTCATTATTTCACGGAAATATACAGTTCCACAGCTGAAACAATGACCTTCAATAACATTCAATATTTCGTTATCACTTTAATTTTCGTTATATTGTGGTAACACTTGGTGAATTTCAGGTATACAGCACACACCTTCGTCAGCTAAAAGGAAATTATAACTTTAAATGCGTCTGAACGCTTGCCAGGTTTTCTTTCTGCCATTACGTTGTGTCGAATTTGTATGGGATGAGTCTTTGTTCCCTTACCCGCGTGGCAAGGACACGTCCCTGTTGCCTGTCACTCCATGAGTGAGCACCGCGGGATGCCGAGGGAGTGCACTGCCAGCCGCGTGCTTCCGCGTGCGCGTGCGCGTGCATAGCGAGTGATGTAGACGAAAGCTAGTTACGCGGATTCGCCATACCGATGCAAAGCTCCATGCATAGTGCCACTCTGCTTGGCAACATCGGAGCCAGCGTCTCGATACATCAATAGGCTCACGATCACCCACTTATTGCTTGCCGTGGAGTACATCCCCCATTGGACCAAACAGATTAAAGCCGAAAGGTGCAAGATCCGGGCTGTGGGGTGGATAAGGAAAAACAGTGCAGAGAAGTTTTCTTTTTGAGCTCCTCACATGTACGCAGACTGGTATGAGGCCTTGTGTTGTCATACAGAAGGAGAAATTCGTTTGCAGTTTTGTGGCTACGAACACGCTGAAGTCGTTTCTTCAGTTACCTGAGGGCAGCACAGTGCACCTCAGAGTTGATCATTGCATAATGAGCGAGGACACCAAACAGAATTAACACTTCAGAGTCCCAGAAGATCGTTCCCATGACTTTACCGGCTGAGTGTGCGGCTTTGAACTTCATCTTCGGAGGAGAGGTGGTGTGGCGCCACTTCATGGATTGCCGTTTTGTTCCCGGTTCTAATGGATGAATCCATGTTTCATGCTCCTGACGATGTTAGATAAAAAAATTTTACGGTCAGTCCCGTAACGCACAAGCAATCCTGCACAGAAGGTCATTTGTTGCTCTTTACGGTCTTCCGCTAGGCGGCGATTAACCCTGTGGGCACAGACCTTTGAGTATTCCAACTGGTGGATGAGTGTGTCAGCCCTATCAATAAAGACGTTCAGTAGAGCAACGAGGTATCTGATTGTAATCCGTCGATCAGCTCGAATGAGGGTGTCCACCCGTTACAACACTACAAGTGTCAGAGCTGTTTGCCGCCGACCGGCATACCGGAAATCGGACAGGTTAGCGCACCCTCGTTGCAATGATAGACGCCTTGCTCAGCGACTCACCGTGCTTTTGTTCAGTACTTGGTTTCCGTAGACATTCGGCAAGCGGCTGCGGATATATACGATGCACTGGTTTTCCGCAAAAAGAACGTCAGTAAGAACTCTTTGCTCTGAACGTACCTCCGTTACAGAAGCCATTTTGAAGGCTATGTATAATGCTGCCACCTTTCGGAATTTCATGTAGCTATAGAGGCTGAAGCGGGAATATTCCACGATATCCCGCAACAAATTCCCCTTTTTGAACTGTAACTGGCCGAGAAAGAAATATGTCTTCCATTACTTATTGAACGTCACTCGTAAAACGAGACAGTGAAGCGCTGCTTCCTCAATTTTTTCTTCAGGGTGATACTAAGTTGCTTTAAAATAGAAAAATGTAGTTTTCATTGTTTGTAATGAAGTTAATGTATAATTTCTTTTGCATAGATTGTTGATCCCTAGCTGTTAAGTCGTTCCAGTCCCTAAAGTATTACTTTATGTTATTTAAACCAATATAACTTGTATAGGTGCTGCCAAAGGCACTTACCTAATGCGTGAGAGGCACAATGCCAGCTAAAATACATCAGGTCTCTTTAGCGTTCGTACAATGGGTATTGCAAATCAGCGTTGGCTGAAAACGATATTATCAATTTAAAGGTTAAAGTAGTTTAGGTCTGCTATCAACAGAGGACGTTCAAATTCAAATGGCTCTGAGCACTATGGGACTTAACATCTGAGGTTATCAGTCACCTAGAACTTAGAACTACTTAAACCTAAGTAACCTAAGGACATTACATACATCCATGCCCGAGGCAGGATTCGAACCTGCGACCGTAATGGTCGCACGGTTCCAGACTGTAGCGCCTAGAACCACTCGGCCAAACCGTCCGGTAACAAAGGACGTGGTGAACAGTCAGCGCATCTGCAAGATTCAGATAGTGCAACAGGGCATCGGTGCCATCGTCTGATGCTTCTTGGTATGAAGCATCTGACGACTCAGTATATCGTTTGTCAGTCTAAAAACACATATGTGAAGACGATGCTGCACAGACGCTTCTGCCGACTTTCCAACAGGCAATTATGTCTCCCATTCAACGAATAGTCTCATCGGCCAAACTAACTCGCTTCCACAACTAATCCATATCTCGACTACTGCCCCACTTCGTGGTTAGTTTTCTTCGTGCTATAATTGGTGTGGTAAGTGGTTGTGAGATCTGACGGTTCTGATGCAATAAGTTGTTTCGCATTCCACTAACATTTCTTCCAACAATATACAGTTAATGTTCCACTCCAACATTCACCAGAAGTTTTTCTCAAAATATTTCTTTTTCATCCTTTAAGCTTCGCCTCTCAACATCTCTTAAGGGTGTTGCGTATTATGTGACAGCGTATAATGGCTTTTTATAGGCAAAAAAAGCCTTTGTAGCAAACAAGAGTTCCGCACCTACCGATCGTGTGAATTTAAACTTCCAGCTTCGTTAACAAGATGCTGAAGGCTTTTCGCTTGTTCGTGAAATTCGATCAGCTTCCATGCAAACCGGTTGAAAGTGGGCACATGATCATACGGCATTTTTTTATTCGCGGTTTCATTCCGAATACTAACTCTGTTGCCTTCTCTGCCACTCCCTTTAGTACATAGGAACAAAATAAAAAAACAATTGATATATAACAATTTTACTAAATTATGGTAAGAACAAGCCATGGTAACGCCAAAGGTAGGTGAGGTAACTACGAGAGTATGAGACATAACAGGAAAAAGCTTAAATCGAACAGCAATCGAATGAAAGCGAAAATACTTGTATAATGCATTTCGCGTTAAATGATACCCCTGGCGCAGAGCGTAGACGGCGTCAATGAGAAGCCTTTAAAGTGGATGGATAGCGGAGTAAATCCACTCCTAATGGCCTCCGTGTCAGCGAGATGTTAAACACCACCCTCGCACGGGGACCTTCTACGCCATTCACTTTCTCTGACGGTGCCGGCAGTCCCCGTGATCACTAAGCCGTAATGATATTCTGGAAAAATACCCAAAAATAAATCTTTCGTACATATACTGCATGTTACTAAATTATTTTAGTTATATTTCATACATGTAATATTTTCTAAATCAATCGACGTGACATGTAGGGGCTTTTCAATTTTTTCCCGTAACTCACATCCAGTACCTTCTTGTCACAAATATTTATTTGATTTACGTCTTCGGGATGCAATATGTCCATGAAGAAGACTTTCTTGCGGCATCATACTTCAATTCTAGAGGAATTTCCGGAAAAGAGATCATATTACGAGCACTATTATTACCGTACTGTATTTTTTTATTAGTGTCATTATCATTGCTATGAACGAGTGTTTTGATTTATAAATCGAGGATAACGTAGAAAAAGAGGGCGACCAATTTCGTTTATAGTATTCTTCATATTCATCACAGCCGATACATTTAACAATTTACTGCCCTTTCAAACCACCGTAAGCTCTTTTCAGTCACATAGCAATTATCAAGGCGTCCTTCTTAAACAACAGAAAAAAGTATAAAAAGGTATCATACACTAATTATAAAACAACGTATGCACAGATCAGATTCATCGCATCCAAAATGTACAAGAAAAGTCCCAGACATTTTTCGTCAGAAGCAAGCATTCGCTATCAGTATAATGTCTGTAAATAGCAACACTGACAAACATGAAACAAATGAATATATCATACCCTGAGATATAAGGCTGCTCCTGTAAAGTACCATAAATATACAGGGTGTTACAAAAAGGTACGGCCAAACTTTCAGGAAACATTCCTCACACACAAAGAAAGAAAATATGTTATGTGGACATGTGTCCGGAAACGCTTACTTTCCATGTTAGAGCTCTTTTTATTACTTCTCTTCAAATCACATTAATCATGGAATGGAAACACACAGCAACAGAACGTACCACGGTGACTTCAAACACGTTGTTGCAGGAAATGTTCAAAATGTCCTCCGTTAGCGAGGATACATGCATCGACCCTCCGTCGCATGGATTCCCTGATGCGCTGATGCAGCCCTGGAGAATGGCGTATTGTATCACAGCCGTCCACAATACGAGCACGAAGAGTCTCTACATTTGGTACCGGGGTTTCGTAGACAAGAGATTTCAAATTCCCCCATAAATAAAAGTCAAGAGGGTTGAGGTCAGGAGAGCGTGGAGGCCATGGAATTGGTCCGCCTCTACCAATCCATCGATCATCGAATCTGTTGTTGAGAAGCGTACGAACACTTCGACTGCAATGTGCAGGAGCTCCATCGTGCATGAACCACATGTTGTGTCGTACTTGTAAAGGCACATGTTCTAGCAGCACAGGTAGAGTTGTTGTTGTTGTGGTCTTCAGTCCTGAGACTGGTTTGATGCAGCTCTCCATGCTACTCTATCCTGTGCAAGCTTCTTCATCTCCCAGTACCTACTGCAACCTACATCCTTCTGAATCTGCTTAGTGTATTCATCTCTTGGTCTCCCCCTATGATTTTTACCCTCCACACTGCCCTCCAATACTAAATTGGTGATCCCTTGATGCCTCAGAACATGTCCTACCAACCGATCCCTTCTTCTGGCCAAGTTGTGCCACAAACTTCTCTTCTCCCCAATCCTATTCAATACTTCCTCATTAGTTATGTGATCTACCCATCTAATCTTCAGCATTCTTCTGTAGCACCACATTTCAAAAGCTTCTATTCTCTTCTTGTCCAAACTATTTACCGTCCATGTTTCACTTCCATACATGGCTACACTCCATACAAATACTTTCAGAAATAACTTCCTGACACTTAAATCTATACTCGATGTTAACAAATTTCTCTTCTTCAGAAACGCTTTCCTTGCCATTGCCAGTCTACATTTTATATCCTCTCTACTTCGTCCATCATCAGTTATTTTGCTCCCCAAATAGCAAAACTCCTTTACTACTTTAAGTGTCTCATTTCCTAATCTAATACCCTCAGCATCACCCGATTTAACTCGACTACATTCCATTATCCTCGTTTTGCTTTTGTTGATGTTCATCTTATATCCTCCCTTCAAGACACCATCCATTCCGTTCAACTGCTCTTCCAAGTCCTTTGCTGTCTCTGACAGAATTACAATGTCATCGGCGAACCTCAAAGTTTTTATTTCTTCTCCATGGATTTTAATACCTACTCCAAATTTTTCTTTTGTTTCCTTTACTGCTTGCTCAATATAGAGATTGAATAACATCGGGGAGAGGCTACAACCCTGTCTTACTCCCTTCCCAACCACTGCTTCCCTTTCATGTCCCTCAACTCTTATAACTGCCATCTGGTTTCTGTACAAGTTGTAAATAGCCTTTCGCTCCCTGTATTTTACCCCTGCCACCTTTAGAATTTGAAAGAGAGTATTCCAGTCAACATTGTCAAAAGCTTTCTCTAGGTCTACAAATGCTAGAAACGTAGGTTTGCCTTTCCTTAATCTTTCTTCTAAGATAAGTCGTAAGGTCAGTATTGCCTCACGTGTTCCAGTATTTCTACGGAATCCAAACTGATCTTCCCCGAGGTCGGCTTCTACTAGTTTTTCCATTCGTCTGTAAAGAATTCGTGTTAGTACTTTGCAGCTGTGGCTTATTAAACTGATTGTTCGGTAATTTTCACATCTGTCAACACCTGCTTTCTTTGGGATTGGAATTATTATATTCTTCTTGAAGTCTGAGGGTATTTCGCCTGTTTCATACATCTTGCTCACCAGATGGTAGAGTTTTGTCAGGACTGGCTCTCCCAAGGCCGTCAGTAGTTCCAATGGAATGTTGTCTACTCCGGGGGCCTTGTTTCGACTCAGGTCCTTCAGTGCTCTGTCAAACTCTTCACGCAGTATCGTATATCCCATTTCATCTTCATCTACATCCTCTTCCATTTCCATAATATTGTCCTCAAGTGCATCGCCCTTGTATAGGCTCTCTATATACTCCTTCCACCTTTCTGCTGTCCCTTCTTTGCTTAGAACTGGGTTTCCATCTGAGCTCTTGGTGTTCATACATGTGGTTCTCTTATCTCCAAATGTCTCTTTAATTTTCCTGTAGGCAGTATCTATCTTACCCCTAGTGAGACAAGCCTCTACATCCTTACATTTGTCCTCTAGCCATCCCTGCTTAGCCATTTTGCACTTCCTGTCGATTTCATTTTTGAGACGTTTGTATTCCTTTTCTGCCTGCTTCATTTACTGCATTTTTATATTTTCTCCTTTCATCAATTAAATTCAATATTTCTTCTGTTACCCAAGGATTTCTACTAACCCTCTTCTTTTTACCTACTTGATCGTCTGCTGCCTTCACTACTTCATCCCTCAGAGCTACCCATTCTTCTTCTACTGTATTTCTTTCGCCCATTCCTTTCAATTGTTCCCTTATGCTCTCCCTGAAACTCTGTACAACCTCTGGTTCTTTCAGTTTATCCAGGTCCCATCTCCTTAAATTCCCACCTTTTTGCAGTTTCTTCAGTTTTAATCTACAGGTCATAAACAATAGATTGTGGTCAGAGTCCACATCTGCCCCTGGAAATGTCTTACAATTTAAAACCTGGTTCCTAAATCTCTGTCTTACCATTATATAATCTATCTGATACCTTTTAGTATCTCCATGGTCATTGTTCAAAAATGGTTCAAATGGCTCTGAGCACTATGGGACTTAAGATCTGTGGTCATCAGTCCCCTAGAACTTAGAACTAATTAAACCTAACTAACCTAAGGACATCACACACATCCATGCCCGAGGCAGGATTCGAACCTGCGATCGTAGCAGTCGCGCGGTTCCGGACTGCGCGCCTAGAACCGCTAGACCACCGCGGCCGGCATGGTCATTGTGGTTCGCAATATGGATTCAGCCAGAAACAAGTTCAAAATTTTCTCAGGGAACACTCGGCAGAAAAACTATACAATCTTATTTAGCTCTTGCAGAGAAAGATCTGCGGGTTCCAATATACAATATGTATGAAACTTTGCGCTTTGAGAGAGTATACGACGGTTCTGCAGTGATTACAAAATCGATTCGAATTTACAAAGAACTTGGCAGTATGATTCAGTATGACCACCACTGGCTTAGATGAATGAACTGATTCGGTAGGGGAGGGTTTCATAAAGCCTTTGGTATCTGCTGCTGAGGCAAGTTGCTCCATAATTGTTGTAACTGGTCTTAATATCCTGGGTACTGACAATGAGACGGAGTTGACGTCCAAGCTGGTCCCACACATGTACTATCAGAGACTGATCTAGGGAGTGTGTTGTCCGTTGTTGTAACTCAACATTACGCATAGAGGTCATCGGTAAACGTAACATGTGTGGACGGGCATTGTCTTGTTCAAAAATGGCACCATTATACTGTCGCACAAGAGGTAACTCATGAGCCGCAGTTCGTGACGTAACGTTGTGTTGCCAGAGTACCCTCAGTTACTACCAGCCGGGACCTGAAGTCATACCCGATGAGTCCCCACATCATGACTCCAGAAGTAACACCGTTGCGTCTCTTCAAAACACTCCTAAGCTCGCGGCCATACTTGACGACGATCGTCGTCCGAGAGAGTGCTGAACTGCCACTCATCGGTTACCACAGAGGGATACCATTCAACAGTACATGCTCGTCGATAACGGCACCACTAGTAATGCAGCCGTTTGTGTTGTGGTGTTAACGATAGACCGCGCATAGGACACAAGTAACCTAGTGTGGCTGCTGCTAATCTCTAGCAAATGGTGCCAGATGACGTAGAACGTTGCAGAAAGTCATTGCTTGTTCTCGAATGGCAGGCACTGGTATGAAGGGGTTACGATGTGCCTGGTGCACAACTCGGAGGTCCTCCCTTGTGATGGTCATACGTGGTCATTTGGAACTTCGACGACTGCTCTTACATTCAAATGTACTTCAATATCTCTGTCACATCCGAATGCCCCAAAAATCCGTATATTACACGATTCGACCAACCGACCAAATGGAGACCCTCAATGAGGCCCCTTTCAAATACCATCAGGTGCTGATAACGCTGTCTCAGAGAAGTGCGCGGCATCTCCGTGTCCTTCATAGCGACCAGTCAACATCTGAGGTTATTCAAGCCCCTTACACACTGAGCTCACAAAAGTCATGGGGTAGCGATGACGGTAGTATCGTGCACAAAGGGTATAAAAGGGCAATGCTTTGGCGGACCCGTCATTTGTACCCAGGTGATTCATGCGAAAAGGTTTCCGACGTGATTATGGCCGCACTGCGTGAATTAACATACTTTGAACGCGCAAAGGTAGTTGGAGCTAGACCCTTGGGACATTCCATTTCGGAAATCGTTAGGGAATTCAAAATCCCGAGACCCACAGTGTGACGACGAAACCAAATTTCAGGTATTACCTCTTACCACGGGCAACGCAGTGGCCGACGGCTTTCACTTAACGACCGAGAGCAGCAGCGTTTGCGTAGAGTTGTCATTGCTAACATACATACTGCATGAAATAACAGCAGAAACCAATCTGTGACGTACGACGAACGTACCCATTACAACAGTACCGCGAAATTTGGCGTTAATGGTCTGTGGCATCAGATGACCGACTCGAGTGCCTTTGCTAAATCACCCGAAATAGTCTACAGCGCCTCTCCTGGGTTCGTGACCGTATCGGTTGGACACTAGACGACTAGAAAATCGCGGTCTGGTCAGATTATTCCCGAGTTTATTTGGTAACAGCTGGTGGTAGGGTTTGAGTGTGGCGCAAACTTAAGTTGCCAACAAACCACTGTGCAGGCTGGAGTTAGCTCAATAATGTATAACTGAGCACTATGGGACTTAACTTCTGAGGTCATCAGCCCCTAGAACTTAGAACTACTTAAACCTAACTAACCTAAGGACATCACAAACATCCATGCCCGAGGCAGGATTCGAACCTGCGACCGTAGCGGTCGCGCGGTTCCAGATTGTAGCGCCTACAACCGCTCGGCCACCCCGGCCGGTTGCTGCGGCAACACTTTCGCAATTATGGACAGCTGTAGAGGCAGCATGGTTCAATATTTCGGCACGGGACTTCCGGTTATTTATTGCGTCCATGCCATGTCGAGTTGCTGCATTACGCCGGGCAAAAGAAGATTCGACACGATCGATATTAGGATGTATCCCATGACTTGTCACATCATTGTACACCCAACCAGGCCTGGTAATAAGACTAAACACGTACAGAACTAATGCATTGTCGTGGCCGTTCTACGTGTCACATAGAATTGAATCGAATCATTTAAATACATGCCGATAGGGGGTATGAGGAAGAAGATACACTGACATCCGACAATGTCTTCTACGTGCTACACTTTTTTTGAAGAGGAGTTCACCGCAGTTGATTATAAATTTCGAACTAAAGTTTTATTTATTTGTACATACTATTGAAATATTTGTTTTGTAGTTTAAAAAATTAATATCGTCAATTTTCAAATTGTTTCATTAGATTTCTGTTCATTATGTATTGGCTCACTCCATGAGAGACTACCTGTATCTGACATCGTAATCTGGAACCTGTGAAATAGATAATTTCGAATAAATATCGACCAGAAAAGAAGACAATACGTAAGTACACACTGCCATTAGCACGTAGTCCTTATTTGGCGCTAAAGAAGAAAAACCAGTATTTAAAGAGTCAATGGAACGATGCGTCAACGTATGATGTAATTTCTAAGTAAACTACCACACCATTATGAGATTACACGAAAATACGCAGAAACTACGCGGAATACGGCAATGAATATTATGCCGCCGACATGGTTCTCCTTTCTATTTCATTAACTTGCACACAGTAGCTTCACCCCACATCAGAGGTTCCAGCAACCGTGACAAGCAATGAAACAGAGCCATTATACATTGCGGTTAATGATGTCCCCTGTTTGTGTAAGTGCATGAGCAACGAACACACAAAACGTTAACGAGGCGAACCTATTTGCTATTAAATGATTACGGAGCGGTTGGCATCAAACCAGTGACAGTAAAGATGTTTCATGCTGTCCTGACAGTGCCATTTAATATCATATTTGATATGTTACAAGATTCGTTCTGTCGATATTTCAACACAAATCCAAAGAAGAATTTGAAATCGGTTTATTCATCGTTTGTGGACATTCCATTAATGCCTGGAAAACAAAGTTCAATTTCTCTGTGTTATTCTATACTGAAGCTCCAAAGAAACTGCAATAGACATACGTATTCAAATACAGAGATATGTGAACAGGTAGAATACGGCGCTGCGGTCGGCAACGCCTATGTAAGACAACAAGTGTCTGACGCAGTTCTTAGATCGGTTACTGCTGCAACAATGACAGGTTATCACGATTTAAGTGAGTCTGAACGTTATAGTCGGCTCACGAGGGATCGGACACAGCATCTCCGAGGTAGCGATGAAGTGGGGATATTCCCGTAAGACCATTTCACGCGTGTACCGTGAATACCAGGATTCCGGTAAAACATAAAACCTCCGAAATCGCTGCGGCCGGAAATATCCTGCAAGAACGGGACAACGACGACTGAAGAGAATCGTTCAAAGTGACAGAAGTGCAACCCTTCCCCAAATTGCTGCAGATTTGAATGCTGGGCCATAATAAGTGTCAGCGTGCGAACCATTCAACGAAACATATCAATATGGGCTTTCGGAGCCGAGTTAGTCGTATACCTTTACTGACTGCACGACACAAAGCTTTATGCTTCGCCTGGGCCTATCAACACCGACATTGGACTGTTGATGACTAGAAACATGTTGCCTGGTCCGACGAGTCTCGCTTCAAATTGTATCGAGAGTATTGACGCGTACGGGTGTGGAGACAATCTCACGAATCCATGGATCCTGCATATCAGCAGGGGACTGTTCAAGTTAGTGGACGCTCTGTAATGGTGTGGGACGTGTACAGTTGGAGTGATATTGGACACCCGATATGTCTAGATACGACTCGTACGTAAGCATCCTGTCTGATCACCTGCATCCATTCACGTCCATTGTGCATTACGGCGGACTTGGCCAATTGCAACAAGACAACTCGACACCTTACACGTCCAGAACTGCTACAGAGTGGCTCCGGGAACACTCTTCTGTGTTTAAACACTTCTACTGGCTACCAAACTCCCCAGACATGAACATTATTGAGAAAATCTGGGATGCCTTCCAATGCGCTGCTCAGAAGCTATCATCACGTCCCCGTACTCTTACACATTTATGGACAGCCCTGCAGGATTCATGATATCAATTCCCTCCAGCACTACTTCAGACATGAGTCGAGTCCATGCGCGTCGTGTTGCGGCACTTCTGCGTGCTCGCGGGGGCCTTCCACGATATTAGACAGCTGTACCAGTTTCTTTGGATCTTCTGTGTACATCTACACGTATACTTCTCTTGACAGTATATAATTGGTGGACGGGGTACTTCGTACCACCAATAGTAGGAAAAATCTATCCTATACCAGTCGTGTATGTAGCGAGGGAAAAATAACCCTTTTGTGCCCCAGTCTCTTTTATCGTGGTTCCTATGCGAGGTGGTGGCAGAACTGTCACACAGTCTTCTTCCAGTAGTGGTTCACTAAATTTACCGAACAGTTCTTGGCAAGAATGGTGTCGCCTCTCTTCCTTAGATTCCCACTGAAATTCCCCGAGCATCTCCATTACTCTTTCATATGGACTATACCGATATGTTAGGATTCTAGCAGCGCGCCTCTTCAGGTGGCTACATGTCTCCAGTTATTTCACGGGTGGACAAAAATGTGGAAATACCACAAACACAACATATTACCATACCCAATACGGTGTAGGAAAACCGATGGCATTCGGTTCAGCTGTAGCTGACAAATAAAGATCCTGTATAGTTTTCAAGGGAATCTTATACTATTCTCCCATCAAAATAGTGGAAGTTGTGATAACGATAATGGTGGTGGGCAGTCATCACGCACCCTTCTCTCCAAAGCTTGCCACAAAAGGCCAGTAGTAAAGAGATCTGGTGACAGTGGCGGCCGGAGGAGAGGCGACAATTCATTCTCGTGCTCACGAAACAAGGTCTGGACGATGTTAGCTGTCTGAACAGGGACCCTGACGTTTGGGAACACAGCATCATAGAACAAACATTGTACCACTGGATGGACGTGTGTGGAACAATGTGAAACAAGACTCACCCGACAGCATGACATTTTTTCATTGCTCCGTAGTCCACGTTTTATGACTTCGGTGCCGCGTTTCCTTGTTACGATCATTTGCATCACTGATGAGTGGTTTTGGAATTCTATCTAGCCTGCTTATGCAGGTCCCTTCGTATTGTTTTTGTGGGACAGGGCTCGCGAGTGCGACATTCCGCTCTGCAGTGACTTTTTCAGCTGTTGTCTTCCTATTTTTCCTCAAAATGCTGTTCAACGAGTATCAGTCACGATTACTCATCACACACTTTCGTCCACGCTATGACTTTGTGGATGATGTTTTTCCACTTCTCCTGCGCGCGGTATAAATGTTCGATGCGGTGCCTCTTGCAACAACAAACACTTCTGGTACCTTGGTTACGGAAGCGCCCATCAGAAGACTACCAGAAATCGTCCCACGTTCGAATTCACTTGTCTCTGATGTAATGCACTCACAACTACGCAGAGTACTGTCCTGACTATGAGTGACACTTGCAACGTTTTGAGGACATTGCAAAGAGTCCGTTCAGGGTCAAATACGACAGCGCACTTACGTTCAAGCATGCATTTCTCGCCGTGTTTCCATATTTTTGTCCTACCCCTGTTTTTGATAAAGTCTCCAAACACTCGAGCACTAATTCAGAACAGCTCATACTTGCGTCTCGTATGTGATTCGCAGGTGGACTGCACTTTCCCAGAAACCCTCCAACAAATATCAGCCTTTATTTGTCTCCATGAATAATGATTTGGTTACTTGTTTTTCCATTTCATATGAGTTATTACTGTTCTTAAATATTTAAACGATATGACGATGTTTACTACTAATCTTGCACTGGTCCACGATCATTATACCAAATGGAAAATTTGTCCAAGTCATAACTTAAAATGAGTTTCTGTGTGTGTTTTAAGACGTTTTTCAACTGTACTTTATCTCACAAGACGCGGTATACTCGTAAACATTTCCACCTGCAGTCCGCATGTACCAATGTTTTGGGCCTATACGCGTTGCGCACGTTTTGAACTCGCGGTGAACCAAGGAACAGCATTAATGTTGTCAATATAAAGGCAGTGTAGACAGATAGCCAGTTACCCTGTATGAATTTACTTCTAACATACAATATTGCTTTTTTGAGATCGTTTGGTTAAAAATGTGAACATGATGAAGGCATAAATCTTATTTTTCGCTTATATTTAAAGCTGTAGATGGCAACTATGAAGATGCTGTCGCTGACTGGAGACGTAGTCGGAGACACATTTTCCTCCTCCACGTCTAGGGCAAGCATAACGATGAAAAGACAATCATAGAATTACAAAGAAAGACCGTGGGTATATATGTACTACTGTTTCAACGGAGGAAAACTTATCGCGTCCTCGATGGCGAATGGTTGAAGGTATCCAGACAATGAGTAGGGGAATATTGCCACAACCGAGGATTGGTCTTTACATTACACATGAGATCTATTTGCTCAAGGTATATTTTCCTACCACTCAAAAATATGAGAGATGCTGAGGCCGGTTAAGGACAATATTGGCCATAGAATCTCTGGAATTTATAACAGTGCTTGTGAAGCAATTATATCGGTTAGTCAACTCCACAGTGTCCGAACGTTGTCCAGAATACCAACGGAACATTAAAAAAATTTAAAATCTTAATCTGATACAATGAACTGTTGCTAAGCACGAAGTGAAGAATGTCACACATCTTGACGAACGCATGTATCTACTGGTACCCTATCATCAAGAGGCTGTAGAGATTAGAATGTGCGAGAACTACTATTTTAAACAAGCTAGTGCCACTACATTCAGTGAGTAAGGATTCTTAACGTCGATACCCTGATGAGCCGAAACATTATGACCACCTACTTAAAAGCCTGTTGGTTCACCTCTGTAACGCAGTTCAGCTGTGATTCTGCGTGCCATAGATTCGACAAGTAACGATAGGTTTTCAGAGCTTTGAGGGCGCGGAGCTGGTGCCCAGTAGCGTCCCAGTTGAGTTTCATCGTATTCATAGAAGCCGAATTTGATGGTCAAGACATCAACATGAGTTAGCTATCAAGCTCCTCAAACCATTGCAGCACGATTCTGGCATTGTGACAGGGACAGTTATCCTGCTGGAAGATGCTACCGCTGCTGGGGAAGACATCAAGCATAACGGGTTACAGGTGGTCCCTAATAAAGTTCACGAAGTCCACAGCTATCATCTTGCCTTCGAGTACTAACGCAGGTCCCATGGGAGCCCAGGTGAGTGACTCCCATAACATAATACTGCTCCCACCGACCTGCGTCCGCGGCGTGCTACATGTTTCGATCAGCCTTTCACCTAGATGACGACGTATCTGCACACTACCATCGACCTGGTTTAACAATAAACGGGACTCATCTGATCAGGCCATACGGTTCCACTAATCCACTGTCGAATCTCTATGATGCCGTGTACACTGTAATCATAATTGACGATGTTGTCGGCTCAGCAAGGAAACACGAAGGGGTCCTCTGTTGTGGAACACCATGTTCAACACCGTGCGCTGAACGGTGTGCTCCAAAACACTTATGCCTCTGCCAGCACTGTACTCTGTCGTCAGATCTGCCACAGATCGCCGCCTGCGCTCCTTCAGAGAGCGAGTAAGCCTAGGATCGCTATGTTCTATGACGAGGTATGGACATCCAATTTCTTGTCGCCCACACCTGGTTTCAACATTCTTCAACTACTTTCCTTAGATATTCACGGCAGTAGCACGAGAACAACCGACCAGCTTCGCCGTTACCGGGATACGTGCTCCCAGGTACATGGATACGACAATCTGGCTTTGTCAAAGTCTCTTGAGTTGTCGGATTTCCTCATTTGCGCCACTTATCTTCGCTTGAATCATTCGCTATTCGTCTCTGCTCCGCTCGTATACTTCTCTTTCCGCGTCCCGTGTTGTCCAGGCATCATACAATCTCGCGGTGGGCTGTGGTCATCTTTTGGCACATCGGTATATACAGCACGGAAATACATAACGTTGTTTATCTTCTAACGAGAGCGTTGGCACCACTCATCGCAGTCTTCTCGCGATCTTTGGCAACTCGATTTTACCAATCTTGTCTTCGCGCTACCTGCGGCAGTGATGAATAGGTAGCTGTAGTGTTTTACTAGTTTCCTCACTCACAAACAACAAAAGGTATGCATCACCCGCCATTCAAAAACTCTAAGACGTTCTGTACAAGTTGAAGCAAGAATTAAATCGTAATGCATCTCCCAATTTATTGACAACCAAAACCTGGCGAATTACTCCTGCAATAATCTAAGAGAAACAAAAAGGATTTCTCTTTTCGTAAGCCCATTGTATAGCAGCCTTATTCAATACAGGGTAACATGCCCCCTTGCATGAATGCAGGCATACACGCTACGTTAAATGGTGCCTCCGAATTCATTTAACCGCTGGTGGTCTAATTTATCCCATTCTTCAATGGCACTCTTGCGTAGCTCCCTTAGATTCCAAGGTGGCTCAGGACGTGCTTCCAAAGCTCTTTTATATCGTGTCCAAGCACGTTCCATGGGATTCATATTGAGGAAACATGCAGGCTAATTCAGACTAGCAATACGGGTTCGATTGAAGAAATCGTTGACGACACTTGTGCAGTGGACTCGAGAGTTGTCATCCACGAAGTTAAATTATTCTCCGAAATACTGATGAAACAGTTCATCGAGAGGTTGGATGACATTATCCCTGTATTGTGGAGAGTTTAATATTTCCTGGATTCACATCAGTGGCTTCGGACGCCCCCACATCTACTTTGCTATATTCGGTAGAGTGGATGTCTCTGGCATACAGCAGTCCAAGTTACCTTCGTATACGTTGACGACAGTCATCTGGAATCTTACATCTACGGTGCTCATCTCCAAAGAGAGGTATACGCCAAGATTCCATGGTCAATTTTTGGTGCTTTTGTACCCATTTGTATGCTCAACAGGGTGCCTGAGATTATGGACGGGCCCTCCATGGCCGCATACAATATAGAGAGGCGTTGTGTGCGTTATTTCGTGAATTTTGTGTGGGAACGTAGATCCCAATAGCCTTCACAATCATTGTTTATCGTGATGACAGTCTAAAGTCGGAAATACAGGTCGTCAATCGCCATTGTTGACCTTAGGGGACCATTGCAGCGTTAGGTATATCACTATGACCGTGAGACAAAGGACCATTGCAACTAGCGGATACGTCGGAAATCAGCAGCGCTGAAAAAGTCGAAGAACCAATCATCATTGGGCAGAATAATGATAAAGTTTTCTTGGGACTGCCATGGTGTGGGGCCAACAGACTATTTTCGTAAGGGTGTGAGCGTCACAGGTTCTTACTAGCGAAATATGACGCAGTTACAGTTTCCAGACGAAGCGTCGCGGGAAATTGTACAAGGGTGGGGAGGGGCTGGGTTGGTTTTACTTCAGCTCACTCTGCACAGTACACGATCACACATTTTCCTTCTCTGTGCTGGCAAATTTAATCTTCTCCCGGTATTCTCTCCCCTGACATGGCTCCCAGTGACTTCCTGCTCTACCTTGAGATGAAGAAACCTTCGTGTGGCATAGGTGATTTCTGAGGTGGAAAGTTTTATGAACAGCCAGAATGCAGACTTCTATAACCATTGTCTCCACCAAGTCATCCATTGTTGTGGAAATCTCACACTCATGGGTGAATATGTAGAGGAATCCTAGCAGCCTCCATAAATCGCATGGTTGCAACTTGATTGTTTGGAAGTGATAAGGTTTCAACTATGACTACCCCTCGTAGAGTGACTGCAGTTTCCTATGTTTCCCAGTATCCAACCAATGAACCTAGTTTCGTGCTTTACCTACGACTGAGCTTATGTTTTCATTCTATTTCATATTCCCACAAATGTTTGTATCTATTATTTTGTAAGCACTGTATGTCACAAGCAACCGGCCAGCAACTGGCATGTGCTGAAGAACTGTAGTACAACGCTCTACGTACAAACATACAACATTTTTTGGTTGGAAGAATGTATTTGCTTTTCATTCACATAGTATAACTAATGTGAGGCCAAGTACATTGAACCAAAATTATGTTAACATGGATGTTGCTTTCGCACATATACATAAACAGTAAAGTCAGATTATTGTGGCTTTTATGATTATATGCATATGCTGTTACTAAATCTGATATTTAACTACATTATCTACTGGAAACATGAGTGTGCTGAAACGGTATGGGAATCGTATTATACACCGCCGGAAGAAAATAATGAAGCACACTCAAGGAGAAGATGATTTTATTGACAAGTGAGGTGACAGACAATTCATCGTTGCAGGAATATACGCTGATGAGCCAAAACATTATGACCGCTGCCCGCAATGACGCTGAAAGCTTACTGGTGGAGTTGTGGGCTCGTGAGGCAGTGAGCAAAGAATATAAGCTAAAGACAGACGAACGGGCAGTCATTGTAGCGAAGTAGCAGATGCGGAAATCCACTGGTGTAAGCTGTTTTGACAAAGGGCACATTCTCGTTGCGCTGCGGCTGGAAACGAGGATATTTGAAACGGCGAAGCTGTAAGCCTGTTGGCGTACTACTGTCTTGAGCACCTATGGAAAGTGGCTGAAGGATGGCGAAATAACGAGTAGGCCGTAAGGTATTGGACGGCCACATCTCATCACAAAACGTAGAAGTTGGAGGATCCGCCACAGTGTAATCCAAGATAGACAGCGATCTGTGGCGGATCTGACGACAGAGTGCAATGCTGGTTCAGGCACATGTGTTTCGGAGCACACCGTTCAAATACCATTGTTGAACATGGATATCCTCATCACACGACTCCTATTTGTTCCTGTGTTGCATCAGTTATGACTGTGGTGTGCACAGAATCACTGAGTTTTCACAGTGGGCCGATAGAAACGTGTCGCCTGTCGAATAAATCGCATTTCTTGTTACACCTGACCGATGCTTACACGCCGTTATCCAGGCAAATGGTTGCACAAAACATTCACAGCGTCACAGATGAAGGTCAGTGAGGGTAGAATAATGATATGGGGTTCACTGACGGGCTTCCATACGACCTGTCGTGGTAATCGAAGACATCGTGACAGCAATGAACTACATGAATATTATTGCGGACCACCTATATCGCTTCATGCTTGAAATCTCCCTCTATCAAGATGGTATCTTCCAGCAGGATAACTGTCCGCGTTGGAGGATATGAATCGTATTACAGTGATTTGAGGCATTATAGTGAACTCACTTTGATGTCTTGGCCGGTAAATGTGCCCGACCTGTACCTACTGTCGGGCCTGAGTGGCCGAGCGGTTCTAGGCGCTTCAGTCTGGAACCGCGCGACCACTACGGTCGCAGGTTCGAATCCTGCCTCGGGCATGGATGTATGTGATGTCCTTAGGTTAGTTATGTTTAAGTAGTGCTAAGTTCTAGGGGACTGATGACCTGAGATATTAAGTCCCATAGTGCTCCGAACCGTTTGAACCATTTTGTACCTACTAGAACAAATACTTGGCGTCAGCTACGTGCCCGTAAATCACCATCCCATAATTTGCTGCAATTGATTGACCTGTAAGTAGCCATCTGGTACCATATACTTCTGAATACAGCAAGAACTTTTATAATCCATGCCAAGCAGAATCTCTTTTGTACTGCGTCTGAAAAATGGAAAACACGCTATTAAACTGATGGTCATAATGTTTTGGCTCATAGGTGTATGTCAACTATTTCCTACCAAATGAAACACACACGTCGCAGTAAGGGGTGACCAAACTGTAGAATCAATTCACAGTGTACCTCCCTTTGATTCAGTAATGTTTCTTGCAAGCGCTGGAGAACGAGTAAGTTTCAGCTCCAACATGTCTCATACGTGTCTAACTGGTGAGAGATCTGGTGATCTTGCTGTCCAGGGCAGCTGTTGTACACCACAAAGAGCGTGTCACCTCTCAGTAGGCGTAAGTGGACGTGCATTATCCTTCTAAAAAAAGGGTATCATCTTCCTGTCGAAGAAATGGCAGTAGCACGAGGATAACAGCCTGTGCAGTGTAGCGAGGACTGGTTACTTTACTCTGCATAAACACGAAATGTGACCATGAGTTGTAACTGATGGCCCCCACAACACCATGAAGCTTGGGCCGCGACCTGCCTGTCGTGGGCGAACACATATCTGGAATAGGCATCTCACCAGCTCTATGCCATCCATGTGTACGTCCATCACGCTCATACCGAAAGAGACTTCATCACTGAAGACAACAGAACGCCATTCTACTCTTCAGTCAACACTCTGACGACACCAGATTAGCTGTGCTTTGCGCTGTCGTAGCATCAGAGGTGACACGGCCAGAGGCAAATTTGGTATTAATACCGTTGCAGGTAGACAGTTTCCAATGGCCCCTGATGACACAGTAAGCGCAACATGTGCCCGGATTTCGTCTTGGATGATGTTCGGTCAGCCACCACTGCTCACAATACGTCGATGAAGTGCATCTGTACTGCATGGACGCGCAGAACTATATCTACATATGGGGCAATGTTCCGCAGAGTGCTGTTGCATGCATCAACACACCACCGATATATTGTGCCCAACATGTGCAGCAATCGGTCTATACATCTATCCAGCTTCCTGCAGACCCAGTATGCAGCACCGTCCAAATAATCAAAGTTGTTCAGCAGGAGTACGTATTCACTGATGGGATACGGTTATACCGTACAAAGAATGTAGCAAACAATGTTCACCTCTAACTAGCATAGTTACTGCCTGCAGAGTCAGAACAGAGGGTGCAAAAACAGGCCTCCTGAGAGCTGACTGATCGCCAATCACCGCGACAAATGTATCGCTAACAATACAACCTCTCACTATGCACATATATTAAAACACTCTGGTGCCTGTGAACATAGTCCTTGAGGGTGTTGCATTTTTTCCGGCAGTGTATCTTCGGATGAAGCGTTGTTCCGCCAATTTCAAATTGTCAGTTTATTCGTTGTGCAGAGCAGCAAAACAGAGTGTTATAGCTATTCCGCCGTGGGTTTAAACTTGTGATTCGTAAAACATAAAGAGCTCCTGAGTTTATTTAGGAGCGGGTGACGTATTTACATTAACAAGACCTATAGATTTTCGGGAACATTTGATTGCTCTTTCTTCGATCGCTCGTAAACTCTCTGCATATCCGGCAGTTGTAATTTGGCTCTGCTCCTCGGCGAAGAGAGTTCTGTCATATTCCACGGACGTATTGCCCCAGCTCTGATGGAAGCTTCAGGATAGGCTGCAGACTGATTGTGCTTTCTGCGCTGCTGGAATCTCTAACTACGAAGAAGCGTATCTGCGCAGGTTCTTCAAAGTCCTGCAAACTCAGACAGAAGTTTTGTAATTTAGCTAACAACGATGGCACAGTTCGCTAAATTGGGAATTTACAAAATATTTTACACGTTTATGCAGACGAAGCAGTATAAAATTTCCCTTCTCTGCAGTTTTCTATAAAAGACAGTAACGAACACAACCATACTGCAGAGCAATCTGCAAAATAATTTTATTTCTACATTCGTACACCGAAAGTTATTTCAGGATCTGTGGCAAAGAGTATTTCAGATAGTGCCGACATTTCCTTGGTCTCCTATTCCATTTGCGAATGTTGTCTGGAAAGAAACCACATGAGCTCAGATACCTGACTATCACGTAGTCGTCATTTTCCGAGACGTATATGTGAAGATGTAATATATTGTTTGAGTTTCCTTGGTGTGTTCGCTCTCAGTAAACTACTCGGTAATGCACAAGGCCTCCCTTGTAGAGTCTGTTTCTGGAGTTCGAGAAGAATCATCGAAAAGTTCTTGCTGTTACTGAACGGACATGGGATGAAACGTGCCCAATTTTCTGTCTGTATTCCCTATCTCCTCTTTTAATCCTACATGTTATGTCTTCCATGAGAGTAAAACTCAAGAATCGCTCTAACGAGTGCTTTACAAGCGACTTCTTTCGTGTATTAATTACATTGCATTACACCTTTCCCCCGTTCTAGCTTTACTGTATAAACTACCCCAAAATGGTTTTGCACCAACCTCGTGACTAGTTTGTGTTTTTTGACCGAAAACCTCTTTCCCAGTACTCCTTTGACCACAGGAATACAGGTAAAAGCAAATATCGATTCTCAGGGCAGTTCAGAAGGGTGCACTCCGTCTCCATAACGTAAACGCTCCTAAGCGACTTGTTAAGTCTATCGAGATGTCTCTATAGGTAATCAGAGGGTTAGACCCTGCGCATTGCCACTCTACGACAAGAAGATTGTTAGCAAGGGAAGCTGCGCGCCAAGATGGTGTTTTCAGACATCACACTGTTATACTGAGACACAAAACTCTGAAAAGTACCTGCTGATGTGGTACGTACAAAGTATGGCCGGAAGGTACGTTGAGGAGAATGCAACACTACCAAGCGAAGTCCTTTCATTGGCAACTGGGAGGGCTTTGTCGAGCCAGACAGTACGAAATCAATTCCGCACGATCAATTTTGCTTTTAGGCAACTATTAGGAACAACAACAGAAAACTCCCAACACTGTGATGGAAGTCAAAACTGATCAAGCGAAAATCTGGAATGGAACCCGGATCAGTGGCGTTTGTTTCTCTTCACCAACGAGCAAAGAATTTGCCCGACACCTGATGACTGTCGTAGGAGAGTGTGTAGGTGGCTAAGTACCAATACAGATCTCAGGGATACAGGGAAAGCAGGGAAGTGAAATTAGGTCAGTCACATTTTAGGTCGGTATTTTGTACCGATCTCGGACTTTTCTCAACTCTGTAGCAGGTACATCGGGAATTATGATGTCTCGAACAGGATCCTCCAAACTACTGCCCGCCGATACCGTTAAAATTCTGAAAATTGGCTACATTTTCTAGACGGTACTGTACTGCACCCACCTCGTGAGCATTATTACACCTGCTAAAGTGAAATAAACATTCTTTATTAAACAGTCAGCGTGGATACATAATTGTCAATAGACCGTCGAAACTACTACTCTCCGCCAGACCGCCGGAAATCTTTAGACACACACCAAGAGAAGAATGTAGATAGTCTGTGATCACCGAATTCCACCAGCATCCATTTCTTCGCAGTCCAAAGAGCTGTCCAAGCGAGGTCCAGTACGCAGCTGAGTCACGTACGCACATTGTCAGCGAGGTGGATATTGTGACAGAGCACGATATTAACTGAGTTCACCTTGGGAAGGCTGATGGCTTTATTTTATGCATGATGTAGAAGTCCAGACCCATGTTGTTGCTCTTTGGCATCACTTTTCAGCCATAGTCTTTCGCAGCATATATCACAGATTACAGACCTTGCTGTCTCTGGACGCAGATGGAGCTTTTTAAATGGCCTATAGGGTTTGAAGATTTTCTGTCAGTTGAGGGATCGCCATACCTGAAGAGAGAAAGTGTGGGTGGGCAGCTAGGTGTTCGATGTCCATATCGACGTCGGCTATTATCTGTGGTTGCGTTGTGCCCTCTGTTTGGAACATCTTCTTCGTCATGGTGCTGGAGCCGGCTGGTGCTGGTGTTCCAGTCTCCAGGTCCCCGATGGGAGTCTTTGGTACTGAATGTGGGAAGGGGTGCGACTCCATGAGGGATCTGCTGCGATTTCACTGGACCTGTGGTTGTTGGCCTGTCTCTGTGTGGCATCTAAATTTGTAGCGAACTGGCTCTGGAGCAGCTGGTGATTTGCTCAATGCAGATTCCGCTCAACGTGAGAGCATCTGGCCTGCATCCCATACCTGTATGGCGGCATAGACTTCCACAATGAACATGTGTCGTCCCTGGCTGGTTCTGATAACGAGTGGTAGCCACCCTAGAACTTCCCTGAAGGTATGAACCCACACCTCAGTGCCCAAAGAGTAGCATGGGAGATGGTTAGGCTGATGTGGGTCTTGTAGGACGCAGGAGTCCGAGAATGAACTGTGTCAGCAGTTGTGCAGCATCTCCGCCAGAGTATGTTCCTGGATTGGTGCGGTCCTGTAGGAGGCCAGGTACTGGATGAAGCCTTGGTTTTAGGTGCAACTGATATCATTTTTCACATCTGCTCGTTAAATATGCGGACGGAACACTTGGATTCTTAACTAGAGGCTAGGTAGAAAGCCACCGAGCGCCCGCGTTTACAGCGAGCGTGCTCGCTATTTCCTTCCGTGGTGCGGCTTGGTAACTGTAAGGAAGAGTACAGTAAAAATGTCTTTGCCACGGAAAACAAATTTGGAGTCTAGCTTTGAGAGGAATAGTACATCCATTTCCTTCCTCCTTTTGGAACGGCGTGGTAAATGAAATAAAAGTGATTGATAAGAAATTTTCCAGTTTTAAAATGGATAACATTACAAGAAGTGGATTTTTGAAGTGTATTAATGCTCACGTTTGTGAAACAATAGTACAATAACGAACGGTACCGGTAATTTTAAACACGAGGAGGGTTCAGTAAGTGCTGTTGCAATTGCTTATGCTGGTTTAAGTTTACTATCGTCGAAGTTTCACTTGACAAAATACAAGGTAGTCTGAAGAATTATGCTGCTATCTGTGATGTTAGGGAGGATATATGGTCAGATAAATGTATGTACGGTAAACTAAATAGTCCAGGGTATCCAGAACGAAATTTCAGAAGTATATCTAGTCCTAACTATTTATTTATGGCCACAGAACGTATGTAACATACAGTGGAGGCCCAGGTAACCACGGTGTCTGCATGTACAGAACGCGGTGACGGAGTGCGGCACTGTTTTCTGGTGGAATGGCCGAGAGTGTCAGAAAGACAGTGTCGGATTTGAATATATTTCTTGCCAGGATTTATACAGTGCAAAATAGGGCCTCCATGGTGTGACAGGTGGCAGCAGAGGAGCGCACTTGGCTAGGAGATGCCGATTAGCCCGACTCAGTAGGCGACATCGTAACTTGGCGTGGTCAAAGATTCACTCGGAGGCAGTGGCGTCTTGCAGGATATCGATCCGGATGTCTGCAGGCGTTGCCTGTCCAGCTGGGACCCTAACAGCTTGATGACCCGTTCGACCAAGGCGCTCTCGATGTCATCCAGTACCCATGAGAAATATGCGCTGGTCTCGCAACAAGAGACAGCCAAGACACCGCTAGCTGCTCACTAGTGTACCAGGGGCAGCACCTTCGATTAACCCTCAATGGTTTCTGGTCGAAGGCGCTCAAGTCTTCACATCAGTGGTAAAAAGGAGGGCAGCAATGGCAATCCACAGCAATGGAGATGGAGTGCATCAGGCTGGCTGACTGGAGTTTTGTAGCTGAATTTATGGGACGTGCAGTAGGCGGCCCATCACAGAACAATTTCGGTGCTGATTCACTATAACTTCCAAGACTGAGTACCGACTGATCCCATGCTTCAAAAGTCCGGATAACTGTACTGGTTAGCTCGTGCCTATGACATTACGAGCTGTGGTAAAGAGGATATTTGGCCTCGTTTTCTAGGCTTGTCAGCGCTCTGTACCAAGCCACAGTGTCCAAACTGTTTTCTTCACATCTTCAGCTTGGCGTCTTGATATTGTGGAGAAACTCTTCCCTGTGTGTAACGTTACCTTACTTCATCTTTCGGTGCTATCGGAATGACGTTATAGTGTGGTAATTCTGCTGCAATCGCATTCTGTTCTCTCGCTCGATTTTGTGTGGCAATACTACCGTGTTGCGCCTCGCTATTCGCAGTACATGCTTTCTTTCCTAGTATAAATTCTGACAGAGTCATTGCGTTGAAGCCTTATTAGCCCGACTCTGTGGTTTCCGGGAAAACAGAATTCCAGTCTGTGGTGCAACTGTACGAAAATCAGCCCTGTACTTGTTCAAGATGCAACTCAACGAAGCATTTAAGTATTTTTTATAATCGCATAAGGCTTGTACAACTTCCTAGTGGTACGGAATACCAGCAGATAAATACGTACAGAACCATTTTGTCAAGTGGGAATCAAATCACAGCACTGCAGTCCAATCAGGAGAAGAAAGTGGAGCAAATAGGAGAAATGAATAAAGTTGTTTATCTTCCAAATGGCACATTTCCAGACATGGGTTTACTACCAAATACTGTTGTTCTGAATCCCCTCTACAACACGTGTTCCTTTAGTTTGTTGTATTTTACTCGCTTTGTTTCTAGCTCTTGTCTGCTCATTCGAATTTCCTTGGCACTGTTGCTCGATATTACTTTTATTAGTTTTAAATAGAGTCGCTCTCTATTTAAAACTAATATAAGTAATATCGAGCAACAGTTCCAAGGAAATTCGAATGAGCAGACAAGAGCTAGAAACAAAGCGAGTAAAATACGACAAACTAAAGGAACACGTGTTGTAGAGGGGATTCAGAACAACAGTATTTGGTAGTAAACCCATGTCCGGAAATGTGCCATTTGGAAGATAAACAACTTTGAAAGATCGTCAGAAGATACGTGGCACGTGCATCAACCAACTGGTACCTGCGTGAACTGTTACATTTGATCTATGTGGCGACCATAAGTTTCATTGCACGGAGTGTACCTGCGAACAATGTTGACATACACAAGCTCCAAAAATCTCTGAGTTCCTTGATCGATCTGTGCTGTAACCATTACTGGGCAAGGAGATTGTCCCCGTGACACCCGTATAGAGAAACAAAGTCCCCGAATATTTGATGAATGTGCTGAAGGACGTCGCATGAAAAGTGAGCTGGCACGCCATCGTGCAGGAACTATATCGTCCGACGGATGTGCAATGGCACATCCTCCAAATGTTGCACCAGCACGTCTTGCATGCAGACCAAATAGCTGTAACTCGTTAGGCACGGTGGTAGAATACACAGGCCTATCAGACGACCATAGACAATACCTGCCCACACATTAATAACGAAACGATGATGAAATTGATGGGGAAGTGTGGCATCAAAGTTTTCTTCATACCAAATGTTGCTGTTGCGACGAATGAGGAGACCTTCATTTGTGAAATGCACTTCATGTGTGAAAAGAATGATCGGATGAAAGTCTGGAACGTCGACACAACGCTGTGGAAACCTTGCACAGTAATAGGCATGTAGCAAAACATCTGGATGGCACTTGGTGCGTGAGAACGTACTTACTTCATCTCCCCAATGCATCCCACACGTGACCCATGGAACTTAAGTGGCGGGAACGGGCAGGCCAGTCCCAGAGTCCAGGACCTCCTCCACCTACGACGTTCGATGTGGTTGCACATTGTCATTCGCGTTCAGAGATTTAGAGGTCAGCACGCCCCTGCAACGCCATAACATGTAGACCACCAAAACGATCAAGTTCAGCAAACCTGGACGTACTCTCATATGGCATGAGGTGGGAGCACGTAATGCACCCAGGAACCTTGTCTAACATGTTCATTTTGGTGCTCCAAGTATTACGGTATGGTGAATCATAATGTCGCATGTGCATACCGACCTTAGAATGTTTGAACACGTTACACCCACCGGTCAACACTATTGTGACACAGTAGTCTTTTCCCATACGCGTCTTTTCAGGGGTGCATTCGACCCTGACTTCATTTTAATGGATGACAACGCGCTACGGCATGGAACAGCGTAGGTGGAGGAACTCTTTAATGAGAGGATATTTGGCGAATGGACTTGCCTGTCCGTTCCGGCGACCTAAATCCCACGAGAACGTGTGCGATACGTTTGGGACACATACTGTAGCACGTCCACGAGACCTACGACCATGCGACCGTAGTCATCCTCGCTGTATGAGGAGTGGAACGGACTACAACAAAAACTCCTTACCAGCCATGTGGCGAGCACTGACACGTTGCAGAACATGTCTGGCCTTCTGTGGTGATCACACAGCATATTACGTACAATGTCACGCCTTTTTTAATGTCCAGATGTCCATCATAAAATGCGGTGACTTCAGTGTAATTTTTGTCTTTGAATAAAAGTGTCAATTCTGTTTGTTTCATTGCGTATTTCTTTCAGTCACATTCGATACTATACCATACTATACTGAAGAAGTTCTTCCTATGTATGGTTCAAGTTCCATCGAGCTACATTACTTGGCAGGGACACTTCATGAGAAACTTAGTTTGGTCCTTAAGTTTTAATCACCAGTGTACTTGTTCTACACTTGGTTACAGTGGCCACGTCCCATTATTAGCAGAAAGCATATACTGGACGACGTTTTGTAGAAAACAATTGCAGTGTTAAAATGCAAGGAATAGCCTTGTGGAGTCAGAGTGCGCTAATAATATTATTATTATTTGACCGATACAATATCTCACATGTCTTAATATAAAATTAGTGTAACAGTCATGCTCCTAGAATTAATTGGCGATTAGTACACTATTATCACTACTGTGAAAGCTCATTACTGTCGTTAATTTTTGTGATTCTGCTCTAACGCACCCATCTGTCTTTTTGTCTTCGTCTCTGGCTCGCGCAGGTCTTGGAAAATTCAACCACCCGCAGCCTACTTTGTCCTTCATATTAGCGTTCACGTGATTGGCGCGACCTCCAATTTATTGCGTTCCTAGATATACTTCACCAGACCTGGACCTGCGACTGCTCCTGCAGATGTTGCTCAGGGTCCCAGGAACGGCGGCTATAAGAAATTCCAGGAGAGGTTGTCAGCAGCTAGTCAGAAGCAAAGCTCCAGGAAGTTATTGCGCAACGTCCTCTTATTCCCTCTAGCTTGACTTCTTCGTGTGACTGGCGCACTGCTGCGAGGCCACCGTGCGTTTCTGCAGGAGCTACTCCGATTCTTCTTTATTCCAAGTAGATTTCGTACTTTTATTTCGTTCAGTCTGTGACAAAGCTTTCTTCCCTCAATATTTCGTGCCCTGTGTTTTAGTGAAAGAAATTTCTGCTAGCATCGACTACATGAGGCTCTCCACTATAATATGATGTTGAATTTCTGAATATCACAATCACATACATCGCTCTGTATTCGGATTATCCTTGTTTTATATCTTGTTGTCGGTTCGTATCTCACTGGAGAACACCTAATTACGACTTAGGCTACGTTTATTTTAAGCTCTTCAGTTCCTTCACATTCAGAGAAAAACTGTAAATTATACTTCCTGATGTAGCTGTATTCCGGAAAGCTGGTGTCGTAAACAGGGCGTATTTTTAGAATAGATACACTATTCGATCTGTAGCCCGACTCTCAGGAGGTACCTGTTCAGTAACAGAAGTAAACGATACCTAGTTGGTGATACTACCTAGCTTCTCTCATTCACTGGACCAACTGCCTTCCAATTGTTAGCATCCTGCTTACAGTACGAATCAGTGAATCAAACGGTGCACTGAATAATTGATCCTGCTAGGTCCTATTTAAAGACACGATCCCAGCAAGGAAACAGCATACTCTCGTGAAATGCACTATTTTCTGTGGACATGGTAAAAAAAGGAACAAGGCCACTTTTGCAAGCGAATTGTGTGGGAACTCTATTGGTGTGTTAGGTTGCTGTTACTGCCTACGATCAGAAGGGTCTTTGTGATCAGAGCGTCGTCTGTGATGCGAAGGAACCTATCTAATGGTCAGAAACATCTTAGCGAGAATTAATAATTGTAAATGGAGAGTAGTTTCATGAAAATTAAAATCGTCCAAAATACTTCAGCACGGAAAGAATAACATAACTTCCTCTTCCCTCTTGTCTCGAAAATTATAGAAAATCATTATTTAAATTTTATCACTGGTTAGTTAATATCTTATTATGTAAACAAAATCACAGTTCAGTCTAATCGAGTGTCCATGGATTTTAGTTTTACAGTTATACTGTCATCTCCACACCTTTGGGTGCCACATTAATACATCCTGGACCAATCGAGGTGGCCGAGTGCTAAGACATTGGGCTCTTATTCTAGAGGGTGGTGGTTCGAATTTCCGTCTGCCAATCCAAATTATAGTGTTTCGTGATTTCTCAAGGCTAGTGCTGGGACAGTTTCTTTAAAGAAAGCGCGGACGATTCCATTTCGTTTCCTTCCCCAATCAGAGCTTGTGTCTGGTGTCTTATGACTTCTTCGTTGATGGAGCGGTAAATTCTAATTTTCCTTTCTTCCTTTTCTTCCAGTATCCTTGAATAATTTCAGAAAGTGTGTCGCTAAGAGCTAAAATTTCCAGTATAGCGGTCAACATATGCTGAAACACTTCTAACCGCTCGTCTCTTGTGTATCTATTCATTCGTCTGTAGCCTGTGGAACGTGTATTGGTGTACGATATCATAAGTGTAGGATTAGGTTCAGCTTGCGTTTGCAAACTGCAGAATCTTGTTAATTTACTTTCCTTCCCAAAACATGTTACAGTACATACACAAGGTGTCATCAAAAAATAAAGAGAATTATTTAATTTCACATCTTTATGCATTCGATTCTCAATTTTTTTATTTGTTACTTACACATGTTCCTGATATATGCTCACATTTTCAGTGGTTTAGAATATATAGTTTATTGTTGACCGTCGAAAAGGTTAAACGTGTTTTCAAGTGTTCGGTTAAATTTTGCTTGCAGTATAGAATGAAGTGGAGCACCACATTCGAAATGTTGACTTTAGCTTTTGGCGAAGGTACTATGAGTAAGACAAGAAATTATGAGCGGTATAAACGTTTCAACGACGGTCGAGAAGACGTTGGAGACGACGTCCTTCCTAGACGCCCTAGGACATCAATAACTAACGACAATATAGAAGAAGTAAAGAAAATGGTTGTGGAAAGTCGCCGAGTCACGATCATAGAGGTTGCTGATGATATTAGCATATCCTTTGACTCATGCCAATAAATTTTTTTGCATCTTTTGGGCACGAAACGTGTAGCAGTGAAGTTTGTTCTGAAATTGTTGAATTTCGATCAAAACCGACGTCGCGTAGACATCGCTCAGGAATTACTGAATAAAGTCGACAACGATTCAGAACTTCTAAGAAATATTATAACAGGCGATGAAAATGTCTATACGGGTATGATGTCGAAACCAAGGCCCAGTCCTTCCAATGCAAACATGAGCCAAGACGAAAAAAGTTCGACAAGTTTGATAACATTCTGACGTTCTTCTCATTGTTTTCTTCGGTTACAATGAGATAGTGCATCATGAGTTCTTGTCTGATGGTCGTACGGTCAATGAAAAAGACTGCCTGGAAGTCTTTCCCCGTTTGCTTGAAGCAGTCCAAAGGAATCTATCAGAATTGTGGCCAAAACACTGGTGGAAACTGTATCAGGATAATGCTCCCGCCCACACCTCAATGCTTTATCGAGATATTTTGGCAAAAAAGAAAACCTTTATGTTGCCAGAGCCACCGTAATCGCCAGACATGGTCCCCTGCGACTTCTTTCTGTTCCCGAAGCTAAAGGGAACCATGAAAAGACGACGTTTCTCCACCACTGACGAGATAAAAACAGAATCGCTGAAGGTGGTGAGTGACATAACGAAAGGTGAGTTCCAGAAGTAGTTCTAACACTGGAAAAAGCGCTGGCACAAGTATATTATGTCTATGGGGGATTACTTTGAAGGAAACCAAGTCGAAGTTAATGAATAAATAGAGAGTCTTTAAGGAAAACAATAACGTCCGTTAGTTTTTGCTTACACCTTGTATGCTGAAACGGATGGTGGCACGTGTGCTGAAAAACGTTTGGGCAAGTACAGTTTCCATTATGAAGGGGAGCAATATCATTTTTTTTCCTAGAAACACAGCTGCTACTTGAGTGCCAATAAGCAAAGGATAGTTAGGTAGAATAATAAGAAATTAAATTAATGGACCGATGAAATGTGGTGCATAACAGGCTGATATTTCAAACATGCAGGCATGGCCAGACACCAAAACATTCGGGCGCACAGCTGTGTTTTCTTCTCTTTCGCTTCCTCCCTGTGAACAAAATAGAATGCGAAATATTCCAGCGACCCTGTTTCTTGTTGACACGCTGCGAGTTTTTATACACACACACACACACACACACACACACACACGAGCGCGCGCGCGCGCACGCACGCATAGTGGACGCATTGTGGCACGTCGAGATTCTAATGCGCACGACGCTGTTTCCGATTTACTGATGCAAATTATGAGTTGCCACGCGCCTGATTGCAGGGCGTATGGGTTTTGTAGTTCAGCTACGCGGCTGCATCGCCTCCCATGGGTGTTACTACGCGTTGTTTACATGCTTGATGCTAGCGGTTTTTCACTGAAATCGATAACGCGCCGAGGTATTTTACGGAGCGATGGCCGACCCCGCATATCTCGATGTCGAGTAATACTCCTACACTTTTTATTTTATCTTCTAGCACAAGAATTATCTGATAAATTACAAGCAAACACAATTCTCGTTTTCCTACGGTGATTACTCAAGATGTTGTGTAGATGTGTCCTGTCTATGTTTCGAATCTCTCTGTGCAACACAAATTCTGCTGTATTTCTGTCTGTTAGTAACACATGAGCTACTTTATTCCTTCGCTGTGAACGTATTCTTTCAGAAATGATGTCATAAGAACTGAGTAAAAAAATGAGAACGGACTTACAGCGACGATGGAAAGTGATTTTTATTGACTTCTGTTGCTGAAACCTAAAAGCAACTTTTTAAAGTCTTATTATCTATAAGGTGGCCCAATCACATACTTACAAACATAATAAAGCTAAAATAAATACAGGGTGTATCTAAGTACGGGGTGTATCTAAATACCCTTTACAGTCTTCGAGGATAGGTCTCTCACACCAAAACAAGACAAAGTCCAGTAAACCTAAGTTCTAAACTGCGTGAAACACATCTCTTCCAGTGCGAACTTTTTGCTTTCCGTATTTTTGGAGGAGGTGGTATGAATTAAAAAAAGAAAGAAGTGAAATAAATATGGGTTCTATAATGCATACTTTAAAAGATACGAGTACTTGCTCATCTTCGTCACTGTGAAACATATGTCTTCTATTGAAAAGGTGCTTATAGCTCTTAAGGTACTCGTTTTAGAGCCTGTGTTTACTGGACACTTTTTTTTGTTTTGTTTTGTTTGGTCCATACTGTCTCCTCCCAAAATATGGAAAGCAAAGAACTCGCAGTAGAAAAGATGTGTTTCACAGTATCGAAGATCAAGAAGTTTTCGTAGCTCATAAGGTATGCATTTTAGAGTCCATGTTGATATACCTTTTTTTTCTTTCTTGTGTAAGTATCCTGACCTCCTGTCCTCAAAAGCCCGTAAAGGAAATTTGTCAAAATCTTTATATTAATTAAGGTGTTACATGATTACAGTACCCAGCTTCATAATTAGTTTACAACTATAGCAACTGCGATTCCTGTCACATTACAGCACTAAAATATTTAAGAGTTATCTCTTATATAGCTCTTTTTATTTTGTTGAAGATGATGTGCATGTTCTTAAAACGTGTCTTAATGCTAATAGCACTGGGATTGTGATCGAGAACTGATTCTCCAATCGACTGATGTCCCTGATTAAAAGTCTCATATTCTTACGTTTTACGCAGCCAAAGAAATTGTGGTGTAAGTTTTCCTCTTGACCGTCTTTTTAACGAAACATGCACTGTCGCTGAGCATCAGCTGCGTGCTATCTGTTCTGAACACTCTTGTGCCACGTGACATTTTACTGTCTTTTTCACTCAGCTTGGGAGGAGGTGTAGCCATTGTCGATGTCGCGCCACTAGTTGCCTAACAGTATGCGATGTCCCATTCGGCATGTAGCGTGCAAGAAGTGAAGTTTCACTGGTTGCCCCGGAGCCAGTGTTGCCCCTACTCGCTCCTTTTACATCAGACTGTGACGGAGTCGGCAGCTTTAGATAGCGTCGACCCCGTTGGAGTGTGAGTGGGTAGGTTTAAGCTTGTCAGGGTGGTTGCTCTGACGCCATCATCCCGAGAGAATTGTTTCACCAGTGAGGAGCAGGCGCAAATTTAGCAGTACTCATTTTGCAACCCGATACATGTATTAGACTCGAACGGGGTACAGCAAAACTCCATGTTCGGCAAGTTGGACGGGGATCGAACCCACGACTTTCTATGGCGGTATAGTCAGGCCCCCAGCCACGGCTGTAAACAGCAAGACATGGCTCAGAGCAGAGCATACCGAAGGCACCTTCATTGCTTAATGAATGCTGGCGGCACAGCAGTACTTCATTGCTACATGATGAGTAGATGTTGCTAGCCTCTTCGGCAGCAGCGTGTGACGAAGACGGTGTCATCCAAGGCGTGATCTCGGGCTACTAATATTTGGCTGCTAATGTCTGGCGATGGCAGTCACTAGGTGTCCGATGGTTGGTAGGGTCCCAGTTCGACCGTCAAGTCTGTTGGTCCTAGATGCAAGACAGAATGGCAAGTGGTCCCGTTGAACGATGCTGATTAATGCTGATGGCTGCACCAGTGGGAGGTGACTGAACGCCGACGCTTTCCCGAACCACATGGAGATAGCGCTCTCTGCAGTAGTAGCTGACACGTTTCCTTTGCTGGCTGGGCGGGCGCCATTAATACAGGATCTGACATAGCGTGTTCTCCTGCAGACGCTCCAGGTCTCACCTAGTGTAATGCTGAACTTCCGCCCTGGATTTCGGTAACACCGCTGATTGCCGAACAGTGGGGCCTGACGTGTGACGTACTGTTTGCAGTAGCCCATAGCAGCTATGCGGTCATCCAGGCAGCACCTTTAACGAGCTGGCTAGCAGTCTTACACTAATCTGGACTCTATCACGATGTCTGCGAGCAAAAGCGAAAAACTCAGTGTTCGTTTGGTGCCATGGTAAATAGTAAATCGCAGTGATGCCATGCTGGGCCCACTGTACGTGGAAAGTCGTGCAATTTTGTTGTCATGTTGAAATACTCGATCTTCTGTTGAAAAGCTAATATAAAAAAATAGTTTCACTTTCATCTACGTTTATTGAACGAAGTTACTGGCTTTGAATTTTAGTCACACAGCTACCTTCACTCCATGACCTTTTCTCTCGTTTACAGTTACACTTAAAGTTTCACATCTTGTAACTCCCTCGTGTCATTCAGTTCATAAAAACGAATGGTCGGTGCTATTAAGTAGGGGAGTAGGTTCAAAACGTTCGTTACAAAGCTGAAAAAATGTTCATATGTCTGTGAATTCCTAAGGGACCAAACTGCTTAGGCCATCGATCCCTAGACTTACACACTACGTAAACTAACTTAAACTAACTTATGCTAAGAACAACACAACGGGAGGGACCACGCAGTCCGTGACATGACGCCTCAAACAGCACGGCCACTCCGCGCAGCTCTCACAAAGCTGCTAAAACGTTGTCGTTATGGTTTTCAGACCGAGGACTGGTTTTATGCTGCTTTCAAGCCTAGGCCAAAAAATTCTGGGATGGTTCTTTTGGAAAGGAGGCGACTGATTTATTTCCCCATCCTCCCCCATTCTGAGCATGTGCTCCGTTTCAACGATCTTGTCTAATGACCTTCGACAGGACATTAAACATTAACATTATTTACTTTTCCTTTCTTCCTCTTCATATTTACAGCGTCGATACAACAGATTTTGACACCGCTTGGGAGCCAGTCCGTTGTACTGTGTTGTTATTTGAAGAGATTCACTGCCACGAGTCTTGTTGTGTTCAACACGAAGCAGGAAAAAATATGAAGTTTTAAACTGCAAAATTAATACGTTTGACGGTAATTCCTCCACGTTGATACTTTGAAAGTATGTTTGGTCTTTTCTCTGTGTCATGTAGAAGTAGATGTGCGTAAGGGGTGTTATGGGTTACACCACTGACATCGAAGCAACCAGAGATTCACACGAAACATCTGAATTCCGAAAAACAGTTCTGGCACTTGATGTCTGGACATCATTCGCGTCAATTGTATCAATTCACGCATTCACACAATCAATTTCTCTCGACACTTTAGCGACGTAATCCACCGATTTGTCCATTTAAGATTGTGTTCTTTAGCACGGAGATAGCCTATCTAAACTCTTTGTTGAATAACATAACGTCGAGCGAGTAGCCAAGATCAGAAGACAGATACTTCACTAGACAACTACCAAAGATCTCTGATGAAAGGAGCACTACGAGTTGGAAAAGTATGACGTGTGTATGTATATTCTTAAATTAGAGGATAGTTTTCAGATTTTATTTACTGCAAAATTTAAAATTTTATTTTATTATTCAGAAAATGTGTAATATGTCTCAAGATATATCTATCGAAATATTGTCCTTGTGGGTAATATCGTCCACAAGTGTGTTGACGGCAACATTCACATGAACTCTGGTTTCATGTGGTCATCTACGAAACTTTGGAGTACCACTATAGTAAGAGAAAAGACCGTGACGGATTTGAGGCCTTGTTCACCATTCCTTTGCTTCTATTTCTGCTCGGAAACGACCAGATAATAACTAGTAATGTCTTATGGTTGATCCCTTTGGAAGGGACTTAAATAGTAAAGCCAACTTATAACATTTTTAAAGTTTTTCATGTCCTCCCTTTCTTAGGTCTGTCGAATTAACAGTATGCTTAATATAGCCCATAAGCCAAATATAGTAGGAACTTTCATATTGTGGGTCATGTGCCAGTATACGCTTCATTTTTTCAGTTGCTTTACCTCAATCTTATCTGTTTAATATATTGTCCATTTTTAAGTGCAGCGTTTCTAAGCTCCAGAATGATAATAACAATAGGCAGAAAATGTCCGATTTAACTTGTCAGACTGCATATTGAAATACCTGAAACTTGAAAATATGTTTGGAGTACAAAGGTCAACTACTCGAGACTTCGATAGAGACGGCAAATAAGTGGAACTCAGTAGAAAGCACGGAGCACGAGAGACAGTAACTTTAGAAGCTGAGCTTCTTAATTACTGTATCTATAATTAAAAGATTATTTTTGGTGTTACTCGGAATGGCACAAAGCATCGTAACGAAGTTATGTGGAACAATTATTCCGATCCATTTTTTTTAAACCAACCAATGTTGCCAACCGCAGGAGGTATGATAATTGTTTTCGCTAAAAAAAAAAGCGAGGTTTTCTCAATCTTAGAAACAGTACTTAAAAAATATCGATTAGACCATGTTTTTCAGTTACATACAGTGAATCCATAATGGACTGTGTTATGCGAACTTCAACTGTTAATTGAAATGAAATAAATGTAATCCTCTATCAGTGAAAAAGTTATTACGCCATCCACTACGCGTTGCGACACACGTATTGGGTAAAGAAAACACTTTGAGACTGACATAGACTTGCATTTTCTTATGTTAAATCATGTCTTGATCTTTATATGAAATCACAATGCACAGTGCAGAAAGATCTTGACTTAACTATAAGTACAGGTGTAGAATTGGTAAGTCTTATAACAGTGATCCGCATTTCACGTGATAGAAAATGTTACGAAGAGAGGTAGGTGAAATTACAGATCATTTTCGGAAATAAGCAGTTCCGAAGTTATCAAAATCGGTTGAATAATTCCACCCAGTAAAAGTATAGAAGAAACTGATTTTTGTAAACTACACTAGGATCGTTCTGTGTGATACTTATTAAGATTTCTTCTTCATCTCTACTCACAGGAGGGGCAAATAAAAAGTACTCAAGTACGAGTGCTATCACTTATTTGCGTCAAGCTTCAGGTAGTTTGATGATGACTAGGTCCACAGCTATCGTGAATTTTTTTAAACGAAATCATTCCTCTTTTGGCTGTTAAGACATTATTTATTGCGACTGCAAATTTGATATATGGTCATTTTGAAGCGTCATGGCGTACCGTAACCCACTCAGTAACATAAAGCTGTGACATACTGTGTAAGAGAATTTACATGTGGTGTTGTGAATTTATCCGCCGTTCCAAATACCATTCACTTTATAAGGCTGATGAAATAATGATACAAACACTTAAGTCTAAATTTCATGTATCAGGCGTGTAAAATGGATCACAAAAGCGTCAGAAACGTAAACATACGTGACAACATGTAAATATAAATGATATTTTAACAGCCAAAAGCGGAATCATTTCATTTCAGTTCTTTATGTTGTTCCGCCGGACGGTTGCATGACGGATCATTGCGCAATTTACTTAAACTGGCATCGGAAAACTAGTTTTAGCACTCATTTATTAAATTTAACGCTATTTTTAAAGGTCAGCGTCCCGCCCAATACTTTGTGCATAGGCAAATTAGTTGCTGCGAGCTTAAATTTTGTTCCTATTCTCTGTTAATGGTAACAGAAGCAGGAAGAGTGGGGTATTACGATGGTACAATTAGGACTGTGCGATTAAGAGGTACTATAACTCTTCCAGAAAGTTTCAGCGTTCCCGGTAACATGAAGTAAACGAAACGTGTCGGTTTAGAGTGGCATCTAGAGTTATACATAAACTCCGTTTCATGCTAAAACAGAACATTTCTTGTCAGTTCATAAAATAATGTGTAAACTATTACGAAACTTCTGTGAATATTTTTCCAGTGCTCATTTGCTTCACACGCTGTGAATACTTGCTCCAGTACTCCTCTTATTAAAAAAGCTTGTAGGTATTTTTTTTTTTTGGAAACCGCATTCATCTATATATGGAATTCACAAATTGGGTCTGACCGATAAGTAATGTGTGTGTTTTTAAAACACTGGCTCAAAATGGCTCTGAGCACTATGGGACTTAACTGCTGAGGCCATCAGTCCCCTAGAACTTAGAACTACTTAAACCTAACTAACCTAAGGACATCACACACATCCATGCCCGAGGCAGGATTCGAACCCGCGACCGCAGCGGTCGCGCGATTCCAGACTGTAGCGCCTAGACCCGCTCGCCCACTCCGGCGGGCTTAAAACACTGACTCAGACTTCCATGACTGCTAGTGGAAGAACATGTTATTTACTTATTTTCGAACTGTTCATCACCTGTTAGCTGCTGAGACGTGACTGATGCTTTACAGTAACGCATGAGTCCGAATCCAAATGGAGTTACTCACCTTCACCGCATTAACAACGGACCAGAATAGGCAAACTAAACTCTAATATACAATAAAGAAAGCAGTCTGGCGGCGGTATATCCCCGCATCTGTTGCCACTGACTGGACGTCGAGTTCTGGAACAAATATACGACACGTAAGAGAATCACTGAAATATCGTGGCTACCCATTTTACGTTCCAAACAAATTCCCAGTAACGACTTAAAATCTTACTTGTTTGCGTATAATGAAAAGTTATATATTTCCTTAGTTTGATTAATTTAAACAATGAGTGCCCAAATTTAAAAATTGGTAAACATTGTTACATTAAAACTCAATTAACCGTCTAGGAAATATTTAATACCGGAGGTAAAAGGAGGAACTCTTATTGCTTTCGTTTAACTTCAGAGCCCCATCAACACGGTCTCTGAAGAAGCAACAGAATTTAATTTAAGTTTAGAAACAGAGAGAGAGAGAGAGAGAGAGAGAGAGAGAGAGAGAGAGAGACACTAAAACACGCTAGTCTGCTGAGAGGTAAACCCTTTTATAAGAATTATTTAGTAGTGCAGATGAGACGAAAGCTGCTATTTGCGGAGCTGAAGTAGAAAAGCGGCTAGAGAGCTTCTTTACCAGCGCCTCGGTCTCGGCTGCGGCTCAAATCTTGTAGTGCGTGTTCCGAACAAGGCAGGGAATTTGTAGCGTGAAAGGCGCCCACTTGTGGGCCAAACGTAGTGAGACGGCATATGAAATTTCTCCCACCTCTTATTTCCCAGAGGATTCTCTTCCTCGTGAGATACAGGAGAATAGGTAACAAGGTGAGACGAATGGACGATGGATCGAAGAAGACAATCTTTTTATCCAGTTACTACTCGGAATGTGCATAGGAATAGAAGTCGATTTCACGTTAGGGGAGCTAATTCTATTAAAAGTGTTTCCTGCAGCGTAGTCATAATATGTATTTTGCAGAGAGATGCCTCAGCGCGTCCAAGGACATATACACAAACGCAAGAGGATAGCATTCTACAATTACAATTATCTTTCTCTTATGTTGATATCTACCGCTGTTTCCGCCATTTTGGACGTAGGGATGCGTAGTATGTTTCTGGTTTAACAACGCGGCGTGGAAACACAGAAGGGTGCGAAAACAATTACACTGACATGTACAAGTACATAACCCAATGAAAACGAACTATTTTGAATGGTAAAGGTGGATTTTAACGCTGTTATTTGTTTATTTACTTAACCTGATCTGATTAGGACCATCAGGCCCTCACTTACATTGGATCAAATTTTCACACACACATTGCTTTTTTACGTCATAGTTTCCTAAAAATAACTATTTTAGTATTAGAAATAGCTTCAAAATTATTTGAGTGTCTGAACTGGCAATGTGAGTTAATTATACTGACTATGAATCAATCAAATCAATACTGGCAGTACTTGTACTACTGCAGCTGCGGCCAATAACTGTGATAATACAAATAATAAACAATAATGACGATCTTAATGCCAATAATGATTGTGGAAGATATTAAGGAGACGGTACCAGCCAAGAATACTGGGAAAAGACGAAGATCTGGTTGGAAAGAAGTATGTACAAGGGTAACTAGAGCTTACAGGGACAAATGTAACCCTTATTATGGCGTTAGTAGATATATCATTAAATGTCTTTTGGAGCTGGAGATATTATGCAGCTCTCAAATATGTGGGATGTTATTCCAGAGTCGGATTCCTGCTACTGAGAAGGACTTCGAGATAGTGGCTGAACGGTGGAGTGAGACAGAAAGGATTTTGCTGTGATGGGAACGGGTGTTTCTGTCATGTTATTTAGATAAGAATGTTAACGTCCAGGAGAGATATGAAGGATAGTGTTCGCTGATAAGACAGTGGAGAACGCAGAAGGTATGGAAATCTCTACGCTTGGGTGCACGCGGCCAAGATAGCTGTGCATACAGTGGTGAAATGTGATCAAGGAGACGAAAATCACAGATATAATGAACACAGTCGTTCATAATCAGATTCAAGCGTCGTGAGCTTTCGTGGGAAAGGGCTTACAGGATAACATCGCTGAAATCAATAACAGGAAGAATAAATCTTTGTACAAGTTTCTTTTTCAGGTCAAGAGGGAACATCTTTTTATAATTTTGTAGGGCATAGGGAGTTTCTGCTGCACTTCGCACGTTGCAGTTTTGTGATCAGTCCAATTCAGATTTTCATCTATTATTACTACTAGACTATTTGCTAAAGTAGAGAAGTCGATGTTTGTCCCATTTAGGATCCGGGATGGTAGAGGTTCCCGATATTTCGAGCTAACGAGCCTAGAATCACCAGCCAGTACCGCTCGGGTTTTGGACTGGTTGAGCTTCAACCCTACGTCCTGGACCCATTTTTATAGTGCACACAGGCCATATGGAGATTATCGATAGTTGTCTTCAGGTTTATTGCTTTTGCCTTTAGATAGAACTGGAGGCCATCAGCACACATCGTTTATGTACGGTGAAAATAGTATAGGACCTTTACGGTGGCGGACATCACGCATTGCTGGCGAGACGTCAGTTAAGAGAGAAACCATTGCACTGCTCTTGGCCCAAAATTTAGTCCGCTAAGTTTGGCAAGTAAAATGTTGAAGTTGAAAGTTTCAAAAGCTTTGCTCAAGTCTAAAAAGCACATAATAGTTGCCCCTTGTGCATCCATAGAAAGCTTCATTAAGCTTCGTTAAGGCTTTATTAAGGCGTACGATGTGCTGCGATGTTTACGGAAACCTGGTTGGTATTCGTCCTGTAGATTGTTTGTAGGTATGCGGTTTCTTAGTTGGTCGCAGGCTATATATTCTAAGCCTTGGACAGTGCAGGGAGAAGGAAATAGGTCTATAAATAGAGGATGCTGTGGTAACGTACTTTTTAGGTAGTGGCTTAACTAGTCCCTGTTTCCAGGCCTCAGACAAAATATTTGTGGTTAAGGAATGGTTGGATGTATCTGTTACATTGAGAGGTAGTTGTTGTTGTGGTCTTTAGTCCTGAGCCTGGTTTGATGCAGCTCTCCATGCTACTCTATCCTGTGCAAGCTTCTTCACCTCCCAGTATCTGTTACATTGAGAGGTAGTTGTTGTTGTTGTTGTGGTCTTTAGTCCTGAGCCTGGTTTGACGCAGCTCTCCATTCTACTCTATCCTGTGCAAGCTTCTTCACCTCCCAGTATCTACTGCAGCCTACATCCTCCTGAACCTGTTTAGTGTATTCATCTCTTGGTCTCCCTCTACGATTTTACCCTCCACGCTGCCCTCCAATACTAAAAGTGGTGATCCCTTGATGTCTCAGAACATGTCCTACCAACTGATCCCTTCTTCTAGTCAAGTTGTGCCACAAGCTCCTCTTATCCGCAATTCTATTCAATACCTCCTCATTAGTTATGTGACCTACCCATGTAATCTTCAGCATTCTTCTGTAGCACCACATTTCGAAAGCTTCTATTCTCTTCTTGTCTAAACTATTTATCGTCCACGTTTCACTTCCATACGTGGCTACACTCCATACAAATACTTTCAGAAACGAATTCCTGACATTTAAATCTATATTCGATGTTAACAAATTTTTCTTCTTCAGAAACGCTTTCGTTGCCACTGCCATTCTACATTTTATATCCTCTCTACTTCGACCATCATCAGTTATTTTGCTATCCAAATAGCAAAACTCCTTTACTACTTTAAGTGTCTAATTTCCTAATCTAATTCCCTCAGCATCACCCGACTTAATTCGACTACATTCCATGATCCTCGTTTTGCTTTTGTTGATGTTCATCTTACACCCTTCTTTCAAGACACTGTCCATTCCGTTAAGCTGCTCTTCCACGTCCTTTGCTGTCGCTGACAGAATTACAATGTCATCGGCGAACCTCAAAGTTTTTATTTCTTCTCCATGGATTTTAATACCTACTCCGAACTTTTCTTTTGTTTCCTTTATTGCTTGCGCAATATACAGATTGAATAACATCGAGGATAGGCTACAACCCTATCTCACTCCCTTCCCAACCACTGCTTCCCTTTCATACCCGTCGACTCCTATAACGGCCATCTGCTTTCTGTACAAATTGTAAATAGTCTTTCGCTCCATGTATTTTATCCCTGCCACCTTCAGAATTTGAAAGAGAGTATTCCAATCAACATTGTCAAAGGCTTTCTCTAAGTCTACAAATGCTAGAAACGTAGGTTTGCCTTTCCTTAATCTTTCTTCTAAGTTAAGTCGTGGGGTTAGTATTGCCTCACGTGTTCCAACATTTCTACGGAATCCAAACTGATCTTCCCCGAGTTCGGCTTCTACCAGTTTTCCCATTCGTCTGTAAAGAATTGGCGTTGGTATTTTGCAGCTATGACTTATGAAACTGATAGTTCGGTAATTTTCACATCTGTCAACACCTGCTTTCTTTGGGATTGGAATTATTATATTCTTCTTGAAGTCTGAGGGTATTTCGCCTGTCTCATACATCTTGCTCACTAGATGGTAGAGTTTTGTCAAGACTGGCTCTCCCGAAGCCGTCAGTAGTTCTAATGGAATGTTGTCTACTCTCGGGGCCTTGTTTCGACTCAGGTCTTTCAGTGCTCTGTCAAACTCTTCACGCAGTATCATATCTCCCATTTCATCTTTATCTACATCCTCTTCCATTTCCATAATATTGTCCTCAAGTACATCGCCTTTGTGTAGACCCTCTATATACTCCTTCCACCTTTCTGCTTTCCCTTCTTTGCTTAGAACTGGGTTTCCATCAAAGCTCTTGATATTCATGGAAGTGGTTCTCCTTTCTCCAAAGGTCTCTTCAATTTTCCTGTAGGAAGTATCTATCTTATCCCTAGTGAGATAAGCCTCTACATCCTTACATTTGTCCTCTAGCCATCCCTGCTTAGCCATTTTGCACTTCCTGTCGATATCATTTTTGAGACGTTTGTGTTCCTTTTTGCCTGCTTCATTTACTGCATTTTTATATTTTCTCCTTTCGTCAATTAAATTTAATCTTTCTTCTGTTACCAAAGAGTTTCTACTAGCCCTCGTCTTTTTACCTTCTTGATCCTCTGCTGCCTTCACTTCTTCATCCCTCAAAGCTACCCATTCTTCTTCTACTGTATTTCTTTCCCCCGTTCTTGTCAATTGTTCCCTTATGCTCTCCCTGAATCTCTGTACAACCTCTGGTTTAGTCAGTTTATCCAGGTCCCATCTCCTTAAATTTCCACCTTTTTGCAGTTTCTTCAGTTTTAATCTACAGTTCATAACCAATACATTGTGGTCGGAGTCCACATCTGCCCCTGGAAATGTCTTACAATTTAAAACCTGGTTCCTAAATCTCTGTCTTACAATTATATAATCTGTCTGATACCTTTTAGCGGTAGTAGGTCAATAATAATCTTATCATTTGACTGTGATGCCATTATGTCCAATGTCATTGCGGTCTGATACGCATGAAGGCGTTTTTCGATGGTGTTCTAAGTAACATGCTTCAGATACAATTTTGCGTGGCTGCAGCGTTTATCCCCATCATGTAACCAAGGAGTCTCTGTTTCGTTTGTAGTTCAGTTGTGGGTAATGTCAAGTATCGCTTCAATTCTTCAGCTGGTACAATGGCTTCAGCTGCAGCGTTAACTTCGTCTATACCTAGACAACGCAGGTTTTTGCGTAGGACATCTTGTCTGTTTCTGTTGTCGGTTCATGTAAGAGCATCTCTCAGTTATGCATTTCTCACAGATTGTCCGAGTTCGTTCCGCTTCTGCTTGTAAGCAATATGGATTTTAGGCGTATGGTGTAGTTATTATGCCAGATGTGCAGCGTGTTTGCAATTCATGAGCGGCTTTAATTCTTCAGTTAGCCAAGGTGAAGGTTTCCAGTCTTTAGGAGAGCATATTTGTCATAAAACTGAGTAAGTTTGTCAGTAAATCTATGAAGTTTTTTCGTTTATGTCTGAGAAGGGAATAGAAGATATTCACCAAACTACTTCTTGCAAGGCATTCCAGATATGCTCAATAATGTTCATGTCTAGGGAGTTTGGTAGCGAGCGGAAGTGTTTAAACTTAGAAGAGTGTTCCTAGAGCCACTGTGTAGCAATTCTGGAAGTGTGGGATGTCGCATTGTCTTCCTGGAATTGCCCAAGTACGTGCACAATGGACATGAATGGATGCAGGTGATCAGACAGGATGCTTACGTACGTGTCACCTGTCATAGTCGTATCAGGGGTCCCATATAACATCAACTGCAAATGCCCCATACCATTACAGAGCCTCCACCAGCCTGAACAGTCCCCTGCTAAGATGCAGGGTCCATTGATTCATGAAGATATCTCCATACCCGTACACGTCCATCCGCTCGATTCAGACTCGTCCGACCAGTCAACATGTTTCCAGTCATCAACAGTCCTATGTCGGTGTTCACGACCCACGCGAGGGGTAAAGCTTTGTGTCGTGCAGTCGTTAAGGGTACACGAGTAGCTTCGGCTCCGGAAGCCCATATCGATGACATTTCGTTGAATGGTTCGTTCGCTGACACTTGTTGATGGCCCAGCATTGAAATCTGCATCAATTTGCGGAACGGTTGCTCTTCTGTCCCGTTGAACGATTCTCTTCAGCCGTCGTTGGTCCCGTTCTTGCAGGATATTTGTCCGGCCACAGCGGTGTCGGGAGTTTTGATGTTTTACCGGATTCTCTGATATTCACGGTATACTCATGAAATGGTCGGAAGGGAAAATCCCCATTTCATTGCTACCTCGAAAATGCTGTGTCTCATCGCTCGTGCGCCGACTATAACACCATGTTCAAACTCACGTAAATCGTGATAACCTGCCATTGTAGCAGCAGTAACCGATATAGCAACTGCTCAGACACTTGTTGTCTTATATAGACGTTTCCGAACTCAGCGCCCTATTGTGCCTGTTTATATATCTATGTATTTGAATACGCATGCCTATACCAGTGTATTTGACGCTTCAGTGTATATTTTACTCGTTTATTTTCATTAATGTTGAATATGCGTAGAACAATAGGTGATAAATCAGAGCGTCTGTACACCCCTACTCCTGCCCTCGTCGGCTGCATCTGTTGAGCCTTAGAAAGATATGTCCGTCTTGATTTACCAAACTTATGGGAATGCTTGGGTAGAGCCGGTTCTCCGACAGAAGTATTACATGGATGTATATGTACTATAATATATGACGGGACTTGTTGAGATAATCTGACAGAGATTGGAAATTTGCGTGAGTAGTAAGGAGCTTAGCGCATTAACGTGAAAGCTCGCAAAGATGTCTCTGCAGGACATAAACGACCCTGTGTCACGAGGGTGGTGGAACAAAGCATACCGGGGCGCTCTGCGGTAGGGGAGCGAGAGTTCCCGGAAGTGGAGGCGACGGGTATCTTCAGGGAGAGGCGAGATTCTGTGGCCGAGGATAGCATGCTTTGACAGCGCTCGTTAAACAGGAGACTGGTGTCAAGAGCAGAAACTTGCTAAACATAGCTAGAACGATCTGGGGCGCAACAGTCTGAAAACAATACAAACGGAATAAGAACGAAGTGTACTATTAATGGTTCTAATGATGAGTAACAACAGTGATGTAATACGAAATTGTTTAACAGACAGTAAAATTAACGGACTGAATAATTACGAGTGTAAGTCAATTATTATCCGCAATTTAGTTACATTTTTGTTTATTTTTGTAGTACTGTTGTTTTACGTCGGTAACACATGCTTTGTTTATTTGTTGTTACATCTTTGCAATTTTTAAGCTTCTAGGTTAGTTTCGTTATCGTCACCATGCTGTTAATCATGGCTGCTCCGCTGTCTATTTGCACCAAAGAAGAGCAACGTTCAGTGATCGGTTTTTTGTGGTCGGAAGGCGTATCAGGGGTCGAAATTCATCGAAGACTTTCGGTATAGTGCGGCAACAGCGTTTTGCCACAACGGAGTGTCGACGAACGGATTGAAAAATTCCGTATATGGTCGCACAAGTGTTACGCACGATGAAGGAACCGAACGACCGTTTACCGCCACAAATGAAGAAACCATTGAGCTTTCACATGAAATGATCTCTTAGACAGACGATTACGTATTGACGAAGTGGCACATCGTATGCGCGCTACTCACGGTCCTGCCTACGAAATCATCCACAACAGACTTGGGTTTCATAAAATTTGTGCAAGGTGGGCCCCAAAACGACTCACACAGTTGCGTAATCAAACGCACTTGGACACCCGCAAAAAATATTTTGATCGCTATGGTAACGAATGGGACACTGGTGACGAAACACGGATGCATCATTACGAGCCGGAGAATACACGGCAGAGTATGGAATGAAAACATCCAAATTCGCCGCGCAAGGAAAAGTTCAAGACCCAACCGTTTGCAGGAAAACTGATGCTTACTGTTTTTTGGGCGCACAGGGTCCAGTACTGGAACATTATGGGGAAAGGGGCACAACAATGAACAGTGTACGTTACAGTGAGATGCTTACCTCCAGGCTAAAACCTGAAACTATAAGCAGATGACGAGGATTGCTGTCAAAAGGTGGTGTGTTGTTGCCCGACAATGCCCGTCCGCATACTGCTGCCCACACTGCTTAAACGCTCCAGAAACTCTAATTTTGAAGTACTGGATCGTCCTCTATGTAGTCCCGATCTTGTCCCTTCTGACTATTATTTGTTTGGTCCACTAAAACAGGCACTAAGGGGCCGTCGAGTTGTCTCGGACGAAGCAGTGAAAGAAGCGGTGCATTCCTGGCTCACAGCTCAACCGAGAACCTTCTTTTATGAGGGCATCAGGAAACTTGTACAAATATGGACCAAGTGCGTTGAAACGCAAGGAGGCCATCTCTAAAAATGATGTTGTTTTAAGATTCCCGATTACAAAAAAATTTTATAACTACTTTACGGATAATAATTGACTTACCCTCGTAATCATCTGAATTATACCTGGATCTAAATAACAAAGTGATTGACGTCTAGCTCTTCACAGGGTTACTAACATAGCAGCAGCCAATCAGAGAACACGCTTGGCCGCGCTTCGTGTTCCGTTCACCGTTGTTAAATCTGTTTGCTACTGCGGGTAGCGGCTACTCTAGTCAGTTGTAGACGGCGCTCGCGGCCAGTAACCTAAACAGTTGTGGTCTGTTTCGTTGTGTGCTTTGTTTCCCTGTGCGGCGAATTTATTTTGCGCTAGAGAACGTCTGAAACTTGTAGTAGAAGTGTGAAAAAAGTGTGGCTGCTAAACGGAAAGTTCAGCGATCTACTCAAGTTTTTCGTTTTCAGCGCGGGAGTATTTCGAGAAGGAGAGAGACAATAGTGCAACTCTATTGCCCCTAACGAAGGTAGTCGAAAGAATTGCAGATGTCTTGAAGATACGCAAAAATACTGTCATCACAATTTGTAAGGAGCAATACTGTGCAGAAGGGGAAGAGCCTGATCCATCCAAACTGTCTACACCCGGTAACAAGAGAGGGACAGAACCGCGCTTAACGAAGTTGGACTCTTTTCAACAAGACAAGACATTTATGGATATTACTACGAAAACGAATATCCAACTATAATAAAGCTGTGCGTTTCTCTCCGCGAAGCTGAGATGTTCAGTGGCAGCAATAAGTCTTTGTTAACGGTTGCCAAAGCTCTTGGTTTTCGTTTTAAAAAATTAATGGACGGAAAATTAGAATGGAGACAGAAGTCACATCGTGTCACGGTGCTGTCGATTTTTAAGAACTATCGTTAAAGTGCTGTTTGAAGACAGTGTGTGGCTCGACGAAAGCTTGATAAACGCCGGTCATTCTGTGAGAAAACATTGGACACATGGTAGTATATGTGAAAGTTCTGCTGTTCCAGTGGAAAATGCAAGAATTATGTCTTGCATGCTGTAACTGCATCTTGTTTCGGACCTACAGGCAATTACTGGAAAACTTAAATCGGCCGTCTGTCATTGTAATGAATAATGCCCCATACCATTAAGCTATTAACGATAAAGCTCCAACGATGGCAACGAAAAAAGTCGACAATGTCGAATGGCTGAAACGCCATAACGTGAAAATTCAGGCCAATTTATGTAAGGCGGAGCTCATGGAAATAGTAAAGTAAAGTAAACCACAGTTTCAGCAGTATGTTGTGGACTAGGTAGGTAAAGAACATGGCCACAGGATTCTTATGCTTCCACCAAATCACTGCCACATTAATGCCATCGAAATGATTTGGGCACGGATTAAAAATTACGTGGTAACAAATAACAAAAGCTTCACTGTGGCAAAACTTGAATGATCTGTTAGAGGAAGCAGTGGCACAAACAACGCCACAGAAGTGGAGAAGTCTCGTAAGCAACACAGAAACGGTTGTTAAAGAAGCATGGAAAAGTGAAATGAGTGCAGAACGAGTGTGTCCTGGAAGAAAGTGATTCTGAACTAAGTGACATTTGCCTTAATTCGTCTTTATTTTTGTGTTTGTGTGTCGTATGTTTGACTGAATGGTGTATACTGCAGTTACACAACAAATCTCATCTCATTATTAAGGAATACTCCTCTGCACAAGTATGACACTCTGCATGCACACTACAGTGATTGGTAACTACTCAAGCTTAGTTATTGTATTTATATGAACGATTCAGAACTATTTTAACAGTCGAATACAACTGAACGTGATTCATTCTGGTTATTGTAAAACCAGTGCGTGTCCCGTTGCTTTTGTTGAGATATACAAATAATAGGTATACGCTGTCGTTTTATACACGGGAGTGCGTTTGTTAAGCCACAAGGATATAAAGATTCTGTAAAGCGAACTCAGTACCGCACATGAAAAGGTGGTATGAGAAGGTAGTCCAGTAAAGAACCGCACAGTCGTTACTGCTACAGCAATAATGCGTCCGCACGCACCGGCAAACCGACCATATCGCCCCCCTTCCACGCTCAGCTGTGCTTCGCTGTCAATCACTTTGTTATTCCGAACCGGGTTATAGACAATAGTGAAGTATTAGTGAAATAACGAACTATATTGGTACGGGAAGTATGTAAACCGAACAGAAAATTTATAATTAGTAGTAACAGTAAACCTAAGAAAACAATTGATAATAACAGGAAACTGTCTGAGGGAAATTATTACAAAAATGAACTATTTCACTGTCAAATAATGATCAAAAAGTAAACACACAAACAAGGGGCAGCAAGAATTGACGTTTTCTTAGCTCTTAAAGTACAGGCATTCGAGTTTGTCTGCACTGCATACCGAATTTACCCCATTTTCGGTCTTCACCATTATCCGGCCATTGTTTGTCTACGCATTTTGCAGCCCAAATGTCTAGATCGCACTGTTCGAGATTTTTAGTAGATGAGATCCTCCCGTATTGTCATACCTGACTTTGCGAGTCACTTCTTCCCTCTAAAGAGGTCAGGTCTTTACTTGTTTGACACAAGCTTCACTATTATTGATCTGGGTAATGTGGATTCTCATAATTTATGGACTGGCTACGTACAAGAAGTAAAAATAAATAAACAAATAAAATAAAAATAACAACGAATACAGAGTGTTAGAATGTTTGGAGGAGATAATAAGAAACACCTTTCTTATGTAATTGAAAGCATCGTTTCCCCGCTGGGGCCCATGAAGATTTGATGCTATTGATGTCCAGAGAATGTTTTCAAACGCCCGCAATTTTAGAAATTTTGCTCAAAATGTCGTCCGTTTACGTTAATACATCGACCACTTCATTTCCCGGCATAAAAAGAAATCTGCAGGACCGAAGTCGAGAGAACGTGGTGGCTTCTCGCAATTCAAGAATTGGCGAAAACATTGTCTAATCGTTCTCCGGTATCAGCGGCAGCGTGTGGCGAGGGGCGAGGTCACTTCGTTTTGTAACCTCGGTATGACCTAAGAGATCCTGTTTCCTGAAGATGCACATCAACCCTTTTATATGTGACATGATATGGTCACATCCTCGATGGTAATCGTTCTGCATTTTCGCACCTTGCTGTTCGAATTTTGCATTTTGCCACCCAACACATGAGATGCATGTAGATAACTCGGTTACAGTGTAGTCAGTCATCAAATACCTGTAAACATCCGTGTAAACTTTTATGCAAAAGTAAAATAACGTAACATAAACATTAATAATGTAATTACTTATTCGGGAATGTGGACACTGTTAATAGTATTCAAAACGTACCCTTCCTAATAGCAAAATGTAATTGTGTTGAAAATCAGATTCCATTCTCAATGAGTTGCATAAGAAGTAGAAGAAAGAACCGTGAATGTTAACCTGATGGGAGAGCAACGTCAAACCCTCCATAGGACCCTACGAAGGAAACGGTGCTCCTGTGACTTCCGTGCAACCTAAAAAAAAAGTGTTTCATTTTATCTTCTCTAATAATTCTAAAGATGTGTGTAAGCAGTTTTTGTAGTTGCTGTATTTGCACCTACCTATAAAGGGTGAATCACTTAACTTGCACCGCAAATATTGCGGAAACAGAACGTGCTACTGATGTGCGATCTTCATAGAATGGACTGGTAGTCAGAGGCTGGTATTGTTAGCCAATAAACAGAAAATAATAATACTTGGAAAGTGTATTTTTCGTGCAAACAAATACTTTTTTAAATGGAACAATGCCTACTGACATTAACAGACTAAAAGTAGGGTAACTTAGAAATTCAGTGTTGTTTGTTGCAGGATTCCAGTGCGAGTTGTTTACGAGATATAGTGTTTTGAGAAGTCTCTACACCGACACTTATTTGTGCCATTAAAACTGCGTACTTGCTAAGTACGATGCTGTTCTATTTGCTTACAGTGTGCTTGTGTGTTCCTTCAGTGTACTGCGACTTGCTAGTCAGTGTGTGTCAGTCCAAGCAGTAGCTCGTTACAGGACGATGGGACTTACCAACGCTGAAGAAACCGAGATGATCCTGGTGCTTGGAGAGTATAGGAAGAATGCAGTTCGTTCTGGTAAAGTGTAAGGGGCACGATATCCGAACAGACGTCAATCACCTCGGCAATTACTTATCAACCTCTTCAACCAGTTACGTGAAACTGGTAGCTTAAAACCTAGATAACGTAACAGAAGTGACGACAGAAGACAGGGAAATTAATGTCTTGCTGCTGTTGCAGTTGATACAAACGATGTTTCCCACGCAGTCGCACTAGGAATTGGCGTGAGTCAAGCGAGCGTCCTACGCATTATCCACCAGCATGGATTCTACTCCTATCACATACACTCCTGGAAATGGAAAAAAGAACTCATTGACAACGGTGTGTCAGACCCACCATACTTGCTCCGGACACTGCGAGAGGGCTGTACAAGCAATGATCACACGCACGGCACAGCGGACACACCAGGAACCGCGGTGTTGGCCGTCGAATGGCGCTAGCTGCGCAGCATTTGTGCACCGCCGCCGTCAGTGTCAGCCAGTTTGCCGTGGCATACGGAGCTCCATCGCAGTCTTTAACACTGGTAGCATGCAGCGACAGCGTGGACCTGAACCGTATGTGCAGTTGACGGACTTTGAGCGAGGGCGTATAGTGGGCATGCGGGAGGCCGGGTGGACGTACCGCCGAATTGCTCAACACGTGGGGCGTGAGGTCTCCACAGTACATCGATGTTGTCGCCAGTGGTCGGCGGAAGGTGCACGTGCCCGTCGACCTGGGACCGGACCGCAGCGACGCACGGATGCACGCCAAGACCGTAGGATCCTACGCAGTGCCGTAGGGTACCGCACCGCCACTTCCCAGCAAATTAGGGACACTGTTGCTCCTGGGGTATCGGCGAGGACCATTCGCAACCGTCTCCATGAAGCTGGGCTACGGTCCCGCACACCGTTAGGCCGTCTTCCGCTCACGCCCCAACATCGTGCAGCCCGCCTCCAGTGGTGTCGCGACAGGCGTGAATGGAGGGACGAATGGAGACGTGACGTCTTCAGCGATGAGAGTCGCTTCTGCCTTGGTGCCAGTGATGGTCGTATGCGTGTTTGGCGCCGTGCAGGTGAGCGCCACAATCAGGACTGCATACGACCGAGGCACACAGGGCCAACACCCGGCATCATGGTGTGGGGAGCGATCTCCTACACTGGCCGTACACCACTGGTGATCGTCGAGGGGACACTGAATAGTGCACGGTACATCCAAACCGTCATCGAACCCATCGTTCTACCATTCCTAGACCGGCAAGGGAACTTGCTGTTCCAACAGGACAATGCACGTCCGCATGTATCCCGTGCCACCCAACGTGCTCTAGAAGGTGTAAGTCAACTACCCTGGCCAGCAAGATCTCCGGATCTGTCCCCCATTGAGCATGTTTGGGACTGGATGAAGCGTCGTCTCACGCGGTCTGCACGTCCAGCACGAACGCTGGTCCAACTGAGGGGCCAGGTGGAAATGGCATGGCAAGCCGTTCCACAGGACTACATCCAGCATCTCTACGATCGTCTCCATGGGAGAATAGCAGCCTGCATTGCTGCGAAAGGTGGATATACACTGTACTAGTGCCGACATTGTGCATGCTCTGTTGCCTGTGTCTATGTGCCTGTGGTTCTGTCAGTGTGATCATGTGATGTATCTGACCCCAGGAATGTGTCAATAAAATTTCCCCTTCCTGGGACAATGAATTCACGGTGTTCTTATTTCAATTTCCAGGAGTGTATTTCTCCGTCAAGAGCTGCATGGAAACGATTATGAGAATCGTGTTAACATCTGTACATAGGCATTAAGATAGGATACTCTAGTCTAGATGTATCATGTATTTGTTTAGTGATAAAGTGACAGTTACTAATCATGGCCAGGAAAACCGCTAAAACATGCACTATTGTTCGGTGAAAACCCCCTTGGCTTCGTTAGATGGCACGTCAGCGTCCATAAACTTGTGGTGTGGGGTACTGAACCATCAGTCAATAAGCTCGTTTTTCAGAGACGGAACACTGAAGGCGCAGTTATCGAAGCCTCCTGATAGACCATCTTCCACAGATGCTAGAAGACATTCTCCTGCAGACTAGGATGAAGTTGTGGTACCAGAATGATGGCTGTCCAGCCCATAGTGCGTGAAGTACTGCCGTATGTCTTCACGATTTGTTTCTAAATCGTTGAATTCGACGTAGAGGACTTGTACTTTGACCGGTTAATTCCCCGGATTAGACGCCTGTAGACATTTTTCTGCGGGGAAATCTGAAAGACGCTGTCTACAAAGACAGACCAGCTACATCCTAGGGTATGTAACGTCGTATTACTGCAGCCTGCTCGGACATCTCCGCTGAAAGGTTAGCACGTGTGCGCCAGTCGATCCATACCAGACTGGAAGCGTGTATTGCTGCTGCCGGTGACCATTCTGAACACAACCTATGATGAGCAGATGTCTCGTTATTGGTCAGAACCCGTATAACTGGTGCATGCACTTGCGTTGTTCCCTAATGTGTGCTACCACAGGTCTTGTACAAGTGTTGGTGTGGGAACTTTTCAAAATACGGTATCTCGTGAACGACTATCATTACAGTCCTGGAACAAAAACCACTGACATTCTAATGTACCGCAATTTTAGCTCGTTAACGCCAATAGGTATTGTTCAAGTAAAGAAATGTATGTTGGGCCAAAAATACAATTTCTAGGTTTTATTACAACACCTGACTACGAATACATTTTGTGAAAACCACAGTGAGTATAAAATGACAACAATAATTATATAGATTTTTATGTTTGTGCATGTGGACTGTACTTGCGTCAGAAGTAATTGCATTGATTACATGAAGTTACAGAAATTATGAAATCAACTAATGTTTGTTACTTATAAAATACATCTACATCTATATCTACATGGATACTCTGCAAATCACATTTAAGTGCCTGGCAAAGAGTTCATCGAACCACCATCACAATTCTCTATTATTCCAATCTCGTATAGCGCGCGGAAAGAATGAACATCTATATCTTACCGTACGAGCTCTGATTTCCCTTGTTTTATTGTGGTGATCGTTTCGCCCTATGTAGGTCGGTGTCAACAAAATATTTTTGCATTCGGAGGAGAAATATGGTGACTGGAATTTAGTGAGAAGATTCCGTCACAACGAAAAACGCCTTTCTTCTAATGATTTCCAGCCCAAATTTATGGCTTTTAGATTAGACTGATTTAACGAGTTCCTTTACCACTCATGTTGATGACCTCACACTTTTCATTATTTAGGGTCAACTGCCACTTTTCGCACCATTCAGATATCTTTTCTAAATCGTTTTGCAGTTTGTTTTGATCTTCTGATGACTTTATTAACCGATAAACGACAGCGCCATATGCAGAGAACCGAAGACGGCTGCTCAGATTGTCTCCAAAATCGTTTATAAGGAACAGCAAATGACCTATAACACTACCTTGGGGAACGCCAGAAATCACTTCTATTTTACTCGATGACTTTCCGTCAATTACTACGAACTGTGACCTCTCTGACAGGAAATAACTATTGGGTTTCTACTAACTTCCAATCTGTTCATTAGGGATGGTATTACCACTTTACACTGACTCCAGTATGCCTTATGTATGTTATAGGAGTAACTGTTATATAATCTGTATATCAGACATGTCTGGTAATCATCTGAGGGTGACTGGTAAATGGATCCAACTAGGTATTTGTTTGTTTCTTTTAAACAGACCACTTTCTTTATCAACTAATGGTATTTATAAACATGAAATAGTGTTATAAAATGCATGTCTTAAAAATTTAAATAAAGATGAATATAAGAATATGAAAGGGTTATTGCGAGTTAAAATTAATTTCTTGCTCTCTTGCTTCACTCTTTCAATAGATTATGTTATCCCAAGTTTGTCAAATGTTATTTACGGCATGTTGGCACATAACCTTTTTGCGTTACCAACCAACTTGGTAAAGTTATGCTACCTTGTGATGTTAATTATGTAACTGACATAATTTCCCAGTAACCACACTGCAGTGTTGTTTACGTGCAGGCCGAAGTACGATGTATGTTGTGTATTTGGTTTCTGAGCTCCTTGGCAGCAAGGCGAGTGTATTCCTGAGCCACCTCCAGTTGCGTATATGACCACAGCAAGTGAAACGGTGAAGAAGGGAATGAGCTAATGCAACTGAGGAGCATTTATCTGTGTCGCTATGTCTTGGACTGTGGAGCTTTTCGTTTGTTACAATGGTTTTTTTCACAACCATGTAGCATGTGAATGTAATGTCAGATGTAAGTATTTCAGAGTTATGATTGTTCACACAGTTTCCCAATCGATGGCCAGTTGCCTCTATATTATATTTTTAGGCTTTTCCTCCTTTTCTCAATCACGATGGAAATATGTTGTTGTCAGGCGATTCCTCTTTAGCAGATTAGCGTCTAAGTGACTTGGAACTAGACTTCTCCTGATACGTTTTAACTTGTAGTTAATCTTGGCTACGCCGGCCGGAGTGGCCGTGCGGTTCTAGGCGCTTCATTCTGGAACCGCGTGACAGCTACGGTCGCAGGTTCGAATCCTGCCTCGAGTATGGATGTGTGTGATGTCCTTAGGTTAGTTAGGTTTAAGTAGTGTTAAGTTCTAGGGGACTGATCACCACAGATGTTAAGTCCCGTAGTGTTCAGAGCCATTTGAACCATTTTTAATCTTGGGTACGTGGAACCTACTCATCCTCCAGCCTCCTTTCGTGTAAAAGCTGTAGACATCAATGCAGATGCAAACCACAGATCACCTGCACTGCACCGTTAATTTAGATGACTAATTATCGTTGGTGTCCCGTCGTTGAGTATCACTAAGTTATTTTCCTCAGTGATCCCTGCGATTAACATTCTAACTGTATCCTCTCGATTTCAGTCCCAAGCAAGATGATTCCACTGAAGTCTCTAATAATTCGCTTTTAGCGAGTAGTGGAAATGAGGGGAGTATGCAGATGGTCTTTATTTATATCATTATTTGGAGCTTTATATACAGAGATAATGTCAACGCTTCCAGTTACTGGTAGAATGGATATACCGACGTATAGAAATTCTGCATCAGTAAGCTATGAATTAAAAATTGTATTTGGCTTTCCAAGTTTAATTTAAAGCTGATCTTGCTCTGTGCCCATCATCTCTGTCGCCGCTCACGATATGGAGGTGTCAGTCAGTGGAGATAACCATGTCTCACTGCACGAACTACTACATGCTGTTGGTCCGTAAGGAAAAGTGAGCTATTTTTAATGTTCCTTAAATAGCGTTCATTTCACAGCATTATGCTGTAAGGTAAAACAGCTTTCAGGTTATTATCGTACATCCAGCCGTTTAGCTGGCCAACGTGCTCGCCCCAGTAGTACCACCGGGTCTCGCCAGGCCAATGAAGTTAAACGCTGTCGGGCTGGCTAGCACTTGGATGGGTGTCCACCTGGGTCTGCCGAGCGCTTTTGGCAATCAGGGTGCACTCAAATCTCCTGAGGTCAATTGAGGAGCTACCTGTCACGAAAACGGACAACGACTGGGAGAGGTGTGTGCTGACCACCTGTCTCACCCTATCCGAGATGACTGCGGAATCTGCCTATGCAGAAGCCCTAGTAACGGGTGAGGAGTTTGGCTTGCTGAGAGGCCACTCCACAAAATATCGGCTGCTGCGGCTAGTGGAGCAGGCAATAAGGTCCCTGGAGTGTTGTGAGTACGTAGTGGCAGTGTTCTTAGACGTCTCCAGGGTGTTTCATTGCGTTTGGGACAACGGCCTAGTCTACATAAGCTTTGTGCACGGGGTACCGACCTAGCACGTTCGCGTGCTCCACTCCTACTTTTCCGGAGATCCTTTCACTTTCGGGCTGATGACAGGATATCAACGGAGTGGCCGACAGATGCTGGAGTGTTTCTGGGACCGGTGATCTTCCCTCTGCTGTCCTCACTGTACACGTCCCTGACGTACCCAGGATAATGTTAAGCTCGACTGCAACCTCCTCGGCTCTTGTTCCACTATCTACTGACTCAAGTTCATTGCCATAAAAGGCAAGGTGCTTGTATTCACGAAGAAGAAGCTGTCTCCTGACATGCTGCCTGTCACAGTTGTGAGTGACCTCATCCCATCGTTAGGAGAGGCAAATAAGTGGCAGTGACCATCTGACCTGGCGGCCACACGTTTGGGACATGACGAGCACTGCGGTGATTCTGTGACATGTAGCTCACCCTCAACCCGGAGTTCACTCCACCTTCACACTGTGACATCCTGCTTAACTTGCTACTGGTCACACCCGTGGCAGAGTACACTTTCGTGGTATGCGGACATGCCGCTGTCGCGCACATCAGCCAGCTGCAAAGAGTGTAAAACTGAACCCTGAGACTCCCCTTTCACATTCCGATGGGTACTCGAGAAGACAACTTCGTGAACACACCGGCATCTCAATGTTGCTGGACAGTTTCCGCCAGACTGCCCGCATCATCTATAAAAAAAGGCGCAATACTCAGCCAACCAAGTCGTCTAGAGGTGGTGTAGCTCCGGCCCACCACGAGATGGCCAGACCAGCTGTGAGCGTAATTGGTACTCGCAACATCAGATGAACACGAAAGGGAGCACTCAAGCAGGGCAGAATCACCAGCGTTCATTGAGAAGAATGCAGGAGTGCACCATATTTCTTGGTCTACATAGAATCGAGACCATGTTGGCTTGTCATGATAGACTGCGAATTGGGAATCATTCTAAAGGTGATACGGACCATGAATGAGGATATCTACCGACTTAAGCGAGTCTGACAAAGGGCGGGTTGTTATGAGATGGCGCCTGGAAACTAGCGCCTTGGAAACAGTGAAGCTAGTCGGATCTCATGTGCTACTGTCGTGATCATTCATGAAAAGTGGTTGAAGGACGTTGTGTACTACGAGTAGGCAACGAAGTGTTGGGAGTTCACGCCTCATCACAGAACGTGTAAAGCAGAATAGATGGCAATCTGTGACATATCTACGACAGCGTACATTGGTGTTGTATGTACAAGTATTTGGGAGCAAACCGTTTAGCATAGATTGGTGAACATAGTGCTACGCAGCAGATGAACCCTACTTGTTTCCATGTTAACACAGCGATATCGTCACTTTGGACAGCATTGGGCATGGGATCGTGATCAAACAGCAGATAAATGGAGAAGTGTCCCTGGTTGGATGAATTGCATTCTCTGTTACACCAGGTCGAGGTTAGTTTCTCGGTACGGCATCATCGAGGCGAACGGCTGCTCGAAACATGCACAGCGCCCTGGTTGCGGCCGGTGGAGCAGGACTCCACTAGGGGGACATTCACCTAGGACTCCGTGGAACCTCTGGCAGTAATTGAAAGCACCATGCCAGCTATGGACTGGGTGAAAGTTACTGCAGAAATTCTGCTTTCCTTCATCCACGACGGCGATGCCGTGTGCCAGTAGGATAACTGTCAGTTACAAGGTCAGAATCGCAATTTGAGGAGCATGATGATGATCTCACTTTGAAGCCTAGCCAAAATTCACCTGATGTGAACAGGGTGAAACACGTCTGGGACGCTTTTGGGTGCCAGCTACGCGCCCGGAAACCACGGGCACTTAATTTACAGGAATTGCGTGACCTATTCGTAGACATCTTGTGTAATACGCTTTCAGAAACCTGCAAATGAAAAAGTTAATAAATAAGGTGCCAGATCCGGATGGAATCCAAATTCAGAATGAAATTTTCAGTCTGCAGACGAGTGTGCGCTGGTATGAAACTTCCTGGCAGATTAAAACTGTGTGCCGGATCGAGACTCGAACTCGGGACCTCTGCCTTTCGCGGGCAAGTACTCTACCAACTGAGCTACCCTCCTACCTTCCAAACTTCGCAGAAGCTCTTCTGCATACCCTGCAGAACTAGAACTCCTGGAAGAAAGGATATTGCGGAGACATCGCTCAGTCACAGCCTGGGGGATGTTTCCAGAATGAAATTTTCACTCTGCAGCGGAGTGTGCACTGGTATGAAATCCCAATTCTGTTTTCCAAAGAGTATACTAAGGCATTGGTCCCCCCCCCCCCCCCCCCCCCACTTACTTGACCGGTCGGGGTAGCCGTGCGGTGATAGGCTCTACAGTTTGGAACCGAGCAACCGCTACGGTCGCAGGATCGAATCCTGCCAAGGGCATGGATGTGTGTGATGTCCTTAGGTTAGTTAGGTTTAATTAGTTCTAAGTTCTAGGCGACTGATGACCTCAGAAGTTAAGTAGCATAGTGCTCAGAGCCATTTGAACCATTTTGAATCCCACTTACTTATCTTGCATTTATCACTAACCTCTCGGCCAGCGCAAAGTGCCAAGCGACTGGAAAAAAATGCAGGTCATTTTGTACATAAGAAGTGTAAAAGAACGGACCGGAAGAATTACAGACCAATATCCTTAACATCTTTCTGCTGCAAAATTCTTGAACATATTTCCAGTTCGAATATAATAATTTTTCTTTCAGAAAGCGTCACTTGTGTAAACTCAGCTTGCGCTTTTCTCACATGATATGCTACGAAATATGGATGAAGGGCAAAACGCAGATTCCAGTTTCATAGATTTCCGAAAAGCTTTCAACACGGGCCCCTAGGCAGATTGTTAACTAAGGTATGAGCATACGGAAGATGTTACGAGATACGTGAGTGACTCGAAGACTTCTTAAGTAACAGAACGGTGAGTGCTCTTCCGAGACAAGGGCACCGTCAGGAGCGCCCCAGGGAAATGCGACTGGACCACTGTGATTTTCTATATGCATATATGATCAGGCTGACAAGATGAGCAGCTGTTTGCTGATGATACTGTGGTTTGCATGAGGGTGTCGTTGAGTGACTGTAAAAGAATTCAAGATGACTTACACAAAATTTCTCGTTTATGTGATGAATGGCAGCTAGCTGTAAATGTAGAAAAGTGTAAGTTAATGAGTAGGAGCCGGCCGAAGTGGCCGTGCGGTTAAAGGCGCTGCAGTCTGGAACCGCAAGACCGCTACGGTCGCAGGTTCGAATCCTGCCTCGGGCATGGATGTTTGTGATGTCCTTAGGTTAGTTAGGTTTAACTAGTTCTAAGTTCTAGGGGACTAATGACCTCAGCAGTTGAGTCCCATAGTGCTCAGAGCCATAATGAGTAGGAAAAAAACACAGTCACATTGTTTAAATATCTGTACATAACGTTGCAAAGCGATATGAAATGCAGTGAGCATGTAAGATTTGTAATAGAAAAGGTGAATGGTCGACTTCGGTTTACTTCAAGAATTTCAAAAAAGTGTGATTCATCTCTAAAGGAGACCGCATATAGGATGCTAGTGCGACCTGTTCTTGAGCGCTGCTCTAGTGCTTGGGATCCTCACCAGGTCGGATTGAAGGAAGTCATCAAAACAAATCAGAGGCGGACTGCTAGATTTGCTACCGGCAAGTTTGAACAACACGCAAGTATTATGGAGATGCTTTGAGAACTCAAATGGAAAGGCGACATTCTTTTCGAGCAACACTACTGAGAAAATTTGGAGAATCGGCATCTGAAGATGACTGTAGAACAATTGTACTGATGCCTACATACATTTCGCGTAAGGACACCGAATCACCGAGCGAGGTGGCGCAGTGGTTAGCACACTGGACTCGCATTCGGGAGGACGACGGTTCAATCCCGTCTCCGGCCATCCTGATTTAGGTTTTCCGTGATTTCCCTAAATCGCTTCAGGCAAATGCCGGGATGGTTCCTTTGAAAGGGCACGGCCGATTTCCTTCTCCATCCTTCCCTCACCCGAGCTTGCGCTCCGTCTCTAATGACCTCGTTGTCGACGGGACGTTAAACACTAATCTCCTCCTCCTCCCGACACCGAATAACTGATAGGAGAAGTCAGGGTTCGTAGAGAGGCACACAGTCGGTTGTCCCTCGTTCTGTAGGCTATTGGAACATGAAAGGAAGTGACCAGTAGTGGTACAGGGTTCCCTCTGCCACGCTTCTTAGGGTTTCTTGCGAAGTGCCAAAGTAGAGGTAGATGTAGAAGAACTTGTCGAATTCATCCCATGCAGACCCGCTGCTGTATTGTGTTTCAAAGGTAGACTAACAAATTATTAAACAGCTGCTCATAAGGGTTTGATCATTGGTGTACCCCCCCCCCCCCCCCCTCCCGCCAAAACAGTCATGACATTACGTAATCTGCTGTTCATCGGATACTCATTGATGTTATTTAGGTGTACCATTTGATTGTACGGAAGGGGATACGGTTTATGAACAATAGATGAATATGCTGTCGTAATTGGGAACCTCTCCGCTATGTAGACACGGTAGCTCTCACATTTTGTGGGCTGCTACTGTGCAACTGCGTAGGGCTTAGTCGGCGTGGCATTCACGACAGGAGCCGGGACGTTTGCCGGATTTTCTGCATACAACATAGTCGGCTTTGGAGCAAACGTATTTTTAGGCGCGAGAAATTTTGACTGGGCCTGACGGGAGTACTCCATATGGCAGCAATTAAGCGCTCGGCAAAGGAGAGGCAGTAGAGGAATCAAAAGCCGCAACAAACGAATTTTAACGTCTGTCTGCTATAAAATAAGAAAAATGTAACCAATGTCTATAGCCAGAAAGTGGTTACAGCTCTTCCAGTTTTACAGCACAACAGACATGACAAGATTAAAAATTACGAAAAGATTTTTGCGGATTATTACGTGACCCTCAAAAACAGTCACGCAACTCCCAGGAATTCGTCACTGCTGGTTTAATAAACTGTTGAGTAGAAGACCAGACGTACGTATTACATGAATTCTGACGTTTTACAGTTGACTCGTACATTTAATTTATTTGCAATTTACTTTCTTGTCCTTCCTCTTTAGGCCGTATTATTTTCTCAGGGTCTTTTGTCGTTCTTCCTGAGTTCGGTAATACGTGCTTCTAGTTCAATGGATAGCGTACAGAGTTTCGACCGAATGACAACGATGCGCTAGCTGGGACGGTTGACTGACACTGATTTATTGCTGTAGATAGTTCACCATTTTTGCGAGGCAAATACCCAACTCGAATGTCTACAACCGAATAAGATAATTTTAAAATAACGAGATGTCTGTTCTACCACCAATCAAGGCCTTTTATCTGTATAACTGTGTATCTGGGTACAGTCGATCTGTGTATGTTAACGAACTTAAACTACATGTCTCTGCAGAACAACATCATGTAACAGACAATTATGATCGACAAATTCACAAAAGTCATAAATGAGGTATTATTTGTCAAAACTTAAAGACTTACAAACATATTTTCCAAAACAGAAATTTCTCCTTTGTCGTACAGTTTTCCGTTATTCAACATCGAAGTAAAAATTCGGAGTTCCAACGAAGTGATTAAAACACAAGAGAATGGAATGGAATGCACGCTGACGAAGGAAACGTAATAACCTCCTACGTTAACGCATAGAGAGAAAATAAAGCCACCCGTTTTTAACCACGCAAAGGGACATGCCAAAAAAAGTTCAAATAAAACAATGTACCTGTGTCAGACATCTTTTATTTTCTCCCACGGCGCGTTTCGAGAATTCATACTCTCATCTTCAGATGGAAAATAGCGGTATTTGGTTACACGTGTACCAGCTGTATGCAGTTAGTTGATTGTATGTTTTGGTTTCATTTGCTGCAAAAAGTACAACAGGCACTTGTTATCGTCATATGGCACTAAGATTATTCATTTTAAATGCTGATATGGAGGTATGACGCAGCTCGTGGTCGTGCGGTAGCGTTCTCGCTTCCCACACCCGGGTTCCCGGGTTCGATTCCCGGCGGCGTCAGGGATTTTCTCTGCCTCGTGATGGCTGGGTGTTGTGTGATGTCCTTAGGTTAGTTAGGTTTAAGTAGTTCTAAGTTCTAGGGGACTGATGACCATAGATGTTAAGTCCCATAGTGCTCAGAGCCATTTGAACCATTTTTTTGAAGGTCTGACGATAACAGGTGCCTGTTATACTTTTTGTAGCAAAATGAAACCAAAACAAACAACTAGCTTCATCCAGCTGGCACACATGTAACAAGATATCGCTGTTTTCCACCTGCCACAGATGAACTGTTTTATTTGAACTTTTGTTGTCAAAACAGTCGCATTTTCCGTAAAAAATGTGCAACATGGACGACATAAGGTAAAGGAATATGCTTGCTTCAGTATTTATTGTATCACAAGGGAGTATTTGTCAGCCACGCAGGATATTAGCGAACGAGGCAGTGATTTGAATTACCAGCATGCCCGGGATTCAACGATTTTGAGAAAGATTTTGATTCTGCTTCAGTAACTTCCAATAGACTACAACAAGACAGTAAGAAATTCAGAACTGAAACAGACATCAGTGAAGGAGATTCAATATCACTTTGTTAATATAATATATCTAAAAAATTAAAACATTGCTCTGATAACATGACATTGTTTGGGTATAGAACAGATCAACAACGAATACAAAAACTTGACAGAGTAAGTTTAAAAATTCATTACAATAAAAGAAAATTAGTCACTCACCAACATATCGAAAAAATGATAGCCCAGTTTAAGAATGTTGTCAGAGAATTAGTGGATAATATTTTATATTTAGGAAGTTCACAACAATGGCTAGAAGGACTGGCAGAGAAGTAAACAATAGAGTACTTTTGGTGAACAAAATTCGGATTGAAAACCTTCCAACGTGTCTGAAAAAGAAAGAGTACAGTCAGCACGTCATACCAGTTCTGACTTACTGCGATGATACACAAGTCTCCAATGTAACACAACGCTGCCGACATGGTTGTTGAGGATTACCAGTACACACACACACACACACACACACACACACACACACACACACACACATGACGTAATTACGGCCCTTAATGAAGGTGAAATGGAAGTGGGTTGGACATGTAGCCAGGCGAATATATCGTAGATGGACCAAGGAACTTCTTTGCTGGATTCCAAAACATAGAAAAAGGCCAAGAAGATGACGCATTGCAAGATCCGTAAATGCTATTAGTAGACAAACGGAAATGATGTAGATGCATATAGCTCAATAACGTGATCTATGGCGAAGTCCATAAGACATCTTTATCATGCTTGTCAGATGGCTACTGATGAGTTTGTATCCTGACTTACAACGTAGTATTCCAGGAACACCAAATCGACGAATATCAGACAGTCGCCTCTTCCGAAAATTTCTATCCCGACCTCTTCTCCCAGTGTGTGAGTAATTTTTCGAGGAAAATACTAAAAGGCAGCGGTGGCATTTGTGTTCTAATCCAGCACCTCTTTCAGCCTCTTTGAGCGGTAAACGGTTCTGAAACCGTAGCCATAAATTTACTTGTGATATCGTATTAGTGATATTTCCCTGGATTACACAGCTAATATTTTCAAATATCCCTAGAGCTTCTATTGGGCTAACTGATATCATTTTGTATACCAAACAAAGGATATTCCTAAAATTATTACTGTTGTTTTTATTGATCTAAAGATGTACGTCTATTTGTGCATATTTCAAATGTGTGAATTCTTTCTTTCAGGGGTACGTACTGCAGTCCTTATCTACGACACAGAACCATCTGCGAAGGTCAGGCATGTCATTAATCAAAAAATAAAATACTATGAGAACGAATACCATTAATAAATTTTCTAAATTATGGAAATATTATTAACTCACATTCTTCTGAACTTACGTTTACATAGTGCAATGTGTCTATATATGAATAGTTTAGGATATATGTAAGTGAGACCAGTTACTTGATTTTATGTATTTATGTCGACTAACAAGCAACTGGTGTTATACAAATTATGCTCATGACTTTTATTATTGTCATTATGTACGATGTTCCAGGCTTATACGCGTGATGATAAGTTTACGCTCACTTGATAATTGTCGTTGTATCGTGATGCTCAGCAGTGTTAAATAAAGCATTTTCATAAAATATTGTCCTTGGCAGAACTGTAGCTTCTTTGAACTAGTATCAGTTATTAAAGTTTATTTGAACACGAATGTGGCTGATTAGGCTTTACCATGCCTGTTATGAAAATCAATTGAGTGTATCGCAACAGGGCACAATTTATTTTTATTTACACTATCAATTTAGAAATTTTAAACCTATATCATCAGGTGGATTTATGTCATTTAATAAGACACGTATCTGTGGTGTGTACGAATATTACTGTTGGGTAAACTGAGACACTGTCTAATAGCAAGGGATAAAAAAATTAACAATATATTAATGCAAGGCTCAAAGTATTATCGAGGTTTTGACATCGAAGAGTCGAAGATGAACAGTGGTGGAAATTTTAGTACCTTCATTAGTCACAGTATCATTTCCATTTTATTTTTACGTTAGGTCTTTCTTTTTCTATATACTTATTCCAAGATTTTCATAGTGATAGCTCACAGATACGTGAGTGGCTCGAAGACTTCTTAAATAATAGAATCCAGTATGTTGTCCTCGACGGCGAGTGTTCAACAGAGACAAGGGTATCGTCAGCAATGCCCAAAGAAAGTGTGGTAGAACCGCTGCTGTTCTCTATATACAGAAATGATTTGTCGGACAGAGTGGGCAGCTGTCTGTGGTTGTTGACTGATGATGCCGTGGCGTACTGTAAGATGACCAAGTTGAGTGACTGTAGGAAGATACGACATAGACCAAATGTCCAATTGGTGTGATGACTGGCAGCTATCCCTAAATGTGGAAAAACGTTAGTTGATGCGGATGAGTAGGAAGAACAAACCTGTAATCTTCCGATACAGTATTACTAGTGCCCTGATTGACGCAGTCAAGTCGTTTAAATATCGGGGCGTAATGTTGCAGAGCGATATGAGATGGAACGAGCATATGAAAACTGTGGTAGGAAAGGCAAATCGTTGACTTCGGTTTATTGGGAGAATTTTAGAAAAGAGTGGTTTACCTGTAAAGGAGACCGCATATAGGATGCTACCTATTCTTGAGTACTGCTCGAGTGTTTGGAATCCCTAGCAGGTCGGATTGAAGAAAGATATCGAATCAGTTCACAGGCGGGCTGCTAGATTTGTTACCGGTAGGTTCGAACAACGCCTAAGTGTTACGAAGATGCTTCGGGAACTCAAATGAGAATCCCTGGGGGGAAGACGATGTCCTTTGCGATAAACACTATTGAGAAAATTTAGAGAATGGGTATTTGAAGCTGACTACCGAACAGTTCCACTGCCGCCAACATACACAGCGTAAGGACCACCGAGATAAAATATGAGAAATTAGGGCTCAAACGGAGGCGTTCAGACAGTCATTTTTCCCTCGCTCTATTTACGAGTGGAACACGGGGTGAAATGACAAGTAATGGCATAGGGTACCCTCCGCCACGCACCGTACTGTGGCTTGCGGAGTATCTATGTAGATGCAGATATGTAAGTGGTTTACGTCGCGACATTGTGCCAAGTATTGTGGTGCGACGTTTTTCGGTAGACTAACTCTCTTCGTTTCGGCAGAATCGTGGTGTCATCACCGTTTACTGATCGCTATTTCTTTGTGGTATGAAGGAGGTTCACAAGTCCATTGTTTTTGAATAAAAAGAGTCAGCTGGCCATGTATCGTCACAAGCTTTTAAAAATGTATGGGCTTCAAGGATAAGGATGTTGAAGAGTCTCAGTATCTATTATGCAGTTGCATAATCGACACGTACTGCAAATTTGCTATGAAACGATATCACAATGTGTTGTAGAAAAAATTTAAAGATTTAGTTCACAAGATCAAACAGTTACAAAGATGGACAGACGTACATCATTGTTCTGTACATCAAAAAGCATTTGTGCTAAATTTGCTGGCATGGAGCACGTGATGAAATTGGTGGTAAGAATACTAAAATTTCAGAAGTCTCATGCATTATTCTACTCCCAGTTGCAACAGTTTTCGACATAACTGAACCAAGGGTATGGAGACCTTATATATTACTGAAAAGTACGTTTGTTTAGTCGAAGGATATACCTGGAACGATTTTTCTATTTAAAAGCCGCTATTGTTCAATTTATGAAGGAAAAAGGAGAGTAGGAACGAAAATTAGAACATCCGGAATGGATTACAGATCGCCCGTTTGAAGTCGACTTCAGTGCACACTGCCTATAGTAAGACATTGCAAAGTGAGCAACAAATTATTTCTCATTTGCTGGGTATGTCTTTAAAAAATCACGTTATGGAAGGGACAAATTCTCAGAAACACAGTACAGTTCCCTAAATTCACTGCTGATAAAAAATGGAGGTTTGAAGAAAGAATTCAGGTCTTGAAAGAGGTGCAACAATAGTTTTCGAAACGTTTTTAGGACACTGACTCTCTTACATTTGTTTCACAGCTGTGTTTGCGACAGTTTGCTATTTCAGTTGAAAGCGTCCCCGTGCATGTGCTGGTATGACTGATTGATCTGCAATGTAATTCCTGTTTTAAAGACAAATGCTTTTACGTTAAAACTGTCCAAGACGTCTATATTGATTTCCTCAGGTAGAGTTTCCACACCTGCAGAATGAGGTTGCAAATATTCCGGTCAACATATGTGTGCAATAGAAATTGTGAGACTAAACCAGTCACTACTAAGTGGCAAACTGAGTGCGAAAATCCATGAAATTGTCAGCATCTGTACACATACCGACGTTTTGTGCCGGATAACCATTTTACACTCCTGGAAATGGAAAAAAGAACACATTGACACCGGTGTGTCAGACCCACTATACTTGCTCCGGACACTGCGAGAGGGCTGTACAAGCAATGATCACACGCACCGCACAGCGGACACACCAGGAACCGCGATGTTGGCCGTCGAATGGCGCTAGCTGCGCAGCATTTGTGCACCGCCGCCGTCAGTGTCAGCCAGTTTGCCGTGGCATACGGAGCTCCATCGCAGTCTTTAGCACTGGTAGCACGCTGCGACAGCGTGGACGTGAACCGTATGTGCAGTTGACGGACTTTGAGCGAGGGCGTATAGTGGGCATGCGGGAGGCCGGGTGGACGTACCGCCGAATTGCTCAACACGTGGGGCGTGAGGTCTCCACAGTACATCGATGTTGTCGCCAGTGGTCGGCGGAAGGTGCACGTGCCCGTCGACCTGGGACCGGACCGCAGCGACGCACGGATGCACGCCAAGACCGTAGGATCCTACGCACTGCCGTAGGGGACCGCACCACCACTTCCCAGCAAATTAGGGACACTGTTGCTCCTGGGGTATCGGCGAGGACCATTCGCAACCGTCTCCATGAAGCTGGGCTACCCTGCCGCACACCGTTAGGCCGTCTTCCGCTCACGCCCCAACATCGTGCAGCCCGCCTCCAGTGGTGTCGCGACAGGCGTGAATGGAGGGACGAATGGAGACATGTCGTCTTCAGCGATGAGAGTCGCTTCTGCCTTGGTGCCAATGATGGTCGTATGCGTGTTTGGCGCCGTGCAGGTGAGCGCCACAATCAGGACTGCATACGACCGAGGCACACAGGGCCAACACCCGGCATCATGGTGTGGGGAGCGATCTCCTACACTGGCCGTACACCACTGGTGATCGTCGAGGGGACACTGAATAGTGCACGGTACATCCAAACCGTCATCGAACCCATCGTTCTACTATTCCTAGACCGGCAAGGGAACTTGCTGTTCCAACAGGACAATGCACGTCCGCATGTATCCTGTGCCACCCAACGTGCTCTAGAAGGTGTAAGTCAACTACCCTGGCCAGCAAGATCTCCGGATCTGTCCCCCATTGAGCATGTTTGGGACTGGATGAAGCGTCGTCTCACGCGGTCTGCACGTCCAGCACGAACGCTGGTCCAACAGAGGCGCCAGGTGGAAATGGCATGCCAAGCCGTTCCACAGGACTACATCCAGCATCTCTACGATCGTCTCCATGGGAGAATAGTAGCCTGCATTGCTGCGAAAGGTGGATATACACTGTACTAGTGCCGACATTGTGCATGCTCTGTTGCCTGTGTCTATGTGCCTGTGGTTCCGTCAGTGTGATCATGTGATGTATCTGACCCCAGGAATGTGTCAATAAAGTTTCCCCTTCCTGGGACAATGAATTCACGGTGTTCTTATTTCAATTTCCAGGAGTGTATTATGTCTTCAGCAGGTTAAATAATACTGAAATTTACTTTGTTTTGATCTACGTTGTTGAGAAATTTGCAAGATAAAACCAAGTCGTATGCAGTGCGACTGCAACAACATTTCAATGCGTCACCTTTGCAGCTTCTCCCTCTTACCTCTAGACACTGCGCTGTGATGGTGGGGGAAAGTGCAGACAGGCTGAACACTACGGCACTCATGCCGGTTAAGGCTCGCGAGTCGAATACTTGGCTGCCTCTGTTGTAGAAGGCCAAGCACACGGGACTATTCAACTGCAGTAGATTCGCAAAAATAGACCAACGTTTGAAATATCTTTGAAGAAGTGCTCATATTCTACTCAAATAAGGAGTCTATAGTAACAATGTCTTTGGAGTAAAAGTATGGGTTTACAGAAAGGACATATTGCATGGAAGAGAAAGTGGCTTATTTGTTCCAGCAGAGCTAAACTTCGTTAAAGTATGTTTGCATACCAAATAATTCGGTTGAGTTCAGTGATTAAAGCCAGACTAATACTTTTAATTCGATAAGTCTACTAATCAGTAGAATCATTCACAGAAGCAACTGGAAGGTTACTTCAGTTTATTAATGTGCGCTGTCCTCAATCACGTCGCATTATTCCTAGAATGTTTTTGTAATCTGGAAATTGATTGAGCATGTACAATTTCGTTAATGACAGTTAGAGAAAAATTTCCTCACGGTATACAGCATTTATATAAGAGAACAGATCTGATACCTGTGAGGCCGCTGACGAAGAAACTGATATAAGTGATCACAAATGATTACTAAAGTAAAGAGAACAAAAGCACCTGGGAAACTGAATGTAAGCCGTACGCTATGTGCAACCCGTAAGGACGAAAGTAACTATTGCATGATGCCACTGCCAAGTAACATAACTCGATAAAAATTGAATCATGCATAAAAATTACTGCAACACTGTAGTAAAGAGGTTAACTGAAAGAAATACGCAATTATACGAATAGAAATGACATTTTTATTCCAAGACAAAAAATATAATAAAGTCACCGTGATTCATGAAGCTCATCTGGACATTAAAAAAGGCACATGTTTCTTAAAATGGCGTGTGTTCATCAAGGATGGCAGTACATGCTTAGCGACGTGCTTCTACGCTGGCCACAAGATTGGTAAGGAGTTATTACGATAGGGCGTTCCATTACTCCACCAGCGCTATTGACAATTGCTGGCGATGGTTAGTATTCAGTGGGATTTAACTCTGGGGAACGGGCATGCCAGTGCGCTCGCCGAACATCATCTCATTCCAAGAGCTCGTCTAACTGCGTTCTTCGATAGATTCGTGCATTTTCATTATAATAATCAGGGCCGAATACATCCCTGAAAAAAAACCACATGGGGAAGGAGTGCAGTGTCACAACAACGTTTTCCGGTGCGTACACCGTCTTCAATGATGTGGAGCTCAGTACACCCATGCAACATTATGCCTCCCGCCACAACACATGGACAGCAAAACGATCATGTTCGATAACGTTCCTGGACGCATTACGGATCCTCATGTGATCATAGGCTGGAACATTTAGTGCGAGAAGATATTCGGTGAATGGACTAACCTGCCCGTTCCCCCAACTTAAGGTCCATAACGCAAGTGTGGGATGCGTTGGAAAGACGTCCACTTGCACTAAGGACAGTCCAGCAGTTGTCAGCCGCGCTGGTGGAGGAATAGAACGTCCTGCCACAAGAAATCCTTATCAACCTTGTGTCCAGTGTGGTAGCACGTTGTAGAACCTCGTACATTGCGCGCCGTGGTGGTCACACACCCTGTTAAGAACCATGACTTTCCTTTTGTAATACCCAGGAGAAGGGACGATCATTAATCGCGATGACTTCAGTGTATTTATTGTTCTCCAATAAAAGTGGCTTTTGTTCAAATGGTTCAAATGGCTCTGAGCACTATGGGACTTAACATCTGTGGTCATCAGTCCCCTAGAACTTAGAACTACTTAAACCTAACTAACCTAAGGACATCACACACATCCATGCCCGAGGCAGGATTCGAACCTGCGACCGTAGCAGCCGCACGGTTCCGGACTGCGTGCCTAGAACCGCTAGGCCACCGCGGCCGGCGTGGCTTTTGTGTTCGTCTCTTTGCGTATGTCTTTCAGTTACTTTCTGTACTAATTTGCAGCGATTCTTTGTATGTATGGTCCAAGTTTTATTGATCTAAGCTACTTGACAGTGACAAATCATGCGACAGTTACTTCCCTCCTTACGTTTTGCACACCACTGTGTTATTCCTAAGGCCAGAAACATTTAATTGCTGTGTAAAAGAACTGTGGCCCAGATACATAATTATTTATCATTCGCCACATGTATGTACCTGACAGAGTAATCATCGTTCGGAGAGACCAAGCAGTGTGTACAAATAGTGATAGGAAGTATGTTAAGAAATAGCGTCTGGAGCGTAGCATGTGATAGTAGACAAGTAACTGACAAATATTAACTGAATCGACTGGTCGTCATTGTGGGAGTTAAGATCTACCTATTACGCAAAAAAAAAAAAGTTCCTTTAATCCCCATTAACGTTTCTACACCTTTCTGCCTTCATCAGTAAGTTCTTTTATTTCTTTCAACCCAATATATTTTAAATAATAGTTATTGTGAGAAACTAAGGCTAAAAAATATGTTGTGACTATTCTGATTTCGACCTCATTTTCTACAATATTAATTCCTGCAAGACTTTGCAAAAATTAGTGCATAGCTTGCCATCTGCAACGAAATGATGCTATTATTGTTTACAAGATAAACGAAACGTTGTTGCTCGAAAATATCTTGCTGCTGTAATTTCGGAATACTTTTAGTTATTTTTATAGTGTGTGTCCTCATCTGCAGGCTCATTTGTTATGGAAATTCACGGAAAAATAGGATACATGTTTTTTAAAGAACTGCACTCGCAAGTTACACTTTCTAGAACTTCACAAAACACAATATTTATGTTGCTGCTGCGAGTTTGGTCTGTGTTGATGTTCACCTGTTTTTACATTCCGACTGGCGACTAATTTTAACTTCGTTGACTCTACCTCATCTCTCTCTCTCTCTCTCTCTCTCTCTGTGTGTGTGTGTGTGTGTGTGTGTGTGTGTGTGTGTGTGTGTGTGTTTCATATCCGTTTGTGTTGTATTTATGTGATACTTCCTTTAATGTGTTAAATAGAGTGCTATTGCATGATGTATAGCCGTCGGATTTTATAGCCTTCTGTATGTCGACTGTTTCTTCTGTGGTACTGTAAGTTTTTGGCGTAGGTTATGGCGGATTTTAGTGCTGTATGTTTTAGTTGGATGATGATTGGGCTATTAGGTGGTCAGAAAATGTGCTATTTGAGCATTTACTTTCTAGTGCTCTGAGGTGTTACAAATACCTTCTTCTAAAATTTCTGCGCATCTGTGCTACGTATATTGACTGAAAAGAGTTGCATATTAGTTGGGATACGTTTCATCTGTAGAAATTTACTATGTGTCTTTCGTGTGTTCTGAGTTTTTCCTTGTTTCTTCTTGTTTTCGTGTTGTCTGTTCTGTATCTTATTCGAAATCCTTGTTTCTTTAAGATTTTGTGAAATATTTTCTTATTATAGGTAAGTATGTGCAAATTTATTTTGTGCGGGAAATGTGGCGTCCTGTACATTGGGTTGTCCTGTACTGTTGTGTATGATCTTACGTGCATATGAAGTGTTCATTCCCTACCTATTTGCTCGTTTTATAGTTAAGTTTCTCTGTCATGTAGCCATGCTTCACTTCTTGTATTTCCGGGATGGTTTCTTTGAAAGGGCACGGCCGCCTTCCTTCCCCATCCTTGCCTAATCCGATGAGACTGATGACCTAGCTGTCTGGTATCCTTCCCCAAACAACCCCAACCTCAACTTGTTGTATTTTATTGTGTTTAAATCATGGGTGTAGTTCTGTTTTCTTACCTTTGCTCTGTTTAATTTGTTGAGCAAGATTCAGAAGCTTGCTTTCTATGCCAATGTGTGGTTTGATTGGTTGTGACCCGTGGTTCTTATGACAGTGGGTTTTCTGTGTACTGTCAAATCTTGTGTGTTTGCCCTTTGTATCGTGAGATACAAAACGTTTAGTTTAGGCTCTGTATCTGTTCCTGAAATCGCCGGCCGGTGTGGCCGAGCGGTTCTAGGCGCGTCAGTCTGGAACTGGGCATGGATGTGCGTGATGTCATTAAGTTGTTGTTGTTGTTGTGGTCTTCAGTCCTGAGACTGGTTTGATGCAGCTCTCCATGCTACTCTATCCTGTGCAACGTTCTTCATCTGCCAGTACTTACTGCAACCTACATTCTTCTGGATCTGCTTAGTGTATTCATCTCTTGGTCTCCCTCTACGATTTTTACCCTCCACACTGCCCTCCAATGCTAAATTGGTGATCCCCTGATGCCTCAGAACGTGTCCTACCAACCGGTCCCTTCTTCTTTTCAAGTTGTGCCACAAACTCCTCTTTTCCCCGATTCTGTTCAATATCTCCTCATTAGTTATGTGATCTACCCATTTAATCTTCAGCACTCTTAAGTTAGTTACGTTTAAGTAGTTCTAAGTATTTCAGATGTTTTGATTTTGGAAGTTATTGAGAATTTTGATTGTTTTGAGTTTCTCTTTTCGCCTTTAATAATCAAATCTCCATTCAGTTAGCCAATTAGTAAAAGTAGGTGACATAAATGTCGGTATTAGGGTTTTTAAAAGACTCTCGAAACTTCTAAACGTCGAGAGGACCTCAGGGACCAATGAAACATCTGTCAGATATTGTACAGAAATTATTATTTTATGCACCCTTCGGATAATTCACTCAAGATCTCTCGAATGGCGAGCTATTCTGACAGGACAATGTTATTCAGTTGCAAGAATGGCAGTGACGTTAATCCACGGTCGAAGCATTTTACTCGTATTGATATGTTGCAGAATTTGGTAACATGTTCATTGCTCACATATACTGGCATACGTGGATCATACTGATATTCTTCTCTCCACTAATATTAATTATGGCAGCACTGACCTTTGTCAAATAGTGATGATGCTCGTTATACATTTTATCCTGGGACGGAGTGTCTAAAATAATGCGATGTATCTAGCAGAGTACGTTGGCGTTTTAATGAGACACATTAAAACCACGGCCACAATACCCATCCGGTCATGGAGATTTATGTTTTCCATGGTCTCCCTTAAACATATAACACAAATTCCAGACCAGATCCTTTGAAATGGACACAATATTTGTCATATCCCTTCCTGTTCCACTTGCAAATAGAACGAGGGAAAAACGACTATTTGTACGACTCCGAATAAGCCAAAATTTCTTGTACTCTATCTTCATGGTTCTTAGGCACCGTTATGCTGGCGACAGTAGAATCATTCGGCAGTCAGCTTCAAATATCGGTTCTCTAAATTTTCTCAGTAGTGTTTCTCGAAAACAACAACGTCTTCCCTCCAGGGATTCACATCTGAATTACCAAAGCATCTTCGCAACACTTACACGTTGTTCGAACCTACCGGTAACAAATCTAGCAGACCGTCTCTGAACGGATTCGATGTCTTCCTTCAATCGGACCTGGTACGGATCTCAGACACTTGAGCAGTTCTCAAGAATAGGTTGCACCAGCGTCCTATATGAGGTCTGCTATACAGGTGAACCACTCGTTCCTAAAATTCTCCCACTAAATCGAAGCCGATTACTTCCCTTCCCTACCACACTATTCACATGCTCGTTCTATCTCATATCAATCTGCAATGTTACGCCGGGATATCTAAGCGACTTGACTGTGTCGAGAAGGACACTGGTAATACGGTATCCGAACATTACAGGTTTGATCTTCCTACTCATCCGCATTAACTTACATTTTTCCACATTTATGGCTAGCTGCCATTCATCACACCAACTAGAAATCTTGTCTAAGTCGTCTTGTATCTTCCTACAGACACTCAACTCCGTCACCTTACCGTACACCAAGGCATCATCAGAAAACAACCGCAGATTGCTGCTCACCTTCTCCGTCAAATCATTTATGTGTATAGAGAACAACGGCGGTCCTATCACACTTCCATGGGGCACTCCTGACGATACCCTCTTCTCTGATGAACACTCGCTGTCGAGGACAACATACTGGGTTTTATTATTTAAGGAGTCTTCCATCCACTCAAATATCTGTGAATATATTCCACTTGCTTGTACCTTCGTTAACAGCCGGCAATGGGGTCCCGTGTCAAATGCTTTCCGGAAATATAGAAATGTGGAATGTGCCTCTTGCTCTTCATTTTATTTCCCAAATGGTTCAAATGGCTCTGAGCACTGTGGGACTTAACATCTGAGGTAATCAGTCCCCTAGAACTACTTAAACCTAACTAACCTAAGGACATCACACACATCTATGCCCGAGGCAGGATTAGAACCTGCGACAGTAGCAGTCGCGCGGTTCCCGACCGAAGCGCCAGAAGCTCTCGGACACCGCGGCCGGCTTTTATTGCCCATTCTTCCTGAAATCGAGTTTTTGCTCCGTCTGTAATGATGCTATTGTTGATGAAATTTTAAACACTATCCGGAAATATAGAAATGTGGAATGTGCCTCTTGCTCTTCATTTTATTTCCCAAATGGTTCAAATGGCTCTGAGCACTATGGGACTTAACATCTGAGGTAATCAGTCCCCTAGAACTACTTAAACCTAACTAACCTAAGGACATCACACACATCTATGCCCGAGGCAGGATTCGAACCTGCGACAGTAGCAGTCGCACGGTTCCCGACCGAAGCGCCTAGAAGCTCTCGGACACCGCGGCCGGCTTTTATTGCCCATTCTTCCTGAAATCGAGTTTTTGCTCCGTCTGTAATGATGCTATTGTTGATGAAATTTTAAACACTATTCGTACTTGCTTTACTTTTCCTATATTTTGTGGACTTTGGCAAACGTGTTGATTCGGTACTGCATCGATGCACGCTGCAGACTTACGTTCGTGTGAATTGCATGAGGAAGCTCGTCACTGGTGCGTGAATATCTTGATAACGGGATGATCCGGATGCCCAATCATCCCCAAACTTGGAAATAAATCTAAATATGCTCCAGGAAAGTGTGACAGTGCCTATCTACTATTGAGATATAAGAAATAAATTATATGAGCGGTCTTTCCTATAATGCTCATGTACTTCTATCGAAAAAAAATTCTGTCAATGAAAATCCACGAGTTTTATCAATGTGTTCTGTTAAAGTAATGCAAAAATATTGGCGAACGATTACATGAAATATCAGTTTTTTGTAAGAGAATTGCTTAGTGAAAAGTGTTGATTGTAACACAGTAATGATTGTAAATATTCAATTTGAAGGAAGTCGCTCGGCTTAAGGCCTCAATACGTTACTGTGTTGCAGCAGCTCCTCACGTTTCATGAACATTACAAAATATACTAATAAGACACTAGATGTATATTGAATATTGACTTCACTGTTGTTTTAGAAACTTCCTAGTTGATGAGGCGTAATGTGTTGTATGAGCTGTTGTCAAATAACATTAATAGTATTAAAATGAAATGGAGAGCCTACAACGTATCACTTGATTATGGAAGGTCTGTATGAAATCCTGCACATAGAATTATTGAATTGCTTATGCTAAGAAACATTCAAATATGTAATATTAAGGTACAGTAGTTACGAACAGCTGAAAACTGTGTAAGTTGTTTGCAAAGCTTTAGTATAAGACACAGCCCTCTTCGTACAAAACATATCAATTAAGTCATTACTGTCATTAGAAAAGTCATGAATTTAAATTTACTCTTAAATATCTCTCTACTAGACAAACACTTTGAAGAATACTAGCTAATCAGATGTATAATTTTTGCAAAAATCTCCTTTCTGCGAAGCAAAAATTACTTTAAACTGGTGCATCACAAGATTTTCTTAGTACAGTAATTAGTAATTATGGGGCCTTCCTTTTGCTTGCTCATTTCAAACAACATACTATATTATCATACATTGGCAATAGTAATTACCCTCTCACTTCCTAGGAAGAAACCAGAATAATCGAAATCGTAAACTACAATCGTAATGAATATTACACATTTATTTCTCACTCGTGACAAAACATTTACAGGAAATAGCAAGCACCCTGAACATCCACAAATTAGGAAAACAGATACTAACTGTAGCCGGACGGTGTGGCCGTGCGGTTCTAGGCGCTTCAGTCTGCAACCGCGTGATCGCTACTGTCGCAGGTTCGAATCCTGCCTCCGGCATGGATGTGTGTGATGTCCTTAGGTTAGTTAAGTTTAAGTAGTTCTAAGTTCTAGGGCACTGATGATCACAGGTGTTAAGTCCCATAGTGCTCAGAGCCATTTGAGCCTTAATCAGTACTATAATAATCTTCAGCATTCTTCTGTAGCACCACATTTCGAAAGCTTCTATTCTCTTCTTGTCCAAACTATTTATCGTCTATGTTTCACTTCCATACATGGCTACACTCCATACAAATACTGTCAGAAACGACTTCCTGACATTTAAATCTATACTCGATGTTAACAAATTCCTCTTCTTCAGAAACGATTTCCTTGCCATTGCCAGTCTACATTTTATATCCTCTCTACTTTGCTCCCCAAGTAGCAAAACTCCTTTACTACTTTAAGTGTCTCATTTCCTAATCTAATTCCCTCAGCATCACCCGACTTAATTCGACTACATTCCATTATCCTTCTTTTGCTTTTGTTGATGTTCATCTTATATCCTCCTTTCAAGACACTGTCCATTCTGTTCAACTGCACTTCCAAGTCCTTTGCTGTCTCTGACAGAATTACAATGTCATCGGCGAACCTTGAAGTTTTTATTTCTTCTCCATGGATTTTAATACCTACTCCAAATTTTTCTTTTGTTTCCTTTACTGATTGCTCAATATACAGATCGAATAACATCGGGGAGAGGCTACAACCCTGTCTCACTCCCTTCCCAACCGCTGCTTCCCTTTCTTGTCCCTCGACACTTATAACTGCCATCTGGTTTCTGTACAAATTGTAAATAGCCTTTCGCTCCCTGTATTTTACCCCTGCGACCTTCAGAATTTGAAAGAGAGTATTCCAGTCAACATTGTCAAAAGCTTTCTCTAAGTCTACAAATGCTATGAACGTAGGTTTGTCTTTCCTTAATCTAGCTTCTAAGATAAGTCGTAGGGTCAGTATTGCCTCACGTGTTCCAACATTTCTACGGAATCCAAACTGATCTTCCCCTAGGTAGGCTTCTACTAGTTTCTCCATTCGTCTGTAAAGAATTCGCGTTAGTATTCTCCAGCCGTGACTTATTAAACTGATAGTTCGGTAATTTTCACATCTGTCAACACCTGCTTTCTTTGGGATTGGAATTATTATATTCTTCTTGAAGTCTGAGGGTATTTCGCCTGTCTCATACATCTTCCTCACCAGATGGTAGAGTTTTATCAGGACTGGCTCTCCCAAGGCCGTCAGTAGTTCTAATGGAATGTTGTCTACTCCCGGGGCCTTGTTTCGACTTGGGTCTTTCAGTACTCTGTCAAACTCTTCACGCAGTACCATATCTCCCATTTCATCTTCATCGCCGGCCGCGGTGGTCTCGCGGTTCTAGGCGCTCAGTCCGGAACCGCGCGACTGCTACGGTCGCAGGTTCGAATCCTGCCTCGGGCATGGATGTGTGTGGTGTCCTTAGGTTAGTTAGGTTTAAGTAGTTCTAAGTTTTAGGGGACTGATGACCACAGATGTTAAGTCCCATAGTGCTCAGAGCCATTTGAACCATTTAATGACGGAATTGGTAGTACTTAGTTGTAATGGGGAAAGAGGTAGACAAAAAAGGAAGATGTTAATCTTGTTTAAATATCAGATTCATATGAACCTTTCTGAAGCTGTAAATGTGATTAATATATCTGATGTTGTTTCAAATTCGGGTTCCTTCTACTAAAAGGCACTTAAAGAAAGCCATTATGTGATGCAGTGTGACGGAAAAGCTTTGGTTCAGATTGAAACGGTCCTGTTGCTCAAGTCTTCCTGTAATCCCAGAGACGCGTCTCATTTAGCCAGTTAATAACAAATGATAGTACCAATCGGAATACTTCCCGTTACTTTGAATTAGTTGGTTGATACGTATCAACCAACCGACTACGCCAAAGATCTTATCTCAGAGAGGTCACACAAATAATATGGTTTGTGACGTGTGTTTAAATGTATGTTATTTTGCTGGAGAAACAATAGATTAGTCTGTGAGTGCGCGTATGCGTGCAAGCGTGCGCGCGCGCGCTTGTGTGTATGTGTGTGTGTGTGTGTGTGTTTGTGTGTGGTTTAGTTAGGTAGTTGATGTTCCATAGATCATCTGAAAGATGCTTTTATCTTGTTTTGCTATAGCCGCAGAGCCGTCTCATTCAGCCAGTAAAGAACAAATGATAGTACCAATGGAAGTTCGTACCTTGAATTAATGGCTGATACGTGTCAACAGAGCGACTAAGCCAAAGACTTTATCTGAGAAAGTTCACTCAAATAATAGGGTCTATGACGTCGTGTTTAAATATATGTTATTTTGATGAAGAAACAATACATTATTGTTTGTTTGTTTGTGTGTGTGCGTGTGTGTGTGTGTGTGTGTGTGTGTGTGTGTGTGTGTGTGATGTGTACGAGTGTGTGTTATTTAGGTAGTTACATGCTCCATAGATCATCTGGACGATTCGTTTACCTAAATGACGTGGAGCGATTTACATTGCAGAATATGTATACGTGATTAGTATTACCATTAATGAACACATGATTTTTAGCTCTACTCGTGCAAATGTACTTAGTAACTAATTTTTTTGCAGTCTAACAGTTTTTAAATAAAAATTCGTCGATAGAATGGGAGCTGGGCAAGAGAAAAGAATTTAGGTTTGACCTAAAACTTGCTTTGCTACCTGTCAGACCTTTTATGATATTGGGCAAGTGATCAAAACTTTTTGTTGCTGCATATTGAACTCCTTTCTGAGCCACTGACTGCTTTAATAATGGATAACAACGGTCATTTTCCTCTATTATTGTACATGTGGACATCACTATTTTTCTAAAACTTCAATAGCTGTTTGAAGCTTCGTTATGTGTGAACAAAGCTTAGTCCCTTCTTAAGTGATAAGAAACTGACTGACAATTTCTAAGTACGTAGAGACAAAGCCATCTGACTTACTATTTGTTTGAGGTAGCAGAAGTAACCGTAATAGCGAATGTGAGCTGTCTAAGAATAGTAATAACGTATTAAGGAGGAAAAGCTTGAAATTATATTACATTACATAACTTGTATTCCGTAGATCACTTGGACAGGGATCTCTCGTACATGGAAAGAAGTCAAAGATGCACATTTTATTCAAGAGCAATCGAATGATGTGAATTAACATAATGAAATGTTGTTGTGCTATTGTGATAATGGCAAGAAAAAATAACCTTAACATTAACTTGATGAGTTTCTGTGAAGATGTTCTTTGCTGAAGTGCGAGTTGTCCAATAGAAGGTTCTATAATTCATTCTTAAATTCCATCACTTTATGCAAAGATATTTGAAGTTTTCCTACTGGTTGGTGAATACATCTTTACCGAATTATGTGACTTGTTTCTCTAGTCCTACTTTTAAATTATTGTTTTTCCTAATTTTTGAGAAGTATTTGTATCTACAAACGACATATATGAATGTATGTACTGTGAAACTGTTGTCAAAATGCGAAGCTCTCTGAAGATCTCTCTGAAGGCGTTAAGCACTATCTTCAGATGAAATGTCACGTGGCAATGGCCTCCCGTTGGGTAGACCGGTCGCCTGGTGCAAGTCTTTTGAGTTGACGGCACTTCGGCGACTTATGTGTCGTTGGGGATGGTATGATGGTGACGGTAATACAACACCCAGTCCCTGAACGGAGAAAATCTCCGTCCCAGCCGGGAATCATACCTGGGCCCCTTTGCACAACATTCGGCCGCGCTGACCACTCAGCCATCGAGGCGGACGCTATTTTCAGATATAAGTTGCAACGCGTCCTCTTATATTATTGTTTTGCTATTGTTATTGTCAGAAAAATCTTTATTCAGTCGGTCGTCGAAATTTTGAAATAAAAGTTATTGTGGATGTCAGGTAATAAATATTTCGCGTGAAGCGCTGTTGCGACACAGGCAAAGATCAATTGTGGAAACTAAGCCACTGAATTTTACAAATAATGTTATTTACGAATACGGCCGACTGACTACATCAAATAAGAGGGCACGTACATTCGTGAATGAGTGGTCAAGACTAAGCGTTAATACTGTTTAGGAAATGAGTCTTAAATATAGTTACGCTTTTACACACTCAAATGTATGCGAACATACGAACGGGGTAGAGGCACGTACATTTTGAGTGCAATCATCCCTCGTGGGCTGGATAAAAAGAATTACAGTTAAATGCATTTATTCATCTTAGAACGTATATGGGTGGACTTCCAAATTAAATGAAAAGTGAGACTGCAGGTTCTGAATGTCGCAGCAAATATATTGAAATTGACGGTAACAGGCACGAAAGGGAAAAAGATGAACACATTCACATACCTCTATTGTTGAGCAGCGTCGCCGTGAAGATCGTCGCCTCCATCTAAATTCTCTGCGTAAAATTAAAATAATGGTAATAATTTTACAGAATTTCAGGATCTGGGACCCATGGTATCACAAAAGACGAAATCGCTCTGCTTCAAAATCACTTTCATTATTTAACAAAATTTATCAGTAATAAAATGGCACAACACATCTTAACACTAGGACAGGATAACAGCGAAAGGTAACTTATTCTAAAACTGATAAACGAAGAACGTAAAGCTTCTTTTGTTAAGCAAATGCTTTACGCATTAATCTCTGGTAGTTGAATTAGTGTCTATAAACTCATAAAAAAATTTAAATAATTCCTTTACAAACTCCTATAACATTCCCCTAAAGTATGAAAACAGTAATCCTATATGTTGACTTTCTCCCAGAAAATAACGCCATAACTCACTTGGGAACCGAAATAGATAATATAAATTAGTACCTCCCTTTTTGAATGTCGTACAGCAGTAAACATGCGTCTGCAGAGGTAGCTGAACTAAAGGGTTTAATTAATTCTAGGGTGTGGTTTTCCCAATTAAGAGCGTAATCTAATGTAGTTAAAGAATTTCGTCACTATCTACATCGTCTATTTTACTGTTTGAGCAGACTACTTTTATATTTTACCCGTGAGGAAAGCGGCCTAAATTGCTGAATTTTATGCTATAGTGACTGGGATTATGTACTTCAGTACATTATCAAGTGGGTTGCGATTCTTTGGGACTGGCACGAGCACAGGTCGGTGGTATTCAAACTGTCATAGGTTATTTCTTGGTAGCGCACTCGTATTTGCAGAGCGAGATGTCGGACCCGCCGAGTGGACTCTTCTCATGCAAATCTAATCTTCTTTCTCGACTCCCAGCTACTGCACTGTCCTCCTTGTTCGAGAACATCTCCATCGCAGTCTTTTCCCTTCCATACTCTCTGATATTATTAGCGCACCCTGCCCTTCCCCAAGTTTGATTCGAACCTCAGACCATGAATGGGAATTTCCGCTGTTAATTTCTGAGCATATGTGTTAATGTTTTTCATGTTGTTGTTGACTCTGAGCACTGTGGGACTTACCATCTATGGGCATCAGTCCCCTAGAACTTAGAACTACTTAAACCTAACTAACCTAAGGACATCACACAACACCCAGTCATCACGAGGCAGAGAAAATCCCTGACCCGGCCGAGAATCGAACCCAGGAACCCGGGCGCGGGAAACGAGAACGCTACCGCACGACCACGAGCTGCGGATCATGTTGTTGTTGTTGTTGTTGTTGTTGTGGTCTTCTGTCCCGAGACTGGTTTCATGCAGCTCTCCATGCTACTCTTTTCACTGCGAGCCTAGGCATCTCAGTATAACTACTGCAACGTACATCCTTCTGAATCTGCTTACTGTATTTATCTCCTGGTCTCCCTCTATGATTTTGCCCCCCCCCCCCCCCCCCCACACTTCCCTCCAATACTAAACTGTTGATCCCAGATATCTCATAACATGTACTGTGAACCGATCCCTTCTTTTGGTGAAGCAGTGTCACATATTTCATGTCTTCCTAATTCTGTTAATTGCGTGATCTACCCATACAATCTTCAACATTCTTCTGTAGCACCACATTTCGAAAGTTTTCTCTTTTAGTGTAAACTGTTTATCATCCATGTTTCACTACCATACATGGCTACACTTCAGACACACACTTTCAGAAAAGACTTCCTAACACTTAAATCTACACTCCTGGAAATGGAAAAAAGAACACATTGACACCGGTGTGTCAGACCCACCATACTTGCTCCGGACACTGCGAGAGGGCTGTACAAGCAATGATCACACGCACGGCACAGCGGACACACCAGGAACCGCGGTGTTGGCCGTCGAATGGCGCTAGCTGCGCAGCATTTATGCACCGCCGCCGTCAGTGTCAGCCAGTTTGCCGTGGCATACGGAGCTCCATCGCAGTCTTTAACACTGGTAGCATGCCGCGACAGCGTGGACGTGAACCGTATGTGCAGCTGACGGACTTTGAGCGAGGGCGTATAGTGAGCATGCGGGAGGCCGGGTGGACGTACCGCCGAATTGCTCAACACGTGGGGCGTGAGGTCTCCACAGTACATCGATGTTGTCGCCAGTGGTCGGCGGAAGGTGCACGTGCCCGTCGACCTGGGACCGGACCGCAGCGACGCACGGATGCACGCCAAGACCGTAGAATCCTACGCAGTGCCATAGGGGACCGCACCGCCACTTCCCAGCAAATTAGGGACACTGTTGCTCCTGGGGTATCGGCGAGGACCATTCGCAACCGTCTCCATGAAGCTGGGCTACGGTCCCGCACACCGTTAGGCCGTCTTCCGCTCACGCCCCAACATCGTGCAGCCCGCCTCCAGTGGTGTCGCGACAGGCGTGAATGGAGGGACGAATGGAGACGTGTCGTCTTCAGCGATGAGAGTCGCTTCTGCCTTGGTGCCAATGATGGTCGTATGCGTGTTTGGCGCCGTGCAGGTGAGCGCCACAATCAGGACTGCATACGACCGAGGCACACAGGGCCAACACCCGGCATCATGGTGTGGGGAGCGATCTCCTACACTGGCCGTACACCACTGGTGATCGTCGAGGGGACACTGAATAGTGCACGGTACATCCAAACCGTCATCGAACCCATCGTTCTACCATTCCTAGACCGGCAAGGGAACTTGCTGTTCCAACAGGACAGTGCACGTCCGCATGTATCCCGTGCCACCCAACGTGCTCTAGAAGGTGTAAGTCAACTACCCTGGCCAGCAAGATCTCCGGATCTGTCCCCCATTGAGCATGTTTGGGACTGGATGAAGCGTCGTCTCACGCGGTCTGCACGTCCAGCACGAACGCTGGTCCAACTGAGGGGCCAGGTGGAAATGGCATGGAAAGCCGTTCCACAGGACTACATCCAGCATCTCTACGATCGTTTCCATGGGAGAATAGCAGCCTGCATTGCTGCGAAAGGTGGATATATACTGTACTAGTGCCGACATTGTGCATGCTCTGTTGCCTGTGTCTATGTGCCTGTGGTTCTGTCAGTGTGATCATGTGATGTATCTGACCCCAGGAATATGTCAATAAAGTTTCCCCTTCCTGGGACAATGAATTCACGGTGTTCTTATTTCAATTTCCAGGAGTGTATATTGGTTGTTAAAAAATTTCTGTTCTTAAGAAATGCTTTTCTTGCCATTGCCCGTCTACATTTTATATCCTCTCTATTTCGGCCATCATCAGTTATTTTGTTGCTGCCCAAATAGCAAAACTCATCTACTACTTTAAGTGTCTCGTTTCCTAATCAAGATCCCTTACCATAACCTGATTTAATTCGACTACATTCCATTATTATTGTTTCGCTTTTGTTGATGTTCATCTTACATCGTCCTCTCAAGACAATCTCCATTCCGTTCAACTGCTCTTCCAAGTCCTTTGCTGTCTCTGACAGAATTACAATGTCATCGGCAAACCTCAACATTTTTATTTCTTTTCGTTGAACTTTAATCCCTAATCCAAATTTTTCTTTTGCTTCCTTTACTGCTCGTACAATGCACAAACTGAATAACATCGGTGATAGACTACAGCCCGGTCTCACTCCCTTCTCAACCACTGCTTCCCTTTCATGACCATCGAATCTTACAACAGCCGTCTCGTTTCTGTAAAGATTATAAATAGCCTATCGGTCCCTGTATTTTACCCCTGGTACCTTCAGAATTTGAAATAGAGTATTCCAGTCATCATTGTCAAAAGCTTTCTCTAAGTCTACAAATGCTATAAATGTCTGTCTGCCCTTTCTTAGCTGTCTTCTAAGATTAGTCGTATTGCCTCGCGTGTTCTTAACATTTCTCCGGAATCCAAACTGATCTTCCCCGTGGTCGGCTTCTGGCAGTTTTTCTATTCATCTGTAAAGAACGTCCGTCTGCTTATTAATTGCATATGGAAGACAGCAGATGATGTGGAGGCGCCACAAGACGGAATTTTATTTCACAATTCTCCGCGAACTTTCTGTACAAGCGGCTTCATAGGTTCGGAGGGCTGCTATAAAACGAGCTCAGGCCCAAATAATTTCCACAAAGCGACGCCGAGTCAGTGGAGAATCATCGTGGATGTATCACGTTATCAGAGAAAAACAACGTAGCCGCAGAACCTTAATACAGACGGTCGTGCTGCCGGATGATTGCCGCATGACAACGCAAAAAGACATTACCAACGCCTTTGCGTAACAATACGGTCATCTCTATGCAGAAGCGGAACGCGATCAGGTGGCCTTCCAAGATGTCCTACGAACGCTACCGCATGCCACGACGTGACCGCCGACCGAGAGTTAACTGGGGAAGTCATAGAAGACGACGTAATAGAAGTGTTCGATAAGAGAGCGTCTAACAAGTCTCCGGGGCCCGACCGGCTTCCGTTATAGTTTTATCGTAGATTTAAGGATTTCATGACTCCGCTATTGACTGCCGTGTACCGCGAATTGATGTCTCCCTATGTGCCTCTTCCACCGGCCTTTGTGGAAGAAATGATCACCCCTATCCAAAAACCATCCGGCGACACAGGGATACAGACCTACCGGCCACTACCCTTCTTAATTGCGACTACAAGATCTACACCAGGATACTTGCACCACTATTTAAACGCGTACTGCGCTAAGTGATATCATTCGACCAAACCCAAATAGGAGGGGACAGTAATATACAAACGACACTCGGCGACTATCGTTATGTTATCGCACTAGCAACCACATGTCATCTCCGTGATGCACTGGTATCGATAGATTTCAATCACGCCTGTTGCAGGATGAGCCACGCCTATCTCGTGGAGGCGATGACGTTCCCAGAGAGTTTTGTCACCGTTGTTAAGCGACTACTCCACGGCGCCTCACCCAGAGTGCTCATCAATAGACGCATGGTGGGGCCCATCATCATCTTACGATCGGTCAGACAAGGATGTGTGCTGTCGACGATGCCGTATACCATCGCTGCTCTGCGGGCTCCGGAAACGACTCCAAGGAATGAAGATAAGGCACAACAAGTTTATATGCAGAATATACGCGGATGACCTAGTTTTTTAGCAGAGTCGGGTGAAGAGACAAGAGCGGCTTTGAATTGGATTAATTTGTATGGGATTAATTTGTATGGTATGACAACGGGTTGACGTATGAACATGGTAAAGCTGGGGGCGGTGAATACCGGGAGAGGACTCCTATCGGGGAGTCTTGCACCGTTACAGCTTATCAACAGGATGAAATGCTTGGGAATTATCTTCACTACAGAAATTCGACGTAAGACGGCACTGAGCTACGGACATCTTCTTCAAACAATTCATGCGAGTGTTAGAAGTCACAGGTTAAGGGCTCTGGACATGATACAACGGGTCACCTTTGCCAACACTTATCTAGCTTCTCACATCCCCCATCTGCCCCAAGTTCTTCCTATGCCGGTTGTGTTGGCGCGCCGAATCCTGGCGGCATTAGGATGTTTTGTGAACACAGGGTTGTTTTTTTAAGGTCTGATACGAAAACATCACTCTTCCAAATAGTCATGGAAATCTTGGACTAGCCCACGTCCACGACCGATCAGTGGCTATTTATGTAAGCACGATGATAAAGATGTGGACACAACAGCAAACGAGTCTGATAGGCACCTTGATAGACGAACTGCCATCACCTTCTCATCTGGCACCGGTAGCGGTGGCTCACATCTCACCATCGCTTACCCACATAGAATCCTTTTTGTGGAACACAGTTACGTACACATGTAACTACCGATTACCAGGACGTCAACGGCAAGTGATATACATCGCATCTTGACTCGACGACGGCCGAATAATGCCATAGAGAGGCGACAATCAACAGTGACATGGTCAATGGTATGGCGTCCAGTGCACCACGTACACTTTGATACGGAGACGCGCGCACTGTGGTACCAGGTAGTAAATGGGAAATACGTGGTCCTTACGCGAAATGTACGTTGGGGGCATGAGAACGGTTCTGCAGCTAGCTTCAAATGCCAGTTCTCCAAATTTTCTCAGTGGTATTTCGCGAAAAGAGCGCCATATTCTCTCCAGCGATTCCCATTAGAGTGCACGAAGCATCTCCGTAATACTCTCGCTTGTTGATCGAATCTACTGTTCCTACGCCGGCCAGTTTGGCCGAGTGGTTCTAGGCGCTTCAGTCTGGAACCGCGCGTCCGCTACGGTCTCAGGTTCGAATCCTGCCTCGGGCATGGATGTGTGTGATGTCCTTAGGTCTTAGGTTAGTCAGATTTAAGTAGTTCTAAGTTCTAGGGGACTGATGACCTCAGATGTTAAGTCCCATAGTGGTCAGCGCCACTTGAACTTTTTTTTTTTACTGTTCCTACAAGCGGCAATCAAAAAGCTTCCTTTCGAAGGCCCTATGCCAATGAGGCAAAATCGCCGTGAACACTGAGGCAATCGTCACACCGTCACACCAGGATGAAGATACCCGTTTGGTAAAACACCGTGTCCTGCTGACTGAAGAACTTCGTAAATGCCTGCTGCACATCCTCGTCTGACAGGAATCGTCGACCCATCAAGGCCTTTTTTGAGGGACCCAAAGAGTGATAACCATATGAGGAGAGTTAAGTACTATAGGGTATATTCTCGTGTGTCTCCCGCTTGAGCTGGTGTAAGTTACGAAACTTATGATATGGGGACGTGCGTTATCATCAAGTACCAACACCCCTTGTATTCCTCAACGGTGATTTTCGACAGACATACTTCTTCGTACTCTTTCTTCATTCCACGATGGATGTTTACCTGCGTCTGTTCTTCGGCTGCCATGAAAAGAATAACAGCACGTTGGTTTGGACGCACTCGGTAGTAACGTTGTCAAAGTTGACGTTTCCGCGTTTACCACATACACGTCGGAAAGAGACGAACTCCACACTGATCTGTTGCCTACAAGTCGGAGCTTATATTCCCGCACCGGAGTCACGCTACGTTGCGTACACACAACAGCAACGGCCTCAAATGGAACTTTTCAGCGAACCTGATATACTAAGAGCAAGTTAATGATTTTATCATATTTGCAGATCTGGAAGCACATGAACAAGGGCTTGCTGACAAGTAATGCCTCCAATTTTTTGATTCCATTCTCAGTATCAGTTGATACTGATGTTGCTGTTACAAGTGGTTTGGCTTGTCGCAGGGTTGAGGTGGATACTTCCTGTGAGTTGGTGTGGGCGGGGGTCACTGTTGGCAACCGCAATGAAGTAGTTATTGGCTCCTTTTGCCGACCTCCCAATTCGGATGGTACGGTTGCTGGGGTGTTCGGGGAGGGCTTGGGTTTGATTCCGAGAGCGTACTCGACTCATATGATAGTGGTTGATGGTAACTTTGATTTATCCTCGATGTGTTGGCGGAAGTTCGTGTTCGTTTCCGGAGGTACGCATGGGGTACCATCCGAGATTGTGCTGGGCGCATTCTCTGAGAGTTGTTTCGAGCAGTTGGTGGCAAGTAATCCTGAGTTAATCCTGAGTCGGCAGCAAGTGAGAGATTTGTACCAGATGCATTGACAGACGACGGAGCTGATCCTCCTTGTTGCGCGGGACGGGTTGGGGCACTGTTGCGGAGGCAACAAAACAAACATGCCAAGTTTGGGCGGGCGCAGGGTTCCCGGAATTGGCGATCTTTTGCAGAGGCTCGAAGTTTGGGACGGACTTCAGTGCGAGATGCCTGTGACGGTTTCCGCAATGAAGCATTATCTCGAAGCCTGTCGGAGGGTCCAAAGAGATTCTGGTCGTATGTGAAGTATGTTGGCGGCGAGAAGTAATCAGTGCTTTCTCTGGCGGTGGGGATACTGTCGGGGACGGTGCTGGAGGCCTTCTGGGGTACCTTCGCGGAGGAGTACGGGGTGGGTGTTTCGGAGTTCGAATCGGGAGCAGCTGCCGGCGTGAGAGGCGTAGAGGTGGATGTCCTCGGAGTAGTGAAGCAACTTAAATTACATACTGGAAGTAAGTCTTCTGGTCCGGACTTTGTGCCAATTGGGTTCCTTTCGAGGTGTGCTAATGCATTAGCTCCATGCTTGGCAATCGTCTGCGGCCGTTCGCTCGGCGGGGGATCCGTGCCCAGGGACTGGAGGGTTGCGCGGGTCGCACCGGTGTTCAGGAGGGGTGGTATGAGTAGTTCACTGGGTTGCAGGCCCATACGTATTGTTGACATCGATGTGTAACGGGATTTTGGAGCTTGTGTTGCGTTCGAACATTATAAACTGTCTCGAGGAGGGCTGTCTGTTGACACTGGGTCAACATGGGTTTAGAAAACATCGTTCCTGTGAAACACAACTAGCTCTTTATTCACATGAAGTGTTGATTGCTATTGACAAGGGATTTCAAATTAATTCTGTATTTCTGGATTTCTGGAAGGCTTTTGACACTGTACCACACAAGCGGCTCGTAGTGAAATTACGTACTTATGGAATATCGTCTCAGTTATGTGACTGGATTTGTGACTTCCTGTCAGAGAGGTCGAAGTTTGTAGTAATTGACGGAAAGTCATTGGGTAAATCAGAAGTGATTTCTGGCGATCCTCAAGGTAGTGTTATAGGTCCTTTGCTCTTCCATATCTATATAAACAATTTGGGAGACAATAGAGCAGCCGTCTTCGGTTGTTTGCAGATGACGCTGTCGTATATCGACTAATAAAGTCATCAATAGATCAAAACAAACTGCAAAATGATTTAGAAAAAATATCTGAATGGTGCGAAAAGTGTCAGTTGACCCTGAATAACGAAAAGTGTGGGGTCACCCACATGAGTGCTAATAGGAACTCGTTAAACTTCGGTTACACGATAAATAAGTCTAATTTAAAAGCCTTAAATTCAACTAAATACCTAATTATTACAATTACGAACAACTTAAATTGGAAGGAACACACAGAAAATGCTGTGGGGAAGGCTAACCAAAGACTGCGTTTTATTGGCAGGACACTTAGAACTTGTAACAGACCTACTAAGGAGGCTGTCTATACTACGGTTGTCTGCCTCTTTGAGAATACTGCTGTGCGGTGTGGGATCCTTACCAGTTAGGACCAGTTAGGACTGACGGAGTACATCGAAAAAGTTCAAAGAAAGGCAGCACGTTTTGTATTATCGCAAAATATGGGAGAGAGTGTCACAGAAATGATACAGGATTTGGGCTGTCAATCGTTAAAAGAAAAGCGTTTTTCGTTGTGACGGAATCTTCTCACGAAATTCCAATCACCAACTTTCTCCTCCGAATGCGAAAATATTTTTTTGACACCAACCTACATAGGGATGAACGATCACCACGATAAAATAAGGGAAATCAGAGCTCATACGGAAAGATATAGGTGTTCATTCCTTCCACGCGATATACGAAATTGTAGTAATAGAAAATTGTGAAGGTTGCTCGATGAACCCTCTGCGAGGCACTTAAATTTGATTTGTAGAGTATCCATGAAGATGTAAATGTAGATGTACTACCTGTCGCGCACGTGATTTGGTTGACTTTTCCGCTTCGCTGTCGCCAGTTGTAACCCTTTTTCCCTAGATGGCTCCGAATTTTAGCGTGTAACATGATGATTAATAACGTAACTGTGTCGGTACTTGAGTAAATGCATGCTGTGACTGAGTTTCTTACCGCAAAGACCGTGTGTCCAATTCAGATCCATAGAAGAGTGAAAGCTGTGTATGCTGATGAGCCTATCGACATCACTAAAGTGCGACATTATGTTGTTATGTTATGTTGCTCGTAATGAAGCAAACGGTAGTGCTAACCTCCACGTGTATGACAGAGCTCGGAGTGGATGACGTACGGTAGCCGATCAGACTAATCGGAATTGGGATTAATGACCTCGTCAGAGCAAATCGTCGGTTAACAGTCACTGCTCTCAGGTAAATGTGGCATATCACCAGAGCCTATGAAGACCGTCATTAAAGAACTGTGTTACAGTAAACTGTGTGCACTCCTGGCACGAAACAGTGGAGACTGGATATCTGTCAGACATATCTTTTGCGTCTGATTGTGAGGGTGATGGGTTCCTTCACAACACTGTGACAACTGTGTCCACCATTTTGACTCCGAAAACAAGAGAAACATGAGAAGTTGCATCATTGTTCGTAACTGTAATGTTCACAATACACCTGCAAAACACGGACGGGCCTTGCTGAATCACGTACGCTCTGACTTTACTACTCTTACTAACTTCTATATCATCAGTGGCCTTATACCCCAGCCGGCCGCAGTGGTCGTGCTGTTCTAGGCGCTCCAGTCCGGAGCCGCGCTGCTGCTACGGTCGCAGGTTCGAATCCTGCCTCGGGCATGGATGTGTGTGATGTCCTTAGGTTAGTTAGGTTTAAGTAGTTCTAAGTTTTAGGGGACTGATGACCACAGCAGTTGAGTCCCATAGTGCTCAGAGCCATTTGAACCATTTGAACCTTATACCCCGTCGGCCGAGAATGCCTAAATCTCCTCCTATAGCGTGGTATCTCCGATCGCCGTCCAATGCTGTCGCACGTGCAGCTGCACGACGACTGATGCTTTCTTTCCAGATTCATTACTTATAGCCTCGCGGGACGGCCTTCAGCCATATCAGAATCCGCCCGGACCGGATGCAGAATAAAATCGCGCACTCTTAGTAAAACTAGAGAGACACGCGAGCGCCACACCCAAATTGACGTCAGAGCAGCACTGCGCTAGCGCAGATCATGATCTGCACCTCAGATATGGCCAGAGGTGCTTCACAAAGAGAGCATCCCAGGGCGCCTCTGAACGTATGACACCAAGAAGAATTGCCTCTCCGCTTTTGGCAAGATGAATGTATACTACGTTTTTTTTATTTTCCTTTAAAAAAAATCTCACGGGAGACAAGGAAAGGAAAGGTACACCATTTCAGTGTCGATAATACAAGATAATCAACAGACACTTTAATTTCCTTACAAACACCATCGCCTTTAAACCATACAGCAACGGACTTTGACTCATTTATTTTACGATGAGCCCTGGTCATAAGAACAAATGGCTTCGTACTTGTATAATACTCACTCAATGGAGTTGGGCCACAAAGGATCACTGTCGTCAAGGAAGTCGAAGACCATGCCATCAGCAGTCAGAGTCATGCTGCCAGTGTTCTGGGTTGTTCAAGGGGCTGTGCATTTGGAATTCATACCTAAAGGCACCACAATAAAATCTGAGAGGTACTGCGAGACCCTCATATAACTGAAAGGATGTATTGGAAGAGCTCGTCCACACGTGGAGCACCCTCTCCCTTAGCGTGACAATGGCAGTCCACACACGAGCGCTACGACTTTTACAACAATACGATGCTTTACATTCACTATTCTGGATCATCCTCCTTACAATCCCGTGTTAGCCCTATCCGGTTTTGGTCTGTTTACAAAACTTAAAGAACACCTTCGATGACTTTGATAATGATGAAGCGGAGCAAGCAGACGTGACGTGACTCCGCCAACGGAGTCGAACGTTCAACAGTGACGGCATCAACAAACTGGTTACTCCTTGAGAGAGATGTTCTCATCGCCAGGGTGACTACTTTGCGAAATAAATATGTAGACGTGAAAAATAATGATGTGTAATGCTAATAAAGTTCGTTTTATTTAAAAATTTTCAATAGTTTTCACATAAAATGTGTAGAGACATTACTTTTCAGCACGTCATCATATTAGTTCTAGAAGATCATATAGCAATAGGAACTCTAAATTTATAGCAACAAGATATAGGGTGCCTCGTGGACATGTTTTGGCTACCTTTTACGTCTGTTATACAAGGCGGGCCAAAATCACGAAAGGGTACAACTCTCAATGATTTATTTTATTTATTCTTGTCTTCTTTCTTTTGTTTCATATGAAGGACGGGAGATGGCCGATCCGTGGTCTTGAACTCTGTGAAACATCACTGGAAACTAATGATAAATAAAAAGAAAAATTCACAGTTATAACCATATCGTGCCATAAAATGCTTTTCTCTCAATGTAAAATGATTGCCTGTCCTGTCTTGTGACCCATAACGAAAATATATGAGTCCAAGACTTAGTGCCAACGTTTACGAGTCTTATGTAACATCACAGAAGTGAGATTCAAAAATGCTAGTAAAAAATTCATTGCCAACGGGCACCAACTGATTTTTGTTTGCTAAGTCGAAAGTCAGGATTCATCGGTAAACGGATATTTAGGGGAGACCGGGGCTAGTTGGCATAGTTTTTATTCTACGATTTTTCTATTTCGTCCTATAGCACTTTCCGCTTATATGATAGATACTGCAGATAGTGGTATCCCTTGGCTATTAATTAATGATGAAAAATCACTTAGAATTGCATCCTGAATTCGTAAAAAACACGCTTACTGAAACGTTACATCTATGCTAAGTCACCCCACATGTGGCGCAAGTTGGCACACGTGCTGGGGTAAGTTGGCATGGTTCACAGGTTCTGATGAATAAACAGAAGTTAGTAATTAAGACACTTTTATTTCAATACAATATGAAGGACAAATGATGTTAAGACATTCTTACTTTTAGATCTTTCCATTGCTAGTATATTTGGATCAGAGTCCATCAAAATGGCAACAATATTGAAATATTATTAAGTCAGTAAATGGACATAGAAAAATTACATGATAATAAAATAAAAATAGCAACGAAATTGTAGAATCACAACTTCATGTCCACAAGGAAAGTAGATTGCTCACTTGAACTGGTGGTTTTCGGTTTCGCACAATTTTGCTTCTGTTATATAAATCGAGTCAGGAACGTCAGGCCATTACCAAAATTTCTCTTCTTTCACCATTGTGGAAACAAATATTTCATCATCATCAGTTTCCAATATCTTTCCAGTATAGAGACGTGCAAAATACTTCACCATCAAGAAGTCTTCCACGTGATACTGCTCCGCATTGTCTTCATGAACTACATTCATGCTGTTCTCTTTAGTACTCGGTGTTGGTGGGCACACTCGAAATGGTGGAGACTTGAGCTGATATTCCTCTTTAGTGTCTGTATTTATTGGGAAATCGAGGCTATCCTCAGAATCAACACAGCTTATTATATCTGACGATTCGTCTTCAGATTCCGTCATTTCTTAATCATTTCCCCGAGAACGTTTTCCCTTCCTCTTTTTTGAGTTGCAGCACTTTTGCCTGTCTTCTCTAATATAGGCCTAATAATTGACACTTGCATACTTTTTGCCAGTACATTTTTGGTAGGAGTGTCTGTCAAGATAGCAGTGTCTCTCCTTTTCCTGCCACGCTTAGACAGTTTTCGTGGGCCTGCTTTTGGAAAAGGGAAAATTTCTTCTGATGTTACAATTCGGGACGATGCTAGTGTACGATGCTAGTTGGAGTAGGTGCATCAGTGGAAGGCGAGATGGAAGGGCATATTGAGGAAGCGGATCAGTTACAACGTCAGCATTCAAAGTCTGGACACAGAATTACTTAAACCCAACTAACCTAAGGACACCACACAATCCATGCCCGATGCAGGATTCGAACCTGCGACCGTAGCGGTCACGCGCTTCCAGACTGTAGCGCCTAGAACCGCTTGGCCACGTCGGCCGGCGACAGATGATGGCAGAAAGTCGAATTCGTGAAAGATGTCAGGATTGAAAGGGCAAATCCCGTTTACTCTAAACCCTGCGATGGTACTGGGTGGGGCTGTTGCAAGCGGAAAATCTGTGTTCTCGATTTATGTCATAAATTGAAATCGTTCGGCCAGGGTGAATACTCATGCAAGCATCACAAGCAGTACTGGTATATTTTGAGTGGGCCAAATTCACTCCGGTCCAGAGGCCGCAATTTATGACTGCAGTGTGGGGGAAATGATAGGACAATCAGCCCACTTTCTTTCAATAAATCAAGTGTTTCAATAGACCAATGAGAGTCGTGGTTGTCAAGCAGTAGAGGTGTTGGGCAATCCTTCGAACTTCTAGAATAGCGAATGAAGTGCTTGGAGAACTTGATAAAATTTGTTTCTACCATCCAACCTGACTTGTTGGCATCACCGTCAGAGCCAGCTGGAGCGTCTAGAACAAAATGTGGTTGGTATGTTGCTCTAGGATATATGAAGGATGGAGGGATAGCATTACCTCTAGCTGATACACTTGTTGCTAGGGTTACGAGACTGCCTCTTTCAGCAGAGAAACCTTTCCGTGCTACCACTCTGTCTAATTGCTGTACAGTTTTGATCCCCGTTTCATCCGTATTCCATGTATTTTGAGCTTGCAACTTCAGTCTATCCAAAACCTTTTTAAGCAAACTGAAGAAATTGTTCACATTTACTTCATTAAAACTGGTGGCCCTGGCTAGGCTTGTTGCTTCAAGTGTTCGGATGGGTAAACTCCGATGCCTCTTCATAAAATACGTGTACCAGTAAGATGCCGTTATTTTCTTTTCCTCCCAAGAAAGTGGTACGTTACCTTCATTTTTGGTGGCGTATTGAAAAGCAAATTTTCTAACCTCATCGGGCTCAAGACGAAAAAAAGACCTGAACCTTTCTTAACGTATTCATTTAACAGATACTCCTGTTCAAGAGAGAAAACCTGTAACACAAAATACGAAGTATGTCATCAGTTGTGAACCTGATATTCTGACAGGCATGTGTAGTAGCTAGAGTTCAATACGCCCACAGGGAAAAGCTTACATAACAATTTTTTTTGAAGTTATGTCACTTGGCTGATTCATACCTTCCAGAAGTTTTTATCCACTTAGAACATCAGGGACTTCATCAGTGGAAGCATCACAGTCTCTTGCTTTTTGGCAATACCTGGCTAAGCTCCATACAGGGATGTTGAATTCTTCTGCTGTGGCGGCTAGGCTTCTTTCGTCGATAATGTGAGCACATACGGCATTCTTCATGTTCTAAGCAGTATCATTTGCTCGTTCCGTCTTCCTCTTGTAATTCATCATGGCAAGCTTTCGACGAAATGTATCAGAAAGTAGTTTAAAAAACGTCAGCAAATACCTATGTGAAAAAAAAATGTGAGTGAGGGGTAAGTTGGCATACGCAACATGGTCTATGCCAACATGCCCGTAAGCTATGATGCCAACGTGCTGCAACAACGGATTTTAGACAAGATGGATGCCCCACTGCTACACATAAAGTCTTACGAAGCAGTTCGGTACTCTAATAATATTATTATTTTCTCCTCTACCCACCACAGATGCGTAAAATTCCCAGACTTATTCTAGAGCTTCACGGAATAACAAAACCATAGAGTGAAAAATAATACTCACCCGTCTTATAAACAAGAAACATGAAGTCCTTCCTCTCTGGGAATTCTCATCAGACTGAACCTACAATAGAAAGTACAACGTCGTTTGTGAGTTTGACTGTTGGGATCCTAGCGCTCAGTTCTTACAGCGGTAGAAAAAAGAAGCAGTGTGCTAACTCACCCCATATGCCAACTAGCCCCACCTCCCCTATGGTGTCCACAGCAACTCTTTTGATAAACAATATATTCCGAATCACTTTTTGCACAATAGACACCACTAGTATGTCTTACCTTGCACTGGTCAAATTACTGAGTTTGGAAAGTAGGAGGCGAGGTACTGGTAGAAGTAAAGCTGTGAGGACGGGGTGTGAGTCGTGCTTGGGTAGCTCAGTTGGTAGAGCACTTGCCCGCGAAAGGCAAAGGTCCCGAGTTCGAGTCTCGGTCCGGCACACAGTTTTAATCTGCCAGGAAGTTTCATATCAGCGCACACTCCGCTGTAGAGTGAAAATTTCATTCTAGAAAGACATTGTGTGTTTCAATAGACATTTTACTTCTCGAACAGCCTTTCCTTTCTTAATCTGTAACCGCAGATGCCCACATAACAACAATGTATTTCATCAGATGCTTCAAAGTTTTACTATAAACGTGTAGTGTCTGCTTTGAATTCAGTAAATGTGTATTTGTTCCACTCCCTTCTCAACAGAAGCATTGTGCCACAAACCGCCTAAGCCTTACAGCAGTCGTGGTTCACTGTCAAAAGTGATCCATAATCTCATTAGATGACCTACTATCGTCAGTAACTATAGCTTTTCGCCATTCATTCCTTCTATTACATATTTAGTTTCACTGGGAAAGACGGGCTGCACGGTGACGAAATGCTGAGTAAGTTTATCCAAGTACTCCATAGATTCTTGCCCAGCTTCTAACAAACGTTTCTGGATGGCACTTAGTGGGCAACATTAGTTTTAATTGGAGCTACGTTGGTTCTGAGATCAGGAGTGGCTAGTAATATGATGCTTTCGAACACTGGCACCATTGATGACACACACCTGTCAACTCATATTCAATGTGTTGAGCAGTTCTACATAAGGACCAAGCAGCTTCCACCACGTCGAAAGTGAATCATCAACGAATTCTGATTTGTGCTGGTCAGTGCCATTGTGGAATGTCTGTATCGTACACTAACCTAGAAAGATGCTCGAAACAACAGACTTTATCCAAAAACAAACACGATTGTTTCCAGAATGAGATTTTCACTCTGCTGGGGAGTGTGCGCTGATATGAAACTTCCTGGCAGATTAAAATTGTGTACCGGACCGATACTCGAACTCGAGATCTTTGCCTTTCGTGGGCAAATGCTCTACCAACTCAGCTACCCAAGCACGACTCACGAACCCTCCTCACAGCTTTAATAGCGCACTTGCCCGCGAAAGGCAAAGGTCCCGAGTTCGAGTCTCGGTCCGGCACACAGTTTTAATCTGCCAGGAAGTTTCAAATACGATTGTGATTATCTTAGCATTATCGTATTAAACAGATGTTGCCAACTCACTCAAAAGTACTGAACTTTGAATTACTGCCTTTCTGATTCTCTGCCAGTACCCAATACACATGTGATGTTTCTGTCATCTGAAATCAGAAGTGGTAGTTGTCAATTTCGATCTAATGTTTATTTTCCAATACGTCAGTCCCTGTTCAACTGACGTTCCCAAGCTCTTACCGTAAGCTATGGGGGCGAAACACACTCTGAGATTTGCTGATGGATTAAAACTGTGTCGGAATGGGACTCGAACCCAGGACCTTGCCCGTCATTCGTAATGATCTTACCACCAGAGCTATAGAAACATAACTCAGGATCCACCCTCACAGGTTTAATTCTGTGCTTAGCTCTTTTCTAATTTCCAACCTTAAAGACGTTGAGAGAGTAGGTCGTGCCTGGATAGCTCAGACGAGTCGTGCCTAAACAGCCCGGACAGCAAGGGCATCGCCCATGAAAGATATTGTTCTGGTTTCGATGCCCGTCCAGCACACAATTTTAATCTGTCAAGGAGTTTCGAAAAGGGCTTCACCCCACAGCACCATGAAAACTTTATTCTCGATACCACAAGCTATTACTTTACCGTATTCTCGAATTTGATATTTTAGTGGACATGGTTAAGACGCCTGCAGTAACGAAACCTCCATGGCGAGCCTGCCTGGCGCTTGAAATTCATGTATTCATATCGACACTAATGAGAATGCTCAGTGACCGCTCACGGAATTGGCTTATCTACGATATCCGGTTTAAAAAATCTTTGATGTCCAGTGATGCAATAGGAGGCGTCTAGCAGCAGAAACACGGCCGCCGCCCAGGCGGTTCACCGTCCCGAGCAGCCTCATACTACCTCCTCAGTTACCAAGTTCCATGTTCCATAAGCAATACTCAGGAGATACTCTGCGATGTGGAACGTGTCAATTAAACAAAAGAGTCCATAGGTAATTAAACTTATTTTTATGGCTAAATGATGAGCACTCACAGAAATGTAACTGACTGTTTACATTGCCGAAAAAAGAAATACAGCATCCACAATCATAAGTTCCTTTAATAAAAACTGATTTGACAGGTAGTTCATCATTGCAAGAATATATTATAACAAATTCAGACCAAATGAAAAACACATTTCACAGTAGAGGATGCTCAAACAATGGCTTTAATACACTGTAACTCCCTAAGGTGGCAATGCAGGCGTCTACTCTCACTTGCAAACGATCATAATGGTGTCGAATGATATCCTGCAATAGAGAGTCCCAAGCACCCTACACCTCTGTCGCAACTCAGCAGTGGTTCTTGCAGGGCCTGGAGGACGAGTAAATTCCCACTTCACCATATCCCACATGTATTCAATTGGCGAGAGATGCTCTTCCTGGTCAGAAAAGTTGTTTTACGAGGTGCATTCAAGTTCTAAGGCCTCCGATTTTTTTTCTAATTAACTACTGACCCGAAATCGATGAAACTGGCTTTACTTCTGGACGTAATCGCCCTGCAGACGTACACATTTTTCACAACGCTGACGCCATGATTCCATGGCAGCGGCGAATGCTTCTTTAGGAGTCTGTTTTGACCACTGGAAAATGGCTGAGGCAATAGCAGCACGGCTGGTGAATGTGCGGCCACGGAGAGTGTCTTTCATTGTTGGAAAAAGCCAAAAGTCACTAGGAGCCAGGTCGGGTGAGGAGGGAGCATGAGGAATCACTTCAAAGTTGTTATCACGAAGAAACTGTTGCGTAACGTTAGCTCGATGTGCGGGTGCGTTGTCTTGGTGAAACAGCACACGCTCAGCCCTTCCCGGACGTTTTTGTTGCAGTGCAGGAAGGACTTTGTTCTTCAAAACATTTTCGTAGGATGCACCTGTTACCGTAGTGCCCTTCGGAACGCAATGGGTAAGGATTACGCCCTCGCTGTCCCACAACATGGACACCATCATTTTTTTCAGCACTGGCGGTTACCCGAAATTTGTTTGGTGGCGGTGAATCTGTGCGCTTCCATTGAGCTGACTGGCGCTTTGTTTCTGGATTGAAAAATGGCATCCACGTCTCATCCATTGTCACAACCGACGAAAAGAAAGTCCCATTCATGCTGTCGTTGCGCGTCAACATTGCTTGGCAAAATGCCAGACGGGCAGCCATGTGGTCGTCCGTCAGCATTCGTGGCACACACCTGGATGACACTTTTCGCATTTTCAGGTCGTTATGCAGGATTGTGTGCACAGAACGCACAGAAATGCCAACTCTGGAGGCGATCTGTTCAACAGTCATTCGGCGATCCCCCAAAACAATTCTCTCCACTTATTCGATCATGTCGTCAGACCGGCTTGTGCGAGCCCAAGGTTGTTTCGGTTTGTTGTCACACGATGTTCTGTCTTCATTAAACTGTCGCACCCACAAATGCACTTTCGACACATCCATAACTCCATCACCACATGTCTCCTTCAACTGTCGATGAATTTCAATTGGTTTCACACCACGCAAATTCAGAAAACGAATGATTTGCACGCTGTTCAAGTAAGGAAAACGTCGCCATTTTAAGAATTTAAAACAGTTCTCATTCTCGCCGCTGGCGGAAAAATTCCATCTGCCGTACGGCGCTGCCATCTCTGGGAGGTATTGACAATGAACGCGGCCTCATTTTAAAACAATGCGCATGTTTCTATCTCTTTCCAGTCCTGAGAAAAAAAATGGGAGGCCTTAGAACTTGAATGCACCTCGTACACTAAGAAGAGCACGTTGCGTAGCAGCAGTCGTATATGTGTGTGCATTGTCTTGCTGAAAAATCACATCACCTTCCTGTTGAAGAAATGGCAGCAGCACGAGGATAACAATCTGTGCAAGGTAGCGGTCACTGGTTGTGTACCCTGCAGAAACACAAATGTAATTGCGAGCTGTAACTGATGGTTCCGAACACCATGGGGCATGGGTGGCACCTGTGCGTCGTGGGACGCATGCACTCCAAAATAGGCCGCTGACCACATCAACGCCGTGTGCGTATATGCCAATCACTTGCATAAAGACAGATTCTTGGCAGTGGCATGATGTCGGTGGCTACCTGGCTAGAGGCACACGTGATTTTAATCCTGCTACAGGCAGACGATTGCCAATGGTCTTCGGTCACACAGCAGGTGCAACAGTTGCCCGAATTTCTTCCCTGGATGATGTTAGATCGGCCACCACCACTCGAAATATGCGTTGATGTTAATATGCGTCTGTGCTACACTTACATCCAGAACCTGGTCTACAGATGTGGAAATGTTCCACAGACAGCTGCTCAAAGCAGCGACACATCACCGATACATTGTGTACAAGTACAGAAATCCGTCGATGCATCCATCTTGGTTATCGCTGACCCTTTCAGACGGCTGCAGTTGTTCAAAATGGTTATGTACTCGACAGTGAGGCATCGTTGTACCCTGGAACGAACGCTGCACTCACTGTTCATCTCTAAGCACAGTTACTGTCTGCGAAGAAAAGTTGAAGGCACACAGACAAGCCTGAGCGCCACCTGATCGCCGATGACCGTGACAAAGGAGTCACTAACACTGTAGCTTCTCAGTATGCACATATTGTTCCCTGGTGCCAGTGAATACAGTCTTTGAGAGTGTTGGATTTTTTCCGGCCGTGTATTTCAATTTATATACCTACTCCACAGAGCCGGTGATACGCTGTTCATTTTGCTAAATGATTACTTTAAGAAGTGTGACGAATTTTTGGAAATTAGTCATCACAACAGTTCAGCTGATTTGGCATGGAAAAACCCTGCAACGCATGAAGAGCCTTACGCATGACATCACCCACAACGGGAGAATTTTTGCCGATGGTATTGCCAATCCGTTTCCTCTCTTTTGTGTTTTGTCTACAGATGACATAACGTTTCGAAGAAATGAAATAACAAATTTCCTCAAGCAACACATACGGTCCGATGGCAATCGTCCTGCTACAGTACAGACCAGACGTCATAGAAAATTTAAGATTAATGCGTAGACTGAAATTGTAGCTGACTCTATGGTAGAGCCATGGATTCTCCCAGCACGCCTTTCAAGTTCTGTCTACAGGGACTTTATTTAGAACACCCTCAAAAACGTACTAGGTGATATGCCCCTGCATCTACATCATCTACATCTACATGACTTCTCTGCAATTCACACTTAATTTCCTGGCAAAGGGTTCTTCCGACCGCCTGTATACTTTCCACTCTCTAACAGCACGTGGGAAAAATGAACGGTGAAATATTTCTGTACGTGCTCTGTTTTTTCTTATTTTATTATGATGATCATTTCCCCCCAAGTGAGATGGCGACAGTAACGTATTTTCACATTCAGAGAAGAAAGTTGGTAATGCAAATTTCGTGAAAAGATCTCACTGCAACCAAAAACACCTTTGTTTTAATGATTGCCACCCAGCTCGTGCATCATATCCGTGGCATTATCTCTTTTGTTTCATGATAATACAAATCTGGCTACTCTTCTCTCGACCTTTTCGATGTCTTCCGTCCGTCCTATCTGATAAGGATACCATGGGGTATAGCAATGCTCTAGCAAAGGACGGACAAGCGTAGTTTAGGCAGTTTTTAGTAGACTTGCTGCATCTTCAAAGGTCTCTGCCAATAAAACGCAGTCATTGGTTGGCCTTCTCCACAATGTTGTCTATGTGATCGCTCCAATTTAAGTTGTCTGTAATCGTAATTCCGAGGTATTTAGTTGGATGAAAGCCTTTAAATCTGTGTAATTTATCGTATAATCAAAATTTAGCGGATATCTTTAATTACTCACGCGATGACCTCACACTTCATATTCAGAGGCAATTGCCACTTTTCACATCATATACTTACCGTCACTAGTCATTTTGCAATTGGTTCTGATATTCTGATAACCTTACAGGATGATAATTTCCAGAATTTTCTGCAAAGAATCTAAGCAGTCTGCTCAGATGGTCTCTTAAATCGTTTATATAGATTAGGAACAGCAGAGGGGCTATAACATTTCCTTGGGGAACGCCTGGGATCACTTCTGTTTTACTCGATGATCTTCCATCAATTACTACGTTCTGTAACCCTTCTGACCGGAAATCATGAATCCAGTCTCACAACTGAAGTGATACTCCATACGCATGAAATCTGGTTAGAAGTCTCTTATGAGAACGATATAAAAAACTTTCTGGCAATCTAGAAACATGGAATCAGTTTGAGACACAATGTCGATAGCACTTATTACTTTCGACGAATAAATAGCTAGCTAAGTTTCACAACAAACATCTTTTCCAAATCCGTGCTGACTGTATGTCAATAGACAGTCACCTTTGAGACAATTCATAATGTTTGAATACAATGTATGTTCCGAAATCCTACTGTGGGGCGGCGAATAAGTTTTGTAAAAATAATCTATTGCTGTATAAATGTTTGAATGTTGAATCAGTTTCAGGCTTTTAGAATGTTGTTAATGCTGTCTTTCGCCGTTCTCAACACTGGCTCTCTATTTACTTTTTTAGCACCCAGAAAGTGATTTAACAAACGTGAAGCCTGTAATTAGAGTTGCTAGTGCCCACTTCATCTGAGAATACCATTATAGCTGCAGCTTATAGCTCTGAGGAATTAGGAGATTGTCCGGGATTTCTAATCAAAAACGATTTTCCAAAATAGTTGAGTGTATTCTGAAATTCACTGATAAAAAACACAAGTATCCCTACAACCTAACTAACAGAGCAGTTCAGAGTCTAATGCGCTGATGCAACTATAAATGTCCGAATTAAATGTTAAAAAGAATGCTCGCCATAATTTGATGAAAATATTTCATCAAACGCCACGCTAAATATTTGGTAGAATGTCTGTCCCGCGACGGCACGTGAAAATACGACAATACGTAAACTGAAGCTAGATAATGAAAATCATCCCAGAATTAACACTTCACTTGAAATGTTTTCATGGTTCCGCGTATCTCTAGTAACTTAATACGGCACCCGAGGCTGTTTGTAGCAGTGATACCGATGCGACGCGACTCCCGACACAGATGGCGTGTCATTCAGCGTCTGGAGAGAACTGGGGCCTTGCTTCCTCGCGCAGCGTTCTTATATATAAATCTGCGGTGCAGACGGCTAAGGGAACGCCTGATCAAATCGGCTCTCCCGACTAGCCGCTGGGCTAGTAATGCACCACTTCAAGTTACATAATAATTTATAGCTTCTTTTGCTGATGGCCGATGAAGCTCTTAATTTAAACGTGCATTCAGCACGCAGGTAAGTATTGATAATAAAATTTTGACGTGGCTAAGTTAAATATTTTGGGCGAGAGAGTTAATTTAATTGCCCTGCACGCAGTAGATGAGCTCTGAACTGGCCCTTTTGAGATCCGCTATCGCTATAATTTTATAGGTATTCAAAAGAAACTTTTCACATCTTCATAGTCATAGCGGACCTCCAACCTATTTAAATCTAAACATCCTAGCCTTATTTATTAGCCTACTTAATCTATCTTGCTTCCTTCAGTTTTGAGATGAAAACCAGAAAATCATGAATTTCCACTAAAATCTTAATTTGTGAAATCCAAAGTACTGTTTTTATTAAATAATTATGAAAGATGAATCTAAATATAAATTTTGAAGTCTCTAGCTCTTTTCTGTTGCGCCAATGATTTTTTCAGAAAAAGTCCAAATTTCGAAAATAGCTGAAGTTATCGAACTGATATTTAACACACATTAATTTAGTATTATTCCTGACATGCTGGAAAAGTTTTAGTTCATTTGCTTGATTTTTAAGGTATTGCGCAACATTAATGACGTCAGAGCTAGTTACAGCAGACTGGCTGGCACACAATGGAAACTGATGTGAATTTACTACAGCGTGAGTAGGCTGCTTCCCTACACTACTCTAAATCAACGTCTGTGATATGGGTCTGTAATTCAGCAGATTATATCTGTTTCCTTTCGTGAGTATTCTTGTAAGTTGTGCAAATTCCCAGTGTTTTGGTACCGATCTCTCGTCGAGTAAGTTGTTACATGTGACAGATAAGTAAGGGGCTAATCTATCGGCACACTCTGAGAGAAACCTAATTGTTTGCCGGCGCCGAAGAGTGGCTTATTATGTATTAGAAGAACAAACGCTTGCCATAAATCGTGACACTTTTTTGAGACCAAATATGATGGCCGGAACCTCTTTTTCTATTCGACTGAAACTGCGTTGTCCGAGTGTCAGAGTTCTCTAGGGGAATGTAATCCGGAACTCCGCTCTGTTGACTTTGTGAGAAAGAACGATCCCAAGATCATACTCCGACGTAACTGCTGCTACAATCGGTAACTTCGCAGGGTCGTAAACCATGAGGCCCATTGGATGAAGGAGCGCCTACTTTAAATCTCAAAAAGCCTTGTCACAAACGGGGTGCCAACATCCTTCTTGTTTCTACCAGTGACAAGGATATCATTCAGGTAATTGGCTGTGCCCAGAACTCTTTCTGTCTGCTGTTCCAAATATCTTTCAGGCAGGATGGCAATGCCAAAGGGCTGGCGACAGTATAGGGTAAGGCCATCTGGGGGTATTAATTATTGTGGTGTCCCTCCATGTGATACAACATACGAACATGTGTGGCCAGGAGTAGCGGAGCAGCTAACTGTCACCCTAGGGATCTGGACAAGAGCAAAATAATTAATCCACGTCAATACGCAATAACTGAATCTCTACTTAACTTTCATTCAGTCCGGTAGTGCAATCCTATATCCAAGTTTCACAGCAATCTACTACAACACAAACACACAGTCTCATAGACAGCAGATGATATACTCGTCTCTAGCCTACGACCAAATGAACTGTTCTTTGGCCGCCGCATGACTGAATTTTATCCAGTCTGCAGAGATCGCTACTGCCGGCAGCCGAGGGAGACCGTATCCAGGGGCCATGCATCGTTTCTCACGGCGTCGTCTTGTGGGACTGCTATCGATGTTAGTGGAATCGTTGCGGGGTGTCGCCAACTACTGACAGGCGCCCCCTCCGGTGGTATCGATTGCAACGGCATCACGTCAGTAATTGATGTGACTGGAGACTTCATCCAAAACAGCCATAAATGGACCTCCTTCACATACGGATTAGCACACAGTGAGCCACCGGCAATTTTTGCCATGATATACTCTACCTTCGTGATGGGGCATGTGTCGCTGACAGATTGTGCATTTAATGTGGGCTTAAAATGGCCACAAATTCGTAAAGATCCATTTGGCTCTCCGATTGCCACAACAGGAGGAGTCCACTGCCAGTCGGCTACTGTAGTCAGGATTCCTTCTTCTGACAGTTATTGTAGCTCGAGGTGAAGCTTGTCCCACAGTGTGAAAGGGACATTTTGGGCCTTAAAAAAATCGAGGCGGCCCGAGAGTTTCAAGGTGACGTGCGCTTCAAAGTCGGTGAGGAAAACACAGGCATTTTTCGAAACAAAGTTCTTGACGATGGCTACCAAGCGCAACAGTTTGGATGCAATTCGTCGAATTATGGACTACCAGACCCTGAACATTAAAGCGATCTAAACACAAGATATCTGTGACTTATATCGAGACAATGACCAGAGTACAAGTCGACAGTGATGCCACCAAATACTTAAATTCACCAGAGTATTAGCCACCCACCTCAATTGTGTCATAGCTGTAAATCGTCAGTAGTTCTTCAAAGGTTTGTAGTGATGGTGAGTCAATGCATGATGGTGGAGGCGGCGCCAGTAACTATTAGGAAGATGATGGGGAAGGTGTTGATTACTACCTACAAACAACCTATTGGGGATGGGCAGATGGGATGCACATGAAGGACATCCATTCCGTGCACGTAGTCTTCTTACTGTGAGTCAGTCGATTGTTTCCAAACCGTTACTATCAATATTTCTTTTAGGTGTGGGTTGTCAAACCCCTGCTTGTCTAGTTTTGCCATAGGCTTTGTACTTCGCATTGCAAAAGCAGCATTGCTGGTGATGATTTGTGATGCCAGAAGTGATGCATACCGATAACATCTGGATGTGTCAGCAGCTCGTGATGTCTTTTGTAGAAGGAGTACAAGTACCTGTGGTGAGTCTTGCACGTGTGGCAGCAGAGGACTGACTACTCAAAAGCCTGAATGAGTGGGAGGCCAGTTGATAAAGATAGGTCATTTAATTTGAGAAGGTCATTCCGGAGCCTTTCATCTGGAGAATGTACTATACTGAAGCGCCAAAGAAACTGGTATAGACGTGCGTATTCTGTTACGGCGTAAAGTCAAGCTCCGGCACGTCAGTCGCGAACGATAGAGAAGAGATGGCTGTGAGAAGACGTCAGTCAATCGTCCGCTGACGACTCCTCTCTAAGACGACAACGCGACAGCAGCGGTCCCTATGTCAATAGTATACAAGCGCCGCGACCGACTGGTGACGACCCAGTTGAAAAGCAGCTTTAAGATTATGCACTTGTATAGCAGCGTCAGATCTAGTTACATCGCTTGCATTCTCTGTGTATCACAGACTTGGTAATTGTTCATACTGAAAAGGATAGATTATTTTTATGTGGTCCTTTGCTTGCGACACATCTGTATAATTGCAAAAGGTAAGTATCGTCTCTTTTTATTTTTTAATAAAAGTCATTAATACTGTTTGAATGTTGTCTAGCGAACAGAGTACGCAGGATTCCTAGACACCACACATTTGACGATGAGGCTGGACGTAATATACACTCCTGGAAATGGAAAAAAGAACACATTGACACCTGTGTGTCAGACCCACCATACTTTCTCCGGACACTGCGAGAGGGCTGTACAAGCAATGATCACACGCACGGCACAGCGGACACACCAGGAACCGCGGTGTTGGCCGTCGAATGGGGCTAGCTGCGCAGCATTTGTGCACCGCCGCCGTCAGTGTCAGCCAGTTTGCCGTGGCATACGGAGATCCATCGCAATCTTTAACACTGGTAGTGTGGTGTCACCGCCAGACACCACACTTGCTAGGTGGTAGCTTAAATCGGCCGCGGTCCATTTAGTACATGTCGGACCCGCGTGTCGCCACTGTGTAATCGCAGACCTAGCGCCACCACCAATTCAGGTCTCGTGATACGAGAGAGCACTCGCCCCAGTTGTACGAGAACCTAGCTACCGACCAGATGTACGAAGCCTTTCTCTCTCATTAGCCGAGAGACCGAATAGCCATCAGCTAAGTTAATGGCTACGAACTAGCAAGGCGCCATTTGTATCAGTGCCTATAGCTTACGAGTATTCAAGAGAGATGTATTCCAAGGACTAATAAAAAGATAAGTAATAAGCATCTACATACTTTTCTTCTTATTCATTTATAAGTTCTCATGTTCCAGACTTCACGCCCGTCTGCGTTAGCCTTGCGTGCCCTATCGGCTACAGCGTTAGTCTAGCTTGCCTTTTCAGCCATCTCAACTTCACGGTGTCGGCCCAGCTACCGACACAACATTGGCGACGAGATAAAAGAGTTAATTTTGATTGCTTACATTTAATTGTGTCATGGCTTCGCCACATTCTCCAGATGTACTGTCCGAATTTTATCGCTTGCAGAATCAGCAGACGCAGGCGTTACTGGATGCCCTTGGACAGCTCGTCCAGGGTCAACGTACCATTCAAACCGATGCGGCCGCCGCCGCTTCTTCGCTACCGTTGCCACTAAACGCTGTTGCACCTCCCTTTCGACCACACGTGGCAGCCGATGAGACCTGGCACGAGTGGTCTCGCCAGTTCAACTTTCATCTAGCAGCCTACAGAATTCAAGGTAATGAGCGGCAGCCGTTTTTGCTTTCTTGTGTCGGTGTGTCCACCTACCGTGTGATAGTGAAATTGTTTCCCCGACGCGACGTAGCAACTCTGTCCTACGAGGAAATTTTGTCTGCATTAGATGCCTATTTCAAAGAAACAGTTAATGTGGTTGCAAAACGGTATACGTTTTTTCGTACAAAACGTACGGCCGGTCAAACTAATAGGGAGTGGGTAGCAACATTGCAAGGACTTACTAGGGACTGTGCCTTTGAATGTGACTGTGGTCTTTCTTATTCAGATACAATGGTGCGTGATGCCATTGCACAGAACGTTTCTGATGTTCGCATACGGGAGCAAATTTTGAAACTAGTTAATCCCTCCCTTCAACAAGTGATAGACATATTGGATAGACAGGACACACTTGACTGTGCTCAGGAATCTTTTGAAACTTCGCCAGCCGTGTGTAACGTTAACCGGCCCGCTGGACGCGCTGCGCGGCCCGGTCAACTGCCATCGCACAAACAAACGCAGCTGCCGCCGCGCGCTAAGCCACGTGTGCCGCGCCAGCACACAAATGTAGTGAAATCATGCCCGCGGTGTGCTACTAGACATTCGCGTGAACATTGCCCGTCACGCCAAGCTATTTGCTTTTTCTGCAATAAGACAGGACATGTTCAAAGTGTTTGCCAGAAAAAGCTCAGATCAGACAATCACAATCATTCCAGGCCCTTTGCTTCGCGCCGGAATCGAACCAAGGACACTCAGGCTCGTGGACCTTCGCCTATGGACATTCATGTCGTTAATTCCACTTCGTCCAGTGACACTTTCTCTAACAGTAACTGTGTTCGTCCCACACAAACTGTGCGTCGACGTCGCCGGAAATCACGTCAATTAGCAAGTGATTCTGTACCAGTGTCTATTCAAATTGCACAAAACAGTCGCTTTTGTCGTCAGCAGGACAATAAACTTTTTGTGGACTTAGACTTTGAAGGCAAAGTGATACCATTCCAGCTCGATACCGGAGCTGCAGTTTCATTGCTCAATCACGACACGTACAAACAACTGGGCAAACCTCCGTTGCGTTCCGCAAATGTTAAGCTCACTACATATTCCGGACAGAAAATTCCTGTGTTAGGACAGTGCAGCCTTCTTGCAACATACAAGGGACAAACAAAACTTGTGTCATTTTACGTTCTTCGTTCTTCTTCTGCAGTGAATTTGTTTGGTCTAGATTTATTTAAGTTGTTTAACATGTCTATTGTAAATCAGGTCCTATCAGTGAATCAAACTGTGCCTACAGACAGTGTTTCTCGGCTGTGTGACGAATTTGCAGACATTTTTGCACCGGGCTTAGGTTGCGCTAAAAACTATGAAGCACATTTAGAACTGAAGGTAAACGCGCAACCGAAATTTTTCAGGGCGCGCAATGTTCCCCACGCATTGCGTGATGAGGTCGCAAGAACGTTACACGATCTCGAATCACAGGGTGTAATTGAACGTGTGCAAGCTTCTCTCTGGGCCTCACCCTTAGTAATTTTGCCAAAACCTTCCGGAAAATTGAGACTTTGCGTGGACTTCAAGGCCACAGTGAATCCACAGCTAGTGACTGCTACTTTTCCTTTGCCCCGCCCGGAAGATCTTTTTGCTAAACTGTGCCCGGGAAAATATTTTTCAAAGTTGGACCTAGCCGATGCGTACTTGCAAATACCGGTGGACGACGAATCCCAGCGCGTATTGGTGGTTAACACGCATCTTGGATTGTACCGCTTCAAAAGACTGCCATTCGGGTGTGCATCCGCCCCTGCCTTGTTTCAGCAATATTTACAAACTATTTGTGCGTCGGTCCCTACTGCAGCAAACTATCTGGACGATATAGTGATCTCCGGACAGACAGAAGAAGATCATCTTGCGAACTTACGAACATTATTTCAGGTCTTGCGGCAAAATGGTCTTCGCTTGAGGAAGGACAAATGTGTGTTTTTTGCTCGTGACTTACCATACCTGGGACATGTCATTAATGCCCAAGGCATACATCCGAGTCCAGAGCACCTCCGTGCCATACAAGAATTGCCTTCCCCTCAAAATGTGAAACAGCTACAGAGTGTGTTGGGTAAAATTAATTATTATCATCGCTTTCTGCGCAATGCCTCTTCTATTTCAGCTCCGCTTCATCGCTTACGCCGTAAAGGTGTTCCGTTCGTCTGGACGACGGAATGTGAACGCGCCTTTCGCCAGTTGAAATCGGCGTTGCTTTCTAATACTTGCCTTACGCCATTCGATCCCCAGAAACCCCTTTTGTTGATGGTAGATGCATCGGATTTCGGGATCGGTGCTGTGCTTGCGCACAAAGTTGGCTCCCATGATCGCCCTATTGCCTTTGCGTCCAAATTGCTCTCGTCTGCGCAACGCAATTATTCCCAGATAGAGAAAGAAGCTTTGGCTCTCGTGTTCGGAGTTACTACGTTCCATGATTTCTTGTATGGTCGTCACTTTCCCATCATCACCGACCACAAACCTTTGACATCGCTTTTTCATCCGACCAAGCCTGTACCTCCACGTACAGCGCAGAAATTCATTCGCTGGTCTATTTTCCTCTCGCAGTACCGCTACGATATCTTGTATCGGTCCACTGCTAAGCACGGAAACGCCGATGCGTTGTCCCGTTTGCCTGTTGCTGAGGATAAAGCATTCGATTCTTCCGAACTTGCTTGCATGTTCATTGATTCGGAAACCGATGAAGTGGTCGAATCGTTTCCGATTGATTTTCGTCGTGTCGCTTCAGCCACAGCTGCTGACCCTGTCCTTGCTACTGTTTTACGTTTTGTTGCTACGCAATGGCCTTTGTCAAAGTCTCGGATCGAGGATCCGTTGGTTCGCCGATTTTTTGCTCACAAGGAGAGACTTTTTGTTCGACGTGGTGTTTTGTTGTTGCGTTCTGATAATGATCAGTCCAGAGTCGTGGTCCCACGTTCGTTACAGTCCTCTGTTTTACGGCTTCTTCACCAAGGACATTGGGGTATAGTGCGAACGAAACAACTTGCTCGTCAGCACTGTACTTGGTTCGGAATCGATGCTGCGATTACGAATATGTGTTCTTCGTGCCCGGCGTGTGCTGAACAACAGTCCGCACCGCCGCGGAAAGTCTTTGCGTGGCCAAAGGCCACTTCCCCTTGGCATCGCTTGCACATTGATTTTGCTGGTCCATTCTGGAATGCTCGATGGTTGGTTCTGGTCGACGCCTTCAGTAATTTTCCTTTTGTTGTCCGGATGTCTTCCGCGACGTCCTCCACCACCATCCAAGCGTTGTCTGCTATCTTTTGCATTGAAGGTCTTCCGCAGACTATTGTTTCCGACAATGGCCCACAATTCATGTCCGCAGAATTTCAGTCATTCTGCCAGGCCAATGGTATTCAACATCTGACATCCGCGCCGTTTTCGCCTCAGTCCAACGGTGCCGCTGAACGATTGGTCCGGACTTTCAAGTCACAGATGTTGAAATTGAAAGAGTCGCATTCTCGGGAGGACGCATTGTTGCTCTTTTTGTCTTCGTATCGCTCTCAGCCCCGAGATGGTCGCTCGCCGGCTGAGTTGCTCCACGGTCGTCCTCATCGCACCTTGATGTCTTTGCTGCATCCGCCGCATCAGGTTCCTGTGCAGCGGCAGACTCCTGCTTTTGCTCCAGGCGACGTTGTATTTTATCGCAACTATCGAGGTTCACGGCGTTGGCTCGCAGGGCGCATTCTTCGCTGCCTCGGCCGCGCGATGTATTTGGTTTTGGGGGCCTCCGGTGAGGTGCGTCGGCATCTCAATCAGCTGCGCCTCTGTCGTCGCTCGGGTTCTGCCGCTCCCCGTCTGCTTTCAGCGACGGTGCCGTCCGGTCAGCGCCCTGGGGACCCATCTACTGGCTCGCCTCATCCCCAGGTGTTACCGACGATGCCTTCCATATTGCCCCATGGCGACGCGCCGCCGCCGCCGCAGCAGCAGCAGCAGCAGCAGCAGCCGCCGCCGCCGCTTGTTCTCCCGCCGGCGCCGCCCGCATTCGACGCTTCGTTGCAGCCGCCAAGCGCCTCCCAGGGTCACGCGCCGCCGATCGCTTCCCGTGACCAGCTGTCCTCCGCCATGGAACTCCCGCCCGCTCCGGACCACATGACGTCATCGCGCGTCGGCTACCCCGACGCTATGGAGGTTGACCCTTCGGTCCCTCCTGTCTCTTTACGGGCGCATACACCGCATGTTGACGTGCACCCTGGACTAGTTTTGCAGGCGTTTCCTAGCTCCCCTCGGACCGAATGGCCGGGTGCGGGTGGCACAGCCTCGCCTGTTGTTAGGCTCCCCACCTCATCGCATACGTCAACATGTGGTCCTCCCCACGGCGGGCGGAAGCCTTATCACACGACCGTTCGCCGATTTGCGGGGGAGGAATGTGGTGTCACCGCCAGACACCACACTTGCTAGGTGGTAGCTTAAATCGGCCGCGGTCCATTTAGTACATGTCGGACCCGCGTGTCGCCACTGTGTAATCGCAGACCTAGCGCCACCACCAATTCAGGTCTCGTGATACGAGAGAGCACTCGCCCCAGTTGTACGAGAACCTAGCTACCGACCAGATGTACGAAGCCTTTCTCTCTCATTAGCCGAGAGACCGAATAGCCATCAGCTAAGTTAATGGCTACGAACTAGCAAGGCGCCATTTGTATCAGTGCCTATAGCTTACGAGTATTCAAGAGAGATGTATTCCAAGGACTAATAAAAAGATAAGTAATAAGCATCTACATACTTTTCTTCTTATTCATTTATAAGTTCTCATGTTCCAGACTTCACGCCCGTCTGCGTTAGCCTTGCGTGCCCTATCGGCTACAGCGTTAGTCTAGCTTGCCTTTTCAGCCATCTCAACTTCACGGTGTCGGCCCAGCTACCGACACAACAGGTAGCATGCCGCGACAGCGTGGACGTGAACCGTATGTGCAGTTGACGGACTTTGAGCGAGGGCGTATAGAGGGCATGCGGGAGGCCGGGTGGACGTACCGCCGAATTGCTCAACACGTGGGGCGTGAGGTCTCCACAGTACATCGATGTTGTCGCCAGTGGTCGGCGGAAGGTGCACGTGCCCGTCGACCTGGGACCGGACCGCAGCGACGCCAAGACCGTAGGATCCTACGCAGTGCCGTAGGGGACCGCACCGCCACTTCCCAGCAAATTAGGGACACTGTTGCTCCTGGGGTATCGGCGAGGACCATTCGCAACCGTCTCCATGAAGCTGGGCTACGGTCCCGCACACCGTTAGGCCGTCTTCCGCTCACGCCCCAACATCGTGCAGCCCGCCTCCAGTGGTGTCGCGACAGGCGTGAATGGAGGGACGAATGGAGACGTGTCGTCTTCAGCGGTGAGAGTCGCTTCTGCCTTGGTGCCAATGATGGTCGTATGCGTGTTTGGCGCCGTGCAGGTGAGCGCCACAATCAGGACTGCATACAACCGAGGCACACAGGGCCAACACCCGGCATCATGGTGTGGGGAGCGATCTCCTACACTGGCCGTAGACAACTGGTGATCGTCGAGGGGACACTGAATAGTGCACGGTACATCCAAACCGTCATCGAACCCATCGTTCTACCATTCCTAGACCGGCAAGGGAACTTGCTGTTCCAACAGGACAATGCACGTCCGCATGTATCTCGTGCCGCCCAACGTGCTCTAGGAGGTGTAAGTCAACTACCCTGGCCAGCAAGATCTCCGGATCTGTCCCCCATTGAGCATGTTTGGGACTGGATGAAGCGTCGTCTCACGCGGTCTGCACGTCCAGCACGAACGCTGGTCCAACTGAGGCGCCAGGTGGAAATGGCATGGCAAGCCGTTCCACAGGACTACATCCAGCATCTCTACGATCGTCTCCATGGGAGAATAGCAGCCTGCATTGCTGCGAAAGGTGGATATACACTGTACTAGTGCCGACATTGTGCATGCTCTGTTGCCTGTGTCTATGTGCCTGTGGTTCTGTCAGTGTGATCATGTGATGTATCTGACCCCAGGAATGTGTCAATAAAGTTTCCCCTTCCTGGGACAATGAATTCACGGTGTTCTTATTTCAATTTCCAGGAGTGTATTCAGATACAGAGATACGAAAACAAGCCTAGTACGGCGCTGCGGTCGGTAACGCATATATAAGACAACAAGTGTCTGGCGCAGTTGTTAGATTGGTTACTGCCGCTACAATGGCAGGTTGTCAAGATTTAAGGGAGTTTGAAAGTGGTGTTATAGTAGGCGCACGAGCGATGGGACACAGCATCTCTGAGGCAGCGACGAAGTGGGGACTTTCTCGCACGACCATCTCTCGAGTGTACCATGAATGCCACGAATCCGGTAAAACATCAAATCTCTGACATCACTGTGGCCGGAATAAGATCCTGCAAGAACGGGACCAAGACGACCGATGAGAATCGTTCAGCGTGACAGAAGTGCAGCCCTGCCGGATATTGCTGCAGGTTTCAATGCTGGGTCATCAGCAAGTGTTAGAGAACGAACAATTCAACGAAACATCATCGATATGGGCTTTCGGAGCCGCATACCCACTCGTGTACCCTTGATGACCGCAAAAGACACTAAGCTTTACGCCTCGCCTAGGCCCGTCAGTACCGACATTGCACTGTTGATGACTGGAAATACGTTGCCTGGTCGGACGAGTCTCGTTTCAAATTGCATCGAGCGGATGGACGTTTGTAGGTATGGAAACAACCTCATGAATCCATGGACCCTGCATGTCAGGAGGGGACTGTTCAAGCTGGTGGAGGCTCCATAATGATGTGGGGCGTGTGCAGTTGGAGTGATATGGGACAACTGATACGTCTAGATACGACCCTGACGGGTGACACGTACGTAAGCATTCTGTCTGATCACCTGCATCCATTTACGTCCAGTGCGCATTCCGACGGACTTGGGCAATTCCAGCAGGACAACGCGACTCCCCACACGTCCAGAATTGCTACAGAATGGCTCCAGGAACACTCTTCTGAGTACAAACATTTGCAGTGGCCACCAAACTCCCAGACATGATCATTATTGAGCGTATCTCGGATACCTTGCAACGTGCTGTTCAGAAAGATCTCCACCCCCCACCCCCCCACCCCCCTGTACTCTTACGGATTTATGGACAGTACTGCATGATTGATGGATTCAGTTCCCTCCTGCACTACTTCAGACATTAGTCGAGTCCATGCCACGTCGTGTTGCGGGACTTCTGCGTGCTCACGGAGGCCCTATACGATACCAGTTTCTTTGGCTCTTCAGTGTACAGTCATATCCGTAACCAACGATTCGGCATGTGTTTGTATGCACTTAGCATTGGAGCACTGAAAATGGCAATCCCAGGAAAGTCGCTGCAATTGAGCTACCCAATCCCAGCAAGATTCTCCGTTCCATTTATGACAACGAAAATATTCACGGCTGGCGGCTCCCACACGAACCTGCGAATATGCTAACAAACAAGTTTTCAGATCTTCATAGGTGAAGACATGTTGTTGTGCATCTGGATTTAACTGATGCAAGAAGCGATAGACATCAGCCCTTGCGTAAGTACACTAAAAAGTGCGTTGTTGAGTCTCATATGAAGTTCCGTGGACAATGAAATACTGTTCTAAGTGGGTGACGTAGTTGGCCCATGGTTCTGCTTTACTGCCGAATGAATGAAACGGCGGTGGCAATGCCTGGAAGTTCTTCATCTGGAGTCTCCAACATCAGTTCCTGTACACGTTGCATGTTGTACGAAAGCAGTACCGCTAAGGTAGTTACGTCCGTGGTTGCCGTGGAAACGGAGATCTGATGTATACATACCAAATATAAAAGTGTAATAACACTGTCTACCTAGGATGCAGCACAAGAGTTCAGTCTAAATTCTCAAATAACGTCACCGCCAATTGAAGTAGGCCTCACTGGGCTTCGTGTGGAAGAACTTACCCACAGGTAGACAATAAACAATAGGTTTATTAATTACAACAGAAATTCACTCGTCTCCATCCTGGAGCAATAATTAAGAATAACATAAAAGAGTTTAACGTCAGGGTAACATTTTAACAAGGGAAACTCCCCATCGCACCCCCTCCCCCTCAGATTTAGTAGTAAAATGGTCCAGTGGATAGCCCATCAAAACACAGTTTAAGCATGAAAACAGGAAGAAAGTGTACTGAACTGTGACAAAAGAGGCCGGCCGGAGTGGCCGTGCGGTTCTAGGCGCTACAGTCTGGAACCGAGCGACCGCTACGGTCGCAGGTTCGAAACCTGCCTCGGCCATGGATGTGTGTGATGTCCTTAGGTTAGTTAGGTTTAATTAGTTCTTAGTTCTAGGCGACTGATGACCCCAGAAGTTAAGTCGCATGGTGGTCAGAGCCATTTGAACCATTTTGTGACAAAAGAAGGAAAAGCGAAACAGACAACGGTCCAAGCTAAAGACGTGTAACACCGAGCGAACTGCAAAAACCGCCACCTCGTGATTGTGTGATCACAGTGCTGGACTGTAAGGCGGGAGTTCCGTGCTCTAATCTCCCACGTGCCTCATTTATTTTTTCACAAAATTACGAACGCTCCGTCCGGTCATTGACGTGTCTGTTCTCCCTCTGTTGTCCTGGCAATTGTCATACTATACGTTGGTTATAGAATGTGAGATATACGGTAAGAATATAATACTGTCGCAAGTAAATGTTATGAATAGTGAGAGCAGCTCTTGCTCCCGCGACTGCATGTTTGTGCAAGTGAGTTAAAAAATAACGTGCCGTGAGACAAATTATTCCTCGGAGCTGAGATTCTGCTGCAACTAAGGCAGCAATATTGTTTTGGTTCAGATGAATTAAATTCTACAAGTGCTCACCCTCTCCTTTCCAGGGGGGAACGCAATATGTCTAAAACAAAAAAATAAAATAAAGATCTAACGGTGAGGGGTGGACCGCCATTATATCAATAGCAGGCGGTTCTCCTTGCCTAAGCGTTTCTCGTGATATCTGCCACAAGTAGAGAAAACTACGGTAACATTAAATCTGAACCTGACTCCTCCAAAATACGGGGCTAAACTATGTTAAATGCCGCACTACGTCAGAGGACTGTTATCATATGATGAGCCCTGACACATACTACTATGACTTCTTCAGACCCAATGACTTCAAAAACTGCCATTTTAAAGTCGAGTCTGTCACTTCAGTGGAGCAGTATGAGTTTGGAACAGTATAAGGCAATCGGATTTCTTGAAAAATATAACAAAATCGAAGTCAAAAGTTAAGTAACTGAAAGTATATTACGATGATCGCTAACTCAGAAGAACACGATTGCAGCGGAAGGTTGTATAATGTGGAGTAAAGCCGTCGGTCGAGGAGCTGACAATTCTTAAAATCTAACAAAAGTTTTTTGTGGAAAAATATCTGAAATTTAATGAAAAGTAGAATTACTTTCATTGTGTTTTGAGTGCACCTCTCGTCATTTGTCCCCAATAATGTACTTATACATGTTGTGACAGAAATCTTGTGAATATTTCTGTACACTTGTTTTCTAATTTCCATTATTATACTGTTTAGTTGGCAGAGAATATGCTAATGGTACCAAAAATGTTGAAAAATGGGTTCTCAAGAGATTTTTTATATTAAAGATAAGAAAAGGAAACTGAAATTTAAGATACCCCTTCAGAGTATTTTTCACGATGTGCGAACCAGCACACATTCAAAACATACGTCCACCTACGATTTTTGTCTCATAAATAGTATCAAATAGCGTAGTCTTAATTTAACTTAAACTACAAGATTTTTCATAAATGTGGGGACATATCTGTATCGTACTTGAAGCTACGTATACTGAAATCGAAGTAAATACATTATACAGCACATAATTTATTATTTTTATCCAGATCCTGTTACCATGAAGTGGCATGGAAACTGTTTTATTTCTTATACGGGGTTTTGAGAACAAAAGTGAGAAATATTTTTAATCTAAAAATAACTGTGCGCAAGTCGAGGAGCTCGGGTATTTTTCTCTAACTGCGGATTTGCGAGTCCGTGCTCCTCCACTCTAGGATTGCTCTGCCTTCAGTTTGCGTAAGCTCTGTGAATGCCTCGGCGACAACAATTACGCGTGAAGGTGGAAAATTGTGTCTCACAGAGAGGGGAAAGTAGACTTCGTGGTTTTCATTATGAAGTTGGAACTTTCTACAGCACAAAACATTCACCGAGAGAATTAACAGGTGGCGTAACAGTGCTGCACAGGTATGACGCATGAAAAAGAAACATATTCAGTTTTTAGTCAACATTGCCTCACCCTTAAAAAATAATATTGTTTGAAGGTTACATGAAAAATGCTTAATAAGTACGCAAGACCTATCGCAAAAAGAAACAACTGCATATCTGCATATCTGGAACGGAATCGTAGACGCAATGCATGATATGGAAGGAAAGCTATTCCTTCTAGTGATGTTCAACATTCAGACTGTCAACAAATAGAATGCCAGTTTGGAAAGCACGTTTGTTTCATTTCGTTTTCCTGGTTGGTACACAAGTGATTTTACTCCAGAATTTGAGGTTCATGATGCTATTGCACCTGTCTGCACTATATCACATCAAACATTTTCTCAGTTACGGAGACTTTCATAGTGGCTACGTCCGAACTAATTCCATCTGTAACAAATTACATAAACTGTGTAACACGTAAGCCGCTGGAGTTCGTAGAGATCTTTGGTTCTAGCCTTAATGAGACTAGTGTACTTCACTGTTGTTGTGTGATTATTCACGGGAAATGTCGACCATAAACCGAGTGAACTCAGTGCAGCACACGTTCCACAGAAATACAGACTTATCGTTCTCCTTTGAGATTAGTGTATGGCTTCATGAAGAACTAGTGCTTACGAAAAGTGATATATTAAATATTCAACCTGATTTTATCTAGAACTGGATATTTTTGAGGCCAGTACAGTGTTGTGACAACATGATGTTTGCTGATATCTGCTAACACCAGTGTCAACATTTGGACATAGGACTTGCAAAATTAATTGTCAAAACTGCTCAGGGCAGTGTGATACTAGAGAAAAATTAAACTTTGCTGTTATCTGCCATTATGATTAAAATTTGGCACCAAAGCAAAATGAATTACACGGATATTACCATTATATTAAAACAGTGTATCTAAAAACCTTAGTAAGATGTTGTATTCTCAGAGAAACACAGTATTTCGTAAATTGTAGTAAAGGTACATGACTCCAGCGAGAGTGATGTGCTAAATAACTTACTGGTAGAAATGGAAGTTAATGAAACATTAACTGCTAGGAATTATAAGAGCAGCTCTGACTAACACGAAGTCCAAATCAAAATTCTAAGCATGATTCTTTAAATCCTTTCAAATCGAAACAAGTCCGACAGGGCAACTATCCAACTGCGTATTCGGAAAAAAGTACAAGAATGGTACCAGGAAACAAAATTCCTTAACCTGGTTAAATATTTAAGGGTATAAACTAAGAAAGGTCTGTGTAAATAACATGTTTATCTTCTTTTGCAGATGATATAGCCATAAGGATAAAATTTTGAAACAGTAACAGAACAAATTAATGTATGAAAAGGAGTAGCAAAAGAAACTTGCTTTCAAATATACTTCAAAAAATCCCGAGTATTGTCAAGCATCGAAGGCAATAAAATTCGGTTAAAAATTACATATCAAACAATAAAACACGTGAATAGATGAAATATATTTTGAAAGGCGTCTTCGCCACCCCAAGGATTCTTTTTCTGTTCTCATACAGGTGGAGTTTGGAAAGCAGCTTGCTGTAAAAATGCACACCGAGGTTCTTGAAGAGGTTTGTCCTGGTGATTTATTTTCTACTCGACACCGATCTGTCCCAAAGGTCAGGTCTGCAAATCGTAAACATTATGACCCTTGTTTTTGTGGCGTTCAGATGAGTGATGTGGTCAGCTGCCCAGTTCACCACAATGTTCATTCCGTTGATGACGACGGTAACTCGTCTACTACTCTTGAGCAGGTTGTACCGTTGGAGAATTGTGCAAGCACCACCTGGGAGAGCACTGGTACGTCATTGGCATAGATTACAAACAGTGTGGGGGACAGCACTGAACCTTGTGGAATTCCTTGCTGTGAAGCCATGATAGTAGATTGATGTCCATCAATATTGAAAAAATATCTCTGTTCCATTAGGAAGCTGAAAATAACTTTCACTAGGTAGTCTGGGAAAGTGTGAAGGTTCAGTAACTGAAGGAGAAAGTTTTCCTTACAGACCCTATCACACACCTCCTCCACATCCAGGAACACCGCTGCTGCATGGCTGACACAGTTGAGGTTGTAGGCGGTGTTTTCTGAGGCCCACAGCAGTTGGAGCTCGGCAGAGAGGGATGGCTAGAAGATAAATTGGTCTGGCCATATGACGTCATGAGTGGTGAGAAGGAATTTCAGTCGTTGCAGTAACAGCCATTTGAAGACCTTGGCCATGCTAGGTGAGTGGCTGATGGGTCAGTGATTTCCTGGTTGACTTAAATCTTTGCCCAGTTAGGAGATTGGCACGATCCTTGCTATCTTCCAGCAGGATGGAAAGTAGCCCACGTGGAGGGAACTATTGAAAATCCTAGTAATGACGGTCTATTGCTTTTCTTGGTAACTGCTTCAGTGGGCGTTTGTAATGCCGTATGATCCCAGCATCAAGTGAGTGCCCAGCTGTCGGAGGGTCGTCTTGGCGTTATGTCAACCTACAGGTCATCCAGATGAAGGTAATGCAGCCATCGATGCGCCCTGTCCACTTCAGCGTTGTCGTCTTGGATGTCCAGAGCGTTCTGACGTTTGTAGGTGTTCGTGAATATTTTTGTCTTTGCCATTGGGTCGCAGAGGAGGCAGGCAGGACCCTGGAGTGCATGCTTTGGTGCACGAGATGTTTTCAATTCCTTTACGAGCGACCATTCGTCGCGAGACTGAAGTATGAAGTTGGCAGTCTGTCCTCCTAAACTTCTGTGCTATCTTCCACGACGTGATTGTGTAACTCCTGCGAGAGGCGTTTCATCTCGTGTCTTTCTGCTGGTTTTCGGTAGCACTGGCACCATTTCCAGGTTCTGTGCCTCAAGGTCTGCATGTCCTGAAGCAAGGGAGACAATTCGTATTATTTCCCAGTAGGCTGTGCAGATCTGATGGCGAATTGTTGGAACGACGTGTGCAGTTTTCCAGTGAGAGTGGAAATCACTGTTGGCAGTAGTGGAGATGTCTTGAGTTGGTCTGACGTTGTTACTGAGCCATGTGCTGTACTGGTGAGAGTTTGTATTGGTGGTCTAGGATGGGCAGAGTTGGTTGACAGTGTCAGCGATGGTACTGAGCACTGGACTGTAGTCTGAAATTAATTCTGTTACTGTGATAAGATGAGGGTCCAGGCACAAGTATTTTACCATGGCGATGTACAAGATATCTGGTGTATGGTTGGCTCATCAGGACCAAAGGTAACTGCCTCAAGGTGTCCTTCCAGTGCATACAGATAGTTGCCATAGGGGTTCCATGCGAAATAATTCGGGTTCAGGTAACCTCCTTCGAATATTTTGTCCAAGCTATCGAACAGCGCCAAAATTTGTCTTCTTAGAACGTCCTATTAGGGATAAGGTAGGCTGTGATGAGTGTAATGACACCACATGCAATGGAAATGGCGATCGCCATGGCCTCCAGTGTTTCTAGTTGTGGCAAGGCGACTAGACGCGAGTGATGGTCCTACGTCCATAGATGGTCATCCGCACACCATGGTCGCTGTCTCTATAAGTGTCATAGTCCACCATATTGTAAAGCTTGCATGACTGCATTGGTCGGAGACGTGTTTCTATTTGTATGGGGATGTCAACATGGTGAAGGTGTAAGAAGTCTTCTAGTTCAAAAGTCTTGATTTAGAGATCTTTGGCATTATATACACAAAATGTGAGCTTTTCAGTCTGTGAAGGTATATGGGCCATGGCTTGGGGCGAAGACGTTAATGACTGCCTCAAAGAGGGCTATGATTTTCATCAATGTGGTTGATACTGCACAGAATTTCTGGAATGTCTCCTTTAGGCTGGTCAGAATGTTCCTCTGCTCCAAGGTCACCAAGGAGCCCATGATGCTGGCCATAATGGACACTAGAAAGTCGTTACTGGATGACATCTTCTCTGGCTGCTAGTTGCTTAATGGTTGTCTTCCTCCGACTTGTTCGTTGGTCTGAGTGGTCGATGTAAAAACTGACAGCTTTGTTGGTGGAGAAGGGAAGTCTGACATGTGATTCACTGTTGGTGGCACTTGCACTGCTGCTTGGAACGCTTGTTGCGCTCTTTCCTTCGCCCGTTGGCGAAGTACTGTGTATGTGCAGAGCACCTGTTGAAATGCGCTGCACCCTCTCCAAATGGCCAGGTGATCCCTATTCCAGCTGACGCAGTCTGGTTTTAGTTTGCCAGCTTGGAGCAGCTTTGTGCCTGACAGGGGCCTCCAGGGAAACAAGCTCTCCGTCGTGCGTCTTCCCTCTGCCATGGCATGAACCGTTTTTGTTGTAATCGGATGTCCGCCTGCCGTACCCTGAGTCGTCCTAACTGAGGCAGCCGATGGACCAAGCCCCGCTGAACGGCTGGCTGTCAGCCGACTCCTGCGCGGTAGAGGCAGCCGCCTCGACCAATCATGCACCACGATCCGCACACTGTGGCATAACGCCCTCGTCTGTGACGTTTGCACCACGCCGTGCAGAGGTGGATATCTGAGTGCGGCAGCTTAAAAGGATTCGCGGTCTAATCACAATTGCAGATAGTGAGGTGAACCGAGTTCAGCATCCGTCAGTGGCGTGTGAAGCGCCACCTGGCGGAGTCTGGAGAGCCCTCTCTGGCAGCTACTTACGGCAGTCAGTTTAAATTTTTTTCTGCAGAGACGAGAGCGGCGTGCGACGATTAGGGTGCGGTCGATGACGACGACATCTATACCTCAAAAATTACTTATTAAGTGTCATCAATGAATGAGATATTCGCACATTTCACCTGTAAAGAGATTGAGTAACACACTATCGTATTCGTGTAGTGTGTCAGTGCTAAAACGAACGAGTGGAAACATTATAATAAGGCGTAGATAGAAAGCCCAGTAAGTAAACTATTCAATGCTGTACAGTAATAATTCAAATATTTATACATAAAAATAGAAACTGAAAATTATATTATCTGGTGTGAATATACACACATCAAAAAAAGCTTTGCATCATTTCGGTTCCGAGAGTTCCAGAACCTGTGCAGAAAACTGGAATAGAGATCAACATAAAAATCATTTCCACCCTTCCTATTTCTCATGAAAACCACATATTGCGTGTTGTACACCATAGCGCGAGACCTTCAGAGGTGGTGGTCCTGATTGTTGTACACACTGTGAGTTAACGAGTATTGCGCTCTCATTTAAATATATGGCCAAAAGAGTCAGCCTACAGGAATTGTGAAACGTACCCTGTCGTCCAGGACCGTGTGCCACAAAAGGCGCAAATTCACCACGAGATGGGGAAATTCACAGGCGTCTATTGTCTATTGTGGCCTAAGCGCTGTAGTGTGCGAGTGACACAGACGAGAACCTACGTCATTGGGAAACCCAGTAGAAGGCATTTGTGTTACATATGGAGGACCTAAGATCGGCTATAAAGGGAAACATTTATGGAAACTATTTAAGTCTGTAGTAATGCTGGGAAATAAGCCACAGTTATTTTAATCCACCATCCTTCATAAATTTTCATGGTGACTCCAATAAAACTTGAATATTGATCACATATTTAATAGTTTAGGATTTACTATTAAAGTGAAATTCACAAGTTTTGTAACAAGGACTTGAATGCTAAAATCTGAATGCTTTGGTCGATCTTAACGATCGACATTTCATACAGAAGCGTATCATTTAAATGACAAATTTTGTAAATATCAACTTCCATGACCACCAGCGGCTTACGTCGGTCCCACATAATGCCACCGGAAAACATCAGGGAACCACCTCCTTGCTGCACTCTCTGGACAGTGTGTCTAAGGCGTTCAGCCTGGCCAGGTTGCCTCCAAATGCGTCTCCGACGATTGTCTGGTTGAAGGCATATGCGATACTCATTGGTGAAGAGAACGTGATGCCAATCCTGAGTTGTCCATTTTGCATGTTGTTGGGCCCATCTGTACCGCGCTGCATGGTGTCGTGGTTGCAAAAGTGGACCTCACCATGGAACTCTGGAGTGAAGTTGCGCATCATGCAGCCTATTGCGCACAGTTTGAGTAGTAACACGATGTCCTGTGGCTGCACGAAAAGCATTATTCAACATGATGGCGTTGCTGTAAGGGTTCCTGCGAGCCAAAATCCGCAGGTATCGATCATCCACTGCAGTAGTAGCCCTTGGGCGGCCTGTGCGCGGCATGTCATCGACATTTCGTGTCTCTCTGTATCTCCTCCATGTCCGAACAACATCGCTTTGGTTCATTGCGAGACGGATGGACACTTCCCCTGTTAAGAGCCTTTCATGGCACAAAGTAACAATGCCGACACGATCGAACCGTGGCATTGACAGTCTAGGCATGGTTGAACTACAGACAACACGAGCCGTGTACCTCCTTCCAGGACGAATGACTGGAACTGTTCGGATTTCAGACCACCTCCGTCTAATAGGCGCTGCTCATGCATAGTTGTTTACATCTTTGGGCGGGTTTAGAGACATCTCTGAACAAAGGGACTGTGTCGTTGATACAGTATCCACAATCAACGTCTATCTTCAGGAGTTCTGGGAACTGGGGTTATGCAAACCTTTTTTTGATCTGTGTATAAGAGAATGTGTAATTCTGCTGTTTCACGTGGGCCGCGCTAGCGAATGATTCTTTAGTGATTTCGTAGGGAGAAGACGAGGAAGAGTCCAGCGTTTTATTCTTTTTTACATGATTCACACAAGACACAAAACGATGTTTCTCCTAAGGAGACGATTAGCGAATAGACAACCAAATTACAATTTTCAGTTCCTTTACGTTTCTTATAATTTTTAGAATGAAAATAAATGAAAGTCTAATGTTATTTATGCCTTTATTTTGCATCATCTGGGTGTTAAAGTGTTAAAGATTCTATGTATAAGATGTACTTTCCAGTATTATAACGGTTGTCACTTTTTTCTCTTTTTTTCTCTTTTTCCTGTGATGGAGATTGTCTCATTTTTCTAATACTCTTAACAGTATTTATTCTGGTTGAAAGAGGTTCTGAATATACGCTGAAGAGCCAAAATATTATGACCACTGCACACCGTGAGGTTGTATGCTGCCTAGAGTCGCCGAGGGCACGTGATGCAGTAAGAGAAGTATATGAGCGGAGCGGAGACAAATAGGGAATCATTCCAGCGACGATAAGTGGCACAAATGCGGAAATCCTCCGCCATAAGCGACATTGAAAAAAGCCAGATTGTTGTGCCCCAGCGCCTGGGAGTGAGCATCTCGGAAACAGAGAGGCTGGTCGGCTGTTTGCGTGCTACTGTCGTAAGCATCTTTGGAAAGTTGTTGAAAATTACTGAAAGCACGAGTAAGCGACAAGAAGTTGGATTTCCATACCTCATCATAGAACATAGGGATCGAAGGTTTGCCCACTCTCTGAAACAAGATAGGCGGCGATCTGTGGCGGATCTAACGACAGAGTGCAGTGCTGGCGCAGGCACAAGCGTTGTGGAGCGCACCGTTCAGCGCACAGTGTTAAACATGGTGTTCTGTAGCAGAAGACCTCTACGTGTTCCCATGTTGACTTAACAACATCGTCGGTTATGATTACAGTGGGCACTGGATCATCGAGAATGGATGGCGGATCAGTGGAATCGTGTCGCCTGGTCGGATGAAGTCTCCTTCATCGTTAAACCAGGTCGATGGCGTGCACAGGTAAGCCGTCATCCAGCCGAACCGCTGCTCGCAACAAGCAGCGCGCCACAGACGCAGGCCTGTGGGAGGAGTATTATGCTATGGGAGAAATTCATTTGGGCTTCCATGGGACCTGCGGCAGTAATCGAAGGCACCATAACAGTTGTGGACTACGTGAACATTATCTGGTGTCACGTATAATCCCTTATGTTTAATGTCTTCCCCAACAGCGGTGACATCTTCCAGCAGGATAAATGTCCCTATCCCAAGACCAGAATCGTGCTGCAGTGGTTTGAGGAGCATGATACTGAACTCACGTTGACGTCTTGGTCATCAAATTCGGCTTATCCGAATCCGATGATACCAAACTAGGACGTTATCGGGTGACTCCCACAAACCAACCTCCCTTGCGTTCGACAACTTTTCTTGTATCTTGACCACACTTTCATTTTCCCAACACCGTAACGCCTTTCGACTTTAGGTTATTTTCAAATGCAGTGTTATATCTCGATCACGAGACAAGTGTGAACAGTTTGTACTTGTCTCGTGATAAGGAATGTCGACGTAATACAATGTATCTAATGAACAATTTTATGTGACTGACACAACACCGCCTTTGAAAATGACGTAAAGTATAACCGCGTAAGTTTGTTGTAAAAATAAAAATGTTATCAAGACATAAGAAAAGTTATCAAAAGTGCATCCAAATGGCCGCGTCGTCTCACAGCATTTTCATGCAAACTGTAGCCAACCCCTTCTAATTATGGGAAGTGCATGATGTGCGTAGATACTTCATCAAATATTGCTCTTTCGATGGAATTTAAATACCCTGAAGTAGGACTTCAAATACAGTGCTCTGTGTTTTCCTTGTCTGGAACATTTCATTCCTTTGCTGTATCACGAACAACACTGTCATTGTTGAGGTAAGCTTTAAATACGTTACAGATATATCCTCTGTCGTTACCAGCTGTCTTAATCTACGATGTTGATATGAGCGCATCTGGATCTTACATATTCTTAAACTGTACAGTCTTAACGAAGATTTTAACAAGTAGGCCGTTTGTTTGTTAATGTCTCTGTTCGGCTTTCCAGCTGCTCTGTTAACTCCCTCATAATTTATTGATCTATTTTCCACCCCATTTATGTAGCCGTCTTACCGTATTACAGATAAATCTGGCAATTAAACATATCAATTATTTTTCTTCCAGCTCCGTCTACTGTGAATGTCGTTAATCTTTTTTTTTTCTTCGGAGCTATGGCACTTAGTGCTGTATCTAGTTCAGGTAAACATCACTAAACTGGGGTGCTTTTACTTCAGGTACATGACTTAATGTTATTAGTCTTTCGCTTATTGTTAAGAAACTAAGTCAGTTCGCAATGATTACCACATTAAGGAGTAGAGATAATCTGGTTTCCTCTTTTCTGACAAATCATAATATGATCAAGTTTCTGATGTCTACGTCTTGCAGCACATTCACTATCGAGGTCTATTAAACAAAATGTTCGTCCTCTGTAGATCACAGTCCGTTTCTTCCCATACACTGTCTCATCAAAAATGCGCGGACACATATTAGTGGAAATTAATGTAGCGTGTGTCCACCCATTGACTTTACGTCGGTTTGAACTCTGCTGTCGACACTTTCAATTAGGTGTCTGAATGTCTGCAGTGGAACCGTAGCCAATTCTTCCTCAAATGCCAAGACTAGAGGCGGTAGTACTTTTGGACGCTGGAGTCTGGAACGAATTCAACGTTCTAACTTATTCCACATGTGTTGCATTGGGTTGAGGTCCGGACTTTGGGCAGGTCAGTTCATTTTAGAAATGTTATTGTGCACAGTTCATCTTCCTACTCATGCTGCATTATTACAGAGTGCATTGTCATGATGATACAAACAATCATCGTCTCTGAACTGTACCTCGAATGTAAGCAGTACACACTGTTATAAAATGTATTCCTATCCTTCTGTGTTTCTTGAGCGCAGTAAGGGGTGCTCATCATATCCAGGAGAAACGTCCCCATACCGTAAAACCGCCTCCTTCATATTTCATTATTGGCACTGCACATGACGCAACCTATTGTTCTCCAGGAATTGGCCAAACTCAAGCGCTTCCATTGGACTAGCGTGATTCACCATTCCTCAAATCAGTCGTTTCTAGTCTTCCATAGTCCAGTGGCGTCGCTCTATACACCACATCAAGCGTTCATTAGCACTGACTACAGAGACACGTCGCTTATGAGGAGCTGCTCGACCAATGTACTGCTTCCTTTTTAACTTATAACGCCAACCATTGTGCTAGTTCCACTATTGATAGCACTCTGAAACTCACAAGTGATTTCATGCTATTATTTACCATCACCCTCCACAATGTTTGGCAGTACCTGTCCATCAGTACATCAGATCTGCATGGTTTTGGTTAAGCTGTGAGTGCTCATTCGTGTTTCCTCATCACAATCAAATCAACAACAGTTCATGAGAGCAGCTTTAGAAGGATAATTAGTTCACGTTCGAAGTCACTGAGCTCTCCTGGTCGACCCATTATGCTGCTACTGCTTCTATACTGAAAATGATATACTCCCCGTGATGTGTCCGTCACTGGCAGGCACCAGTAAAGAGCCCAGGTTCAGGGAAGGAACAAAAGTTTAATTAACACAATTCCCACAAAAATATTCTCCACAATGAAACAAAAGAAAGGATGGTTCTTCAGTAAGTGAAACAAAATGTTGGAGCCTCTTAGACTTCCAGAACCACAATGTAAATAAAAAAGTCCGGTGTTACTTGAAAGAGCTACACACACTTCAGTGAACATCAGATGAACAACAGTATAGTTATTCCAGATCTCACCGACCACGTCTCTGAGCTCTTAGAGTCCCAGTTGAGGAGGCAGCGTGCTGTCCATAAGTTGATGGTTGAGTCCTAGGCACGGCATAGCGGAGATGTTGAGGTTGCTGGCTGTGATACAACTGCTATCTGGAGCTTGGCGCTGGCTAAATCAGCCGCCTCGCGAACGGATAAATGCTGAAATAATTTTGGCACATGAGATGGTGGATACCTGAAGAGATGCAGTTTGCCAACGACCACTACTGTCGCCGCGTATGGCGCCTGGTGAACTGGCCAGAGTGCCGTTGGCGCCCTCTGTTGATCTGGCCGCAGAGATCTGGGATTGCGAATTTCCATGTCGTCTGCACTGTAGGGGTTGAGCTCACTGCAACCCACATGATGAATTAGTCGCGTGTTATGCCATTGGTGCCACGGCACTCTGCCTGCTTTTATACTGGCGCATCCGCCTCTTGTGACATGTTGTGGTCGATTCAACGTTATATAGGGAGTCTCCGGAACTTCTGATCATATAGTGCATGTCCAGTGTAATAAAATTCTGTAGTCGCAACACGATTTCAAGTACTTCGGTAAATTGTTGTTTAGAGATAACATCATGTGGCGCAAACGGCGATAGCCTTGTATGTGCTGCCTGCCAGGATTCGAACCAGGTACCTGTCATTATACTGTGAACGAAAGTGAAAAACTGAACCCATAACTCTAATGGACTTCCAAAAAGACAAAGGTCCGAAAGGATACCAATGATGCGACCAGTTCACCACCTGGTGCAACCAGTGGATCCTTCGCATCAACCCTTCCAATACCCAGGCAGTCATCATAGGACGTACCACCCGCTCCTGCCGGCTCTATGATTTTTAATTCACCATTTATGGTTGTCCATCCACCTCTCTTTTACCCAGAAATACCTTGGCCTCACCCTCGACCATCACCTCACCTGGACTTTACATCTCCTTATGATCCAACACAAAGCCCACAATAGACTCTGCCTCCTGAAACTCCTGTCTGCTTGGTCAGGGGGACTGCATCCTTACAGCATCCTTCACACCTACAAATCCTTGATCTGTCCCATCCTTTCTTATGCCAGCGTCGCTTGGATTCCAGCCCCTCCCAGATTCTATAAAGCCCTCCAAATCCTCGAACGCCATGCACTCTGCCTTGCCTTCCATAACCGCATTCCATCCCCCACACGGATCCTCTACGACCTCATCCCCTTCCCAAATCTTCTTATTTTCCTTGAACACATCCGCACCCTGTACATCATCTGCCAATTCGACCTCCCCCATCCCCTGGTGTCTTCTATCTTCTCTATCCCCAGCCAGTTGCCGCTCCTTTAGCGCTGTGTCCCACCCACTCTCCATCTCCATACTGTCCACCTCCTTTCCCAACGAGACTTCCAACACCTACCCCTCCTGGATGATGAGCTTTGACCTGATCTCTGCCCCTCCTACAAAACCTAACCCCACCTTCCCCCTTCCTACTCCTCAGGCACTCCTCTCCCCTCCTTTTCCCTTCCCCTGGGCAGTTTTCCTCCTTCCTACACCCCCTTCCCTTCCCATGCCCCCCTTCTGTGTGTCTGTGCTCCCTCCTAACTTACCTCCATCTCCATATCCTGCCTGCCCATCTCCTGCCTCTTCGTGCCCCCCGAACCCCATTTTTTCTTTCCCCCCCCCACCCTCCCTTCCCCGCAGTACCTTCCTCTCCCCTCTTGTTCCCTCCTCTCAGGCCTCTCTTCCTCGGCAGGTCCCTCCCTGAAGCTTTCATTCTTCGTGTGTGCTCCATCGCTTACAGTGAGCTTTTAAGTGTCTCTCTTTCTGTGTTTTTTCAAACTGTGGGCAACTTTTAACTTGCGCATGTGACTCCAGTGTATTTTATATGCTCAATGACTCGCCAACTGTGTTATTTTAAGTTTATATAGGCCTTTTTTTTGTAACTGCCCCACAGTGAATGTCCCCATGTCAGTGTATATTTTAACCCCCATTGTCTCCACTCATTATGTTTTAATGTCCCCCATTTCCCGCCATTTTTATGTATAGTTTCCTCTTTCTATGTAACTGTAATGTCACTCAGCTGAGGAGGGCGGACTGTGTTGCTGCCAGACCCCTACCTCATATGGGCAGGGGACTGAAATCACAATAAAGAAAAAAAAAAAAACCAATGACGTTCCAACAATCTCAGGAATTCGAGAATTCAGGGTATATTACAGTCTCCCACTCACTACATATGCTGGTCATGGGTTATGAACGCATGTTCAAGGACCCTTTAAAAAATGAGCGAAATGGGATGAAATCATTTATCGTTCTATCTGCTTCCCAGTATCATTTTATTCAGCATTGTCTTTGCTTCCGTAAGACTATTCATCGAAACACTCGTGACCTAACCTTAGAATATCAATATGCTCACACTTTTTCTCGTTTATTGGTATGAAATATCATACGGAGCTGTTCACAATTCCGAGACGGGAGGCTAAAGCTCTATTTGAACACAAAGATTATGTATAGCTTTCGAAGAAAGCTTAGTTTTGTTCGACACAACAGCAACAAATCTGTCACAGCTAATTCTAGACTACGGAGTTAACAGTGTTTGATCGATTCTAGATTTGGAATTCACGCATTAAGACCCTACTTCGAAAAACCAGGGCTCATTAAGTGCAATTCAAATACAGAAATGAGCAGCAGGACGTCTAGATATGGAGACTGCTGGCAGACGGCCAACGCCAAGAGCAATTACCTTGTTGGGGCGTCACAGGTTTGCTAACTGCCCTGTCCGCGCAGCGACTTTAGAAAAAAGAATTCCACGGCCTCCACCCGCAGTGGAATAAACGCGATTCCGCTGGGCAAACCAGGACTTGAGATGGGTAGTTAAGCGATATAAATCATCCGTGACAAGTTGCATACCGAAGAGATAAATAGATTGTATTTATTTGGGGTGGATTACAACGTAGACTTTAGTTCAGACCAAAGCATAAACGTATCTCTCTACGGCTCTTGCAGACGAGATTTCTTTATTTCTTCTGATACTTATGGTACGTACCTGCATGTCTGGCGGAGCGGCGAAAGTGGTAACAATGCGAAACACTGTGAGTACAGCTGGAGTTGCTGATATACACCGATAAGCTAAAACATAATGACGCACGTGTCGCGGTAACAAAAGTATTTAAGCGAAACAGACACGGACGGGGTATTACCCTAGTGAAGATAGGGACTGTAAATGGGGAGAGTCATTGATATAAGCGACTTTGACAAAGAGCAGATTACTATTACGCAGAACTCGTGAACGAGTATCTCGAAAACGCAGAACGTGGACGAATATTATTGTGCTAGTGTCGTGATCAACTATTGAATGAGACAGGAGGACAGTGAAACTACCACAGTGCGTTAAATGGTTGGATGTCCACGACTCTTTACAGAACGTGGGATTCGGAGGCTTGTCTGCTTTGTAAAGTAGGATAGATGGTGATCTGTGGCATCTCTGCTGGAAGAGCACAATGCTGGTGCATGCACAAGTGTTTCGGAGCAAACCGTTTATCGTACATTGTTGACCATGGAGTTCCGTAGCGGAAGACCCCTAAGTGTTCACATACTGACCCAACTACATCATCAGTTACGATTGCAGACTGGGCATGGAACCATCTGAATTCGACAGTCTATCAGTGGAGACGTGTGGGCTCTTCGGATGAACCACATTTTTGCTTCACTAGATCGATGGTTGTCTCCACAAGCGCCGTCATCGGGATGAACGGTGGCTCGAAACGTGTAGCGCGCCACGGATGCAGGCTGGCGGGGCCAGTATTATGCTATGGGAGACATTTTCTTGCGCTTGCGACCTGCGTCAGTAATCGAAGACATGCTGATAGCCGCACACCACCTGCATCATTTCTTACTTGACTGGCGATGTCAACTGTCAGCAGTGTAATTATCCGTGTCGCGAAGCCCGAAACGAGCTTCAGTGGTTTGAGGAGGATTATAGTGATCTCACGTTGATGTCTCGGCGACCACATTCGCCTGACGTGAATCCTGTGGATACCATATTGGTCGCTATCGGGCGCTGTCAGTACGTACGCATATCAGTGGCCCGTTATTTACGCGAACTACATGAAATGTCTTTAGACATCTAATGCCACATACTTGCAAAACCTACCAAAAAACTGTCGGACCCCTGATACGCAGCACCGGTGATGCATTTCGATGCAAAGACGGACAAACAGGGTATTAAGTAGGTGGTCATAATGTTTTGGCTCATCAGTGTACACCTGTGCATATCAAGAGCGATAAGAAGAAACAAAAGGTACAGTTCAGTATCTATATCCACATACGTAGTCTGCAAGTGAATGGACAGTACGTGTCGGTGGGTGTTTCGTATCATTATTAGCGATTTTCTGTCCTACACTGAAGGAAATCGGAAGTCTTCTATCTTGACCTAACACTACCAAACTGATACTCCAGTTTTTATATGCCTGTGGGACTATGTTCAATAAAATTTTATTGCAAATTTAATTTTAGTACATTCAGTATAAAAAGAGTAATTGCTACAGATTAAGAATTGAGTACGTGACGTCTATTGGATGCATCTAACGTTACCGGCTGTTTTCAGGTGGAGAGCCACTAGACCACGAGCTGCGGACAGGCCGCAGAATGTTCGCAGTGTTATGCACAATTACCGCTGCATATCTTTGCACGGTGAGATTATTCTGGATGATGTCGTGTTTTTAAGTCATGGCTTTGTGTTTACGGATCACCGAAGTGTTGCTCGCAAATTGGAAGGTGAAAATATTTTTTAGCGTAAGGAACGGTCTCCATGTTCACAGCATGCTGGAAGGTGGTGTCTGTTATTGACAACAGAACATCCTCCACGGAGCTGTGCGCAGAATGCTCAACGTCGCATGGTGTAAGATCAACTGTAAGGGGTAGAAGAAAAGACATTGTTTGGTAATAACAAGAAATGCGAAAAACTTGATTAGTTTTACAGCAGAGTGAAGCACTTGGTGTCACTGGGCGCAGTACTGTTCATCTGCTTAATTTAAAGATGTATTGAAACAAGCTGCTTGCACTGCACATGAGGTACAATGGGATGGTTAGATAACGCAGTCGTTATGGAGAGTAAAGTATGATGGCATTACAACCTTTCACGCAGCCGTATGTTATGAAATAACACAGATAGAGTAGCACAGTGTTCCGAGACACACAAATTCGTTTACTACAGAGCGCATTTATACACACTATAACGCCCGGAAACGACAGCATTTTTATCTAGCGCGCGAGCTCGGGCGCATATGTGTGTGTTTGTGTGTGTGTGTGTGTGTGTGTGTGTGTGTGTGTGTGTGTGTGTGTGTGTGTGTGTTTATGCTAAATATCAAGATAAATTTGGTGTAAATTAATACTATGCTGTTCGAAGAGACTTGGAAACTAAATCCCCGTTTCCATCGAGAATGTTAAAGTTTTGGTGGTATTCCGAACCTCTCACAGCACATGGGTGCGCTCTTATAAGCGATGGAGGGACGTCCCGTTATGTCCAGAAAAGACCGTATTTTCACCATGTGTTGATATTTGTGCTAAATACCATGTATATTACAGAGCGCTTGGAGGCATGTAAGAATTGATGGATGTTTCATGACATACGATAGCTACCTTCCAGTAGGTTTGGTGGACTGTACATGTGATAGTGATCGCTCCAAGCGCTCCTTATGTGATACAGGTGTCGGTCGTAACACCCTGGCGCTCGCTGCGTTCTGGCTCTCCCCACCAACACAAGGGTTTACCGCCCACCGATCTCTGAGTAAGAGCACTCTCTCACACAACGTTCGAGAAGCGCCAATCACCCAGCCGGCGCAGCCACGTCTTATCTTCTCTTTATGGGATGCGTATTAATTGGATATGAAAAGAGGGGATTACTGTCGAGCCATTGTGGAAGGTTCATGTGTGTTGTAATTTCGTGAAATGACAGGGTATTATGTGAGAGGAATGCTGAAGTAGGTTTTCGACCACCCATGGGCGTGGTGGAGTTCCACAACAGAGCTGTTGTCGCAAGCTGTAAAAAAATCATGTTCTGAAGGGTCTGCAGGTGCTGAGTACTCCTGGAATCTTCGTTTCATTCATGAGCGGTTTCTGTGGACTGGAAACGATATATCAGTATCAAACAACCTGCCACATCAAAGCAATACCACCGCCTCATTGTTACCACCAGCAACAAATTACAACAAACAAGCAGACTGGAGTACAACCTTGTGGGTTAGAGAAGGGGTAAGGGGGACGAGGATGGGAGTTTGCTTCTCCTAGTGCCGTCTGGAGGTCAAATTGGAACTTACTTCTTTGATCCTCTTACGCCTTGGTGAGCACTTGAAGCTGCCTCCACTGTTCTAGCTGAACGTTTTTATTACGGTGATTTCACGTGATTTTTGAGGCATTTATTGATTTCAGGTACTTGCAATGATCTAAATGTAGAGGGATATGATGGATCTGTTTCATGACAGTGTGGAGGGCAGGCGATGATTTCTCATTATAGTTTAGAGTCGTGGTTGGTTTAGAAGATCTTTGTGATGCATTTTCCGTCAGTTGTGGTACCGTGATCTGTGCGTTTCTCGCATCAATGTTGTTTGCCAGCTCAGCTACATGATCTGTAATTTTATAACTTTTCCTAGTGGATGAGGTTTACAAAGGCTGTATTGTGAACTAATACTGCGTCAGCTCTCTGGGGCAATGGAGTAGTACAAAGTCACCAGAGATCATCGTTTAGAGAACCAAGGCAGTAGAGTGTTTGGTGAAAATACGTAGGCAGTGTTTTCAAAGTTTCTTATCGCGAGAACTGCGGTACGAAGACGAGAGTTTTGATAGCTGGTATTGGGGAGCCCCTAACTGCGAGTTATCGCACCATACATGGCTGCACAATTAGTCAGCTGCATGTGTCACTCACCCGGCTGATGAGGCCTTGCTCGCTGGCGGCAGATGCGGACTGGGTCCCTGTAGCTCTTCGCACATTCGCAGTACAAACCTTGCCCACGGTCTGTAAGTGCGTTTAGGAAGGATTTTAGCGTGAAATCCGTCGTCAAATTCATGTGGACTAGGTTAAACAGCAAGGCAGCGTTCCTATCAATTATTGCGAAAGCAGTATTTTAAACATCACTCAAATGATGCTAAATACAGCTAACGAGAGACCATAAACGTTTCCGGCAGTTATAGCTATGGAGGTATCAGCAGTGAGAAGCGTCAAAGAGTCTAACACTACAGGTGAAGGTACACGTATGTCTCGGTGTAGAGAAACTGTTGTGAAAAAACTTAACACGAAATAACACCCACTTACCGAGTAATACTAAACTGGCGAACGGAAATATGTGCAGGAGACCATATTTCAGTGCTAAAAGTTACCAGCGGGTATAGGCATGAAGGTACCAGTAGTGAGAAGCACGAAAGAGCAGCTTTAACCAGTCTAACACACTAGCTGAAGGAATGTGAAGGATGGGATAGTCCGTGAGAAACACCAAAGAATAGCTTCGGCCAGTCTAACACACTGATAAAGGGAGCAGAGAAATTGTTCTGAAAAACCCTAACACGAAATAACACTCATTTAACGCGTGATACTAAATCTGAAGAACGGGGATACGCACAGGATACCATATTTCAGTGCTAAAACTATCTGGCGAGTATAGGCATGAGGGACGGATGGGGGTACCAGAAGTGAGAAACACTAAAGAGTAGTATGAAATTATGATGAAATCTAGACCTTTAGCTGCTGACAGGCGAGACTCGAACCCGATATGCCCTGCTTACATGGCAAACGCTCTCTCCGACTGAGCCACCGAGAACACAGACCATAGTGCGACTGCTGGGTCTTATCTCTGGCACGCTCCCCGTGATTTCAACTGTCCCCGTTGATATTTATCAACATCTGTCAGCAGCTAAAGGTCTAGATTTCATTATAATTTCATTCCTTTAGAGCTGCAAGATCACCAATGATATCTGTACAGATACCAGCTTCATTATAGAGTAGCTTTGACCAGCCCAGCCGGCCGCTGTGGTAGAGCGGTTCTAGGCGCTTCAGTCCGGAACCGCGCTGCTGCTACGGTCGCAGGTTCGAATCCTACCTCGGTCATGGAAGTGTGTGATGTCCTTAGGTTGGTTAGGTTTAAGTAGCTCTAAGTCTAGGGGACTGATGAGCTCAGATGTTAAGTCCCATAGTGCCTAGAGCCATTTTTCTTTGACCAGTCTAATGTTTTTCCTATATGAGCCCGATTTTCCTTGGCCGAGGACCTCTTTCACACAGTGCTGACACATTCAGAACGTTTGTAAGAACACCGCTGTTGACCGTTCGGATCTTCATCTGTGACGAATAGTTAGGTATTTCGCTATTGTTCCAGGAGGGCCAGTCTTCCCGAGAAGTAAGTTTAGCTGCTTGCAGTAAAGGTCCTGCTCTTGAGTCTTTTGTCCATCAGTGACTGGTTTTTGAAGACCGGGAACAGAAGCCTCTTGTTCAACTGTGAGGTGTTGTGATCGGTGACGTCACATTTCTTTATCGGGGGTGTACTGAAACAAGTCCTTATAAGTCTCTCCATCATTGTGTCGTTGGTCAGGCAGGTCAGAGAGTTCACGAAGCCTCTTGTTCGACTTTGAAGTATACTGCCAGTCTACACATTTTCGGTCTTTATTTGATTGAAATAACATTGATTGTGATGTATTGTTTGCATCGAGATGGTGAAGCACGTCGGAAGACTGATTTACCGGTTCTCTAGACATTCGAAATACATACAGTTGTGAGTATTAAAACCATAGCTGAGTCTGTAAGATACAAGGATAATCTGGAATCTGTTATGTCATTGACATCATTTTCGAATTTTCACTTAAAAATCTACAGAGACGAGGTAAGTTCCTATGTATTCATAATTACTTAATGATTTGCAGGACGTCCCACGTAACGACCTCGCTAAAGTTTCGGCTGTGTAGAGATACTATTTCCATTCTTTATCTTCGGAAGTACATTGTCCAGGCGATCGATAGCATACTGCTATGTGGTTGATATCGAGACCAGTCTCTTAAATGGTATGATATTCCGGCAAACCGTGTGAAAATTAATGAAGATATGGACATTTTTATATGCTTCTCGATGATTTCAGCATAAAGGAATCACAAAAATCTCCCTTTTTGGAAGTGTAAAGTTCGATATCAGTTTAGAGATAGGTAAATTAATTCGTGACTGACGAAGCATTTCTCATTGACAGAGCTCAGAAAGCAAATATTCCTGTAGTCCCAGAGTCAGGAGATGGTTGCAACTCGTTGCAGAAACGGTGCCAGCAAGAAGGCCTAGCCAGAGACAGTATTGTTAGCGGATGTCTTTGTGCTGGAGGAAGCAGCCCAGACTTTGCACACCAGTTCGGTGAGTGGCCGCTGTCCGCGGAGAGCACCCCCATGACGCATCAGGCCAGCGCGTGTGGGAGCAGTTGCCTCGTGACCTTTGGCCGTAGTGGATGAACGACCGACCTTGTGTGGGATGTCTAGCACTGGGACTATATATGATGCATGAGCATCTGTGTTTGGGATCTGTGTGTCTTCGCGGTGTATGCAGATGTGGCCGACCGTTGTGGCCGTGCGGCTCCAGGCACTTCAGTCTGGAACCGCGGGACCGCTACGGTCGCAGGTTCGAATCCTGCCTCGGGCATGGATGTGTGTGATGCCCTTAGGTTAGTTAGGTTTAAGTAGTTCTAAGTTCTAGGGGACTGATGACCATAGATGTTAAGTCCCATAGTGCTCAAAGCCATTTGAACCATTTTTTTGCAGATGTGTCCGGTGGTCGATAACTACATGCAGGACGCAGAAGCGATAATTTTTACATGGTGCACAATACGAATTGTGTTTATACAGCGATATGGTACGGTAATACTATAGTTTGTGGTGATATAACCTCATAGGAGATCGGTTTCAAGCCGAAAAATTGACTAAGTGTCTTTGGCGATATTTTCCTCGTTTCATGGTCTACAGACCACTTTTGTTGGGTTTAATTTTCAGTACAATATCACTATTGTTTGTTTTTTGATCTGTACAAAATACACTCCTGGAAATTGAAATAAGAACACCGTGAATTCATTGTCCCAGGAAGGGGAAACTTTATTGACACATTCCTGGGGTCAGATACATCACATGATCGCACTGACAGAACCACAGGCACATAGACACAGGCAACAGAGCATGCACAATGTCGGCACTAGTACAGTGTATATCCACCTTTCGCAGCAATGCAGGCTGCTATTCTCCCATGGAGACGATCCTAGAGATGCTGGATGTAGTCCTGTGGAACGGCTTGCCATGCCATTTCCACCTGGCGCCTCAGTTGGACCAGCGTTCGTGCTGGACGTGCAGACCGCGTGAGACGACACTTCATCCAGTCCCAAACATGCTCAATGGGGGACAGATCCGGAGATCTTGCTGGCCAGGGTAGTTGACTTACACCTTCTAGAGCACGTTGGGTGGCACGGGATACATGCGGACGTGCATTGTCCTGTTGGAACAGCAAGTTCCCTTGCCGGTCTAGGAATGGTAGACCGATGGGTTCGATGACGGTTTGGATGTACCGTGCACTATTCAGTGTCCCCTCGACGATCACCAGTGGTGTACGGCCAGTGTAGGAGATCGCTCCCCACACCATGATGCCGGGTGTTGGCCCTGTGTGCCTCGGTCGTATGCAGTCCTGATTGTGGCGCTCACCTGCACGGCGCCAAACACGCATACGACCATCATTGGCACCAAGGCAGAAGCGACTCTCATCGCTGAAGACGACACGTCTCCATTCGTCCCTCCATTCACGCCTGTCGCGACACCACTGGAGGCGGGCTGCACGATGTTGGGGCGTGAGCGGAAGACGGCCTAACGGTGTGCGGGACCGTAGCCCAGCTTCATGGAGACGGTTGCGAATGGTCCTCGGCGATACCCCAGGAGCAACAGTGTCCCTAATTTGCTGGGAAGTGGCGGTGCGGTCCCCTACGGCACTGCGTAGGATCCTACGGTCTTGGCGTGCATCCGTGCGTCGCTGCGGTCCGGTCCCAGGTCGACGGGCACGTGCACCTTCCGCCGACCACTGGCGACAACATCGATGTACTGTGGAGACCTCACGCCCCACGTGTTGAGCAATTCGGCGGTACGTCCACCCGGCCTCCCGCATGCCCACTATACGCCCTCGCTCAAAGTCCGTCAACTGCACATACGGTTCACGTCCACGCTGTCGCGGCATGCTACCAGTGTTAAAGACTGCGATGGAGCTCCGTATGCCACGGCAAACTGGCTGACACTGACGGCGGCGGTGTACAAATGCTGCGCAGCTAGCGCCATTCGACGGCCAACACCGCGGTTCCTGGTGTGTCCGCTGTGCCGTTCGTGTGATCATTGCTTGTACAGCCCTCTCGCAGTGTCCAGAGCAAGTATGGTGGGTCTGACACACCGGTGTCAATGTGTTCTTTTTTCCATTTCCAGGAGTGTAGTTTCCCTCTTAAATTATCGCAATTTGTCCATTTGTATAAAGTGGCTAACAGTGCTCCCACACCAGCAATAGGATTTTGGCAGGTAAATTCCGTAAGAACCAATCATTGATGCTCCATTCACAGGAAGTTCTATGACGTCAGAGAGTCACAAGACATGGTGGTGGTATAGGAGTCTGCACAACCAGGTCAAACAAGACAACCGCAGAACAAGGCATCTACACATGATGTCTTCTTTGTTCGAGTGTTCAGAGACAAGTCCTGGCTGACCAGTCTCCTCTGGTTCAGACAGGTAGGACGCTGTCCCCCGCCGGCCACTGTGGCTTAGGGTACCTTCAGACAAGTGGTTGTAGGATACCGAAAATTTTCCGAAAAATTTCAACCATTTTTCTCGTTTATAGGACAGTGCTTCGTATCCTAGGAGAATCTTTCGGACATCTGATCTGCTGTGCGTCTGTGTGTTTTTCGCTATCTGTTGTGGATTTCGAAATATGTCATGAACTTTTAGATGTGTAATTCTTCTGTGCTTAGATACCAGTGTGGATTTTCCATTGTAGAACTGTGATTCGCAAAGTGTGGAAAATAAAACGGTAAGTCCTTAACTTCCCTTACTCCAGCAGTGAGCACTTAGCGTTTCAAAAAAGTTAAAAACACCACAGAACTCTGAAATTTTTTTCTCTCTGAGAGTGCTTCCAAAGAAGCAGATAAAAATCGAGAAGTGGGAGGGGGGGGGGGGGGGTTGTCAGAAAGTGGGAAGTTGCTGTAGGATAGTTTAGAGCACCCTATGCTGACGCTATTGTGGACTAAGGCAGTCGCTCTTCAAACTTCGAGGCGAACGTACACATGTGCAGTCGGAAGAAGTGGGTGAGGGGTGCGGCGGAATGTGGGGGGCGGGTGATGGCAGATTGTGCAGGAAATTTCCTCAGCAGGATAACATCACTAAGAACACATTTCCTGCCAAAATAAATTTAAAAAAATTTCACAACCTTCCACCCTGAAGCTCAGCATAGACTGAGACTTTTCCTGCCAGTCCACTAGTGCGGGTGGGGGGTGGGTGACGTTATAGGAGTTGGGGGTGGGGGAGGGGAGTTAGGTTAGTGGAGGTAGTCCAATTGACCTATTTCCCGCCAAAAAATTTCCTGCCATTTCCAGGGGGTGGAGGGTGGTGCAATGTCATAGAGGGATACTGTAAATCTTGCCAGCATTTTCAATAAATTATTTGTGCCGAACGCACTTCATCCCACTATTGTCCTCCCCCTCATAGAGACCATAAATATGCTCTTTCCATCTATCTGCTCTCTCCTTTGGATTTAACAATGGATTTCCCATTGCGCTCTTAATGTTAACGCCCTAGGCTTTAACTTCACCGAAGATTGTTTTGACTTCTCTGTACGCTGAAGCAGTCCACATGACAATCATTTCTTTTTCGATGTCTTTGAATTTTTCATGTGGCCATTGCGCCTTAGCTTCTCTGCCCTTCCCATTTAGTTAATTCCTAAGTGACTTGTAATTCTGTATTCTTGAATTTCCGTGATCATTTTTGTACTTCCTTGTTTTGTCGATCAGCTGAAGTAATTCTTCTGCTACCCATGGTTTCTTCGCTGTTAATTTCCTTCTATTTATATTTTTCTTTGCAACTTCTGTGATTTCCCTCTTCGAGATGTTCATTCCTCGTCAACTAAACTGCCCATTGAGCTATTCCGTATTGCAGTATCTAAAGGCTCAGAGAACTTCAAGTGTATCTGTTCATTATTATTTATTTCGACATTAACGATACGTGTCAGTATTATGTATGAGGACAAGCTTGAGAAGAAAACATGTCACCATACTGTAGCTGTCTAAGGCTCTAGCCCAGAATGGAAACCAGGTCGCAGCCATAGTCAGGTCATTGAACAACGCCCCTACTAGAACTGCAATTTGGCAGGCACCGACACTTTGGTAACTGCTGCGCCCATGTAGAAATGGAACATACTTCAGGAAGCTTCTGTAATTTCACCGACTGCCACATGACAACTGCTGGACCCCAGTCATTGGCCTACACTCCAGACGTTTCCAGGCGACACAGAAACACATATCTTCCGCAAACCCAGCTCTGGGCCGCAATATTTAAACCTCCAAGTCCAGTCTGTAGTCATCGGTACAGCTAGGCCCGGCTATGGCGTACAACCCACGCTCGTCATCGCCGTACGTATGACGCCAATACGTTTGTCGCCTCTGGGCTGTGAAGCAGCGTCCTTCGCCTGACTGCCTCAGCCCGGGGCTCTAGCACATGCCGCCGTGCCTTCCGGACGGCCCAGCAACGCCAGCTGGCATTTCCATGTTCATTTCTTGGATAGTGCTTAGGCCACTTCCTGGCTGCCACCTGGCTTGTCGCCGCCCACCATGTATTGTCTGCCCGCTGTAGATGGACCGATCTGCATTGCACGTGTGATTATCAATAACAGGTTTTTGCAACAGATTGGCTGCCTACATCGTTGGCATCTCCATCCACCTCCAGCAGAGGACCGCTCGCCCACACCTTCGTTTTACAACAACCCGTCGCAAATTCGTCGGGAAATGGACCGTGAGTCTGCAATAAAGCAGTTCGTACTGCTACATTGCGTGGTATTAAAAATATTGAAAATCGCCTACATGGAGTGTGTTTCGGACATGAATTGCCTCACCATCACGAATGTTTCGGGCTTTAGCGGATTAGTGTCATAGGATAAATGCAGTTCAGGATTTTCAACCCTTTTCAGAGGTATCAACAATGTCTTAATGAATAGTTTTCTGGGGTAACTCATCACTTAGAAAGAAAGTACTGACGACACAAAAGCGAGCAGGAAGTGTAATGTGTAGTGTTAACCCACGGATGTCTTGTAGGTACCTATTCAGGGAGCTACGCATTTTAACTGCGCCGTCACAATCTGTATAGACTTGGAATTCGTTATAAACGATCCATCACCATTTGAGAAGAAAAGTTATGTCAATACCTGCAACACCAGAGGGAAAATGATCTTTATTACCTATCGTTAAAGCTGTTACTGACTCAGAAAGGAGTTTAGTATGCAACAACAAAAAATTCTGATCATTTGCCGAATAAAATAAAATTTCTGACAGGTAGCGAAGGAAGTTTTAAATTTAATTTAAAATCATTTGTCTTCGAAAACGCTTTCTATTCATTGACGCGTTTTGACTGACAAACTGGTAGCCAGTAAAATAAATACATTAGTTAATAAATAAATTTTAAGTGTTGTTGCATGAGTAATACTATAAAAATGACGTATTCATTAACGTTAACGCAAATGATGTATACATATCATGTAAACTGACATCATTTCGATAAAAGAATCGATCAAACAATCTATAGACGACGCAACTCCTATCTCGCGTGAGTACAGTAGTTTTCCATCAGTTGCGACCTTCCAGAGCAGGAATCGTGGGCTATACATCGTCTCCATAACACTTAGACGTCACGGTAAACATGACAGGCCCTCTGGGAGTATTCTCTTCAAAGAAGAACGGACCAAGAATAAAGGTGCTTCTGAATCCAAACCACTCAGTCACATACGGTGAGTGCAGTGGCTCTGCGTGCACAGCACATGGTTTAATACTGTGTAACGTAAAATGTGCCTCGTTACTCCATAGAATATTACACGGCCAGATTTCATCAACTTCGATTCGTGCTAGAAACCGAAGAACAAATTCAGAACGCTGCTCTGGACCATGAGGTTTCAGTAGCAGCACCATTAGTATCTTGTACTGGTACCAGTTTAATATAGATCGTAAAACTTCCCGTACTGTTGACAATGGAATGGAAAAATTCTTGTGACACTGCACGAGCACTAACAGTACCGGGGGCACTTACTGCATCGTCAGTTGCAGCAAGAGCAATGTCGCCCATAACTTCCACCATATAGCTTGCCATCTTCTTCGATGTGCCACTCCAAGCTCACCCTTGGTTTCACATTTCATTATCATTTTCTTTGAACCATTTAATTACGTCGAACGTTCAGACCTTTCAGTCGGCGGTATTTTGTCAATGCAGCAACGTATTTGCTGCCATTAACAAAAAGCAGTTTCACTTACAGTGCATGCTCTCTCTTCTCAATAGCCATACTGCTCACTCACGTTATGACTTGTCAAACGGCAGCGTGGGTGTCATACCGTCATATAAACAGTGTACAGTGCCAGATTTACACCTGGTGGCCAAAACTGAAGCAATTTTTCTCTAGCGTACACCGGTTCCGCATTAAAGCTTTATCATATCTCCCAAGTTTCGTCACCATACATTAATTACAGCACAGACTGGATCTCCGTGAGAGCTGCGCTGCAGTTATAATCACCCTGTATCTGCAAAGCGCTGCAATCGCCAAGATAGCGGGACCCATTCATTCCTCGCGTGAATGCTCCGAACAACCGTTCTCCTGCGGCCGAGGTAAATGCTGTCACACGGCCTGCGATACGTAGTCAGGTATTCGCTGCAGTTGTGTGTCTTACCGTTATGCCTGACTCCGTAACGTCTCTATTACATCATTGCATCGTCTGGGTTTCTCGTTTCATAGCTCTTTCGAAATCTCTTTGGTTGTCCTTTACTTATCGGCATCGCGTTTTCATCCTGAACGTCTCTCCTCGAACACTTGTTGTTTGTTCTTTTTGTCAACCTCAGGATCTGCTTGGGTCCTCTCCGACTTCAGTCTCGAGTAGGTTTTTCTCATTTCGTCTGAGATTCAGCCTTCTTGCAGCTTCAGAATTCTCCCCCTTCAAGAAAATTTGATTTTCGCAACAAGGGCTAGTGTCGACTTTCTGTTCTTTTCCGATCGTAGTTTCCGTGTTTCTCTAGAGGTCTCGTAAATTTCTCGCTCTGTTCACACATTTTAGTGCCTGTACAATTTAACTTGCGTCTAAACTCCTCAAAATTTTGTTGGGGTATCTTTATACTTGCAGAAAAGTTTGCGATATATTTCCCGATATCCTTTATGTCATACCCGACCATCTAGGGAAATATACTGGAGAGGCGAAAGGCTGTTCACCGGTCACCACCAAAAGTTATTCCAGCCTTTACAACATTTCTTTCGAATGTCAGTACAGCACTCGAACCAAATCACAAAGAGTTTTCCACGTTACTGCCTGTCTTATGTGGGAACTTGGGGTAACCATATATCTGTTACGTTATGGTAGAAGCGATTTTCCGGTTTCGTTACTTTCTTTACACGTGTACTTTTAGTGCTGAAACTTTTCTAATTACATGTTTCGCGAAATGACTGGTGACTAAGGTTCCCTTGGGTACTTAACCCTTACAACAGCCCGTTGAAGAAATCGAGGATGTTTTAAAAAATATTCCTCCGATTGGAAAAGACTGTCTTCTGCATGAGTGAATATAGAAACTACGTGTGCAATTTAACTTACGCAAATGATAACGAAATTTTTATTTTCAAAAGAAGTGTGTAGTTTTGCAAGGGTACATCTTTAACGTGCACGAATGCCCTATGTAGAGCCTAAGGTACGTTCTATAATTACGTTTGGGATCAAACTACTTATTTAGCATAAAAATTTACAATATAGTCCACCTGGTTAGCTGATTGGTAACATGCTTGCCTCCCAAGCAGTAGGCCCGGGTTCGATTCCCGGACGGGTGGGAGATTTTCTCCTCTTGTGGACTGGGTGTTGTGTTGTCCTCATCATCATTTCATCCTCATTACCGGCATGAGAGTCGTCCAAGGTGGTGTCGACTGCAATAAGACTCGCACTCAGCGGCTAAACTTTTCCGGTTGGCGCCTCCCGGTCAGTACTCCCATACGATCATTTCATTTCTTTTGTGTAATATGCTCTTCACAAGACGCACTGAAAACAACCGCATGATCGTCAGACTTGTCTCATATTTCTGCGACCATGTCTAGTGTTAACAGTATTCACTGCAATTGTTATACTTCGTCGCAATTCTCCATAATTCCGTATTGGCTTAGTAAGTTTATGGCTGTGTTGCCCCCTATGAAGAAGATGAATCCCACCTGGTGAAACGCAAAACGTAAATCGCCCTCTGTTGCATTGATACCGCCAGACTGAGCGGACGCCACTTTCTAATGAAAGAACGAGTGAGTTCGATAACTGTGAAAGGAGATCGTACAAGCAACCGCGTGAATTGGCAACTTACAACTAGCGCCTAGTTACACCTCTACTTTCGGTCCGTAACTGAAAATTCACCTAATCTCTATTGGTCTAGAAAGTTTAGTTTTCTGAAACCCAATTAATTTGAAAAACTTTGTATTTCCACATTTCGTGATTGTACTCAACCTCTGAACACTCGTCCTGTAGAAGATGTGGCTCCATTGCGAGAGTGGATGAATGCGTTGGATGAGCGTTTGCTGCAAAAGAAGTTTCATAGGTTACAAAAAAAAACTTTTAATCTCTCTGGTTAGAGATTAATCTCTCTGCTGATGAGTGACAGCTTCCATCACCGAACATCTAAGGCTTCTCTATAAAAACAGAAAAATGTGGTCATTCTCTCAATTTTTTTAGACGTATCAACAGTTGCCAGCCATCTGCAGTTTTATTCATATGTCGTTGATCCGTAAATCTTCTACATCTGCAGACAGCATAAAACAGGAAAAGATCAGAGTAGTAATTGAAAGATCGTACCACTGTTCTTACGTAACAGATTGCACTTGTATTTGCACCAACATGTGTGTGACATACTATCTGTTATCGTCTGTGTATGGGGAAGGCTTTTACGACATTTGTTTGAACATCAGTGTACGCGCTAAACGTTTGTACACACAAAACGGAGTGCAATTACATTAACTAAATCCTTTGCTGCTGTCCTATGTGTATTCGCGTATGGAATACGCATTCAGATAGGTCAATATTTCTCTTTTTGCCACCATGGAAAAGTAAATGTAAAACTCTAGAATTCAAGTAAATATTGTATAATGTTCTTGTGTGGGTGATTCATTGATGATTATGAAATGCAGTTGTTGAGATTCTTGCAATTAGCTTCAGGAAGGCTTCTAATTAAGAGAAATGAGAATTTTCAGACACTGCCTCTTACTAAATGAGGCGGAATAATTGATGGAAACAAATCAGAATATTTGTTTATTTACGCAAATTATTGGAAGTGCTCGCTGTTCAGCAAAAAATATCAGGCTGCTGACACTAAACATGGAAGTAAGTGGCAGTCATATCTACTCATTTAATTCCATAGAAATGTCACCATACTACACAGCTGCATCATCTGAGAGTAGCACCCCACCATGTGGAGCTTGATCAGTAGTTTTCATCTAGTACATCTACATCTACATCCATACTCCGCAGGCCACCTGACGGTGTGTGGCGGAGGGTACCTTGAGTACCTCTATCGGTTCTCCCTTTTATTCCAGCCTCATATTGTTCGTGGAAACAAAGATTGTCGGTATGCCTCTCTGTGGGCTCTAATATCTCTGATTTTATCCTCATGGTCTCTTCGCGAGATATACGTAGGAGGGGGCAATGTACTGCTTGACTCCTCGGTGAAGGTATGTTCTCGAAACTTCAAGAAAAGCCCGTACTGAGCTACTGAGCGTCTCTCCTGCAGAGTCTTCCACTGGAGTTGATCTATCACCTCCGTAACGCTTTCGCGATTACTAAATCATCCTGTAACGAAACGCGCTGCTCTCCGTTCTAGCAACCCTATCTGGTACGGATCCCACATCGGTGAGCAGTATTCAAGCAGTGGGCGAATAAGTGTACTGTAACCTACTCACTTTGTTTTCGGACTGCATTTCCTTGGGGTTCTTCCAATGGTCCCAGTCTGGCATCTGCTATACCGACGATTAATTTTATATGATCAGTCCATTTTGAATCACTCCTAATGCCTACTTCCAGATAGTTTATGGAATTAATTGCTTCCAGTTGCTGACCTGCTATATTGTAGGTAAATGATAAAGGATCTTTCTTTCTATGTATTCGCAGCACATTACTATCGTCTACATTGAGGTTCAATTGCCATTCCCGGCACCATGCGTCAATTCGTTGCATATCCTCCTGCATTTCAGTGCAGTTTTCCATTGTTACAACCTGTCGATATACCACAGCATCAACCGCAAAAAGCCTCGGTGAACTTCCGATATTATCCACAAGGTCATTTATATATATTGTGAATAGCAACGGTCCTACGACACTCCCCTGCGGCACACCTGAAATCACTCTTACATCGGAAGACTTCTCTCCATTGAGAATGACATGCTACATTCTGTTATCTAGGAACTCTTCAATCCAATCACACAATTGGTCTGATAGTCCATATGCTCTTACTTTGTTCATTAAACGACTGTGGGGAACTGTATCGAACGCCTTGCGGAAGTCAAGAAACATGGCATCTACCTGGGAACCCGTGTGTATGGCCCTCTGAGTCTCGTGGACGATTAGCACGAGCTGGGTTTCACACGATCGTCTTTTCGAAACCCATGCTGATTCCTACAGAGTAGACTTCTAGTCTCCAGAAAAATCATTGTACTTGAACCTAATATATGTTCCAAAATTCTACAACTGATCGACGTTTGAGACATAAGTCTATAGTTCTGCACATCTGTTCGACGTCCCTCCTTGAAAACGGGGATGCCCTGTGCTCTTTTCCAATCTTTTGGAACGCTACGCTCCTCCAGAGACCTACGGTACACCGCTGCAAGAAGGGGGGCAAGTTCCTTCGCGTACTCTGTGTATATTCGAACGGATATCCCATCAGGTCCAGCGGCCTTTCCTCTTTTGAGCGATTTTAATCGTTTTTCTATCCCTCTCTCATATATTTCGATATCTACCATTTTGTAATCTGTGCGACAGTTTAGAGAAGGAACTACAGTGCAGTCTTCCTCTGTGCAACAGAGAGAAAACTACACATGATCTTTTTTCCACCCAAGCAAACCCTGCTAACTGCCTTTTGAAAATAAATTTAACCAAATGTAATGAACAAAACTAAATAAAAAAACAGAAGAACTATAAATTTCAATGAATACAAAAAATTTGAAAATCATTTAATTATAAAATTTTATCTGAGTATAAAGGTGATTGGAAATATTGGGCATAGAAAAATTAAAAATTTGAGAATTAAGGGATTAAAGCATTTATTAAGTTAAAAATTTTCTGTACATAAATAGATACCTTCCTTAAGAAGCTGAATAATTCTAATTCTTTCAAAAGTTATGGCATTAGAATTAATTTTTGATGTAATGTTACAGGTTTTGAATATTTAAATACTAAATATGGTGTTAAAATTTTATAGAGCTTAACAGTTAATTTAAAATTATTTTACCAATGTTACATAATAAATTAATTAATGAATATGATTTTAATTATTTTTCAGAAATAAATATTTAACTAAAACTTAAAGTAATGATAAAATATAGAAATAATGGAGTTTTGCAACACAGAATTTTTAAACTAAAAACTATAAAATAAAGACCTGAGTTTTTTATTTCTATAAATGTTACTTTCACATTTTTAAAATTTAACAAATCTTTTATTTTAAATTTTGCTGTCCCACAACATTAGTATTCAGATACTCTCAAACTTTCTTCATTTATTAGAAGTAACAGAAATGAAAAACCAAAACATTGATCATACAAAAAACTACAATCTAAAATAAAAAGAATAATTCTAATAAATTTTTTTCACATAAATGAACTCATTCATGAACCTTGTCAATAACGAATTTAATTATAATGATACCCATGCTTTAATGATTATTGATAAAAATATTTGCCTTGATTTAAAGCTAAAGATGTTGGTGAAACTCTAGAATATAATGACCTTGGCTATGCAGTTAGACAATGTGTTGATAAGGAAGAAAAAATCACATTTGAAAATTTAAATTCTGAGGCACTATTTGGGTTAAAATGTGTTGGAAAATCATCAACGTTTATCTTCCAATTGGAAGAAGCAAAATAATTCATAAAAATGGGTTATACATGAAGCTATAAAAGCAATTCATAAACATGAGGAATATACATTTAATAAAGAATTAATACAATTATATAAAGATCATGTATAAAATATAGAAAATGAAGAACTCCAAATAAATCATTCAAAGGAACTGAACAGAATTAAGGATAAATATATATAAAAATCATGTGAGGAATATGATTTAGCTAAAGAAGTTTTAAATGAAAGAATTGAAAAATTAAATAGAGTGCTATCACATATTGTACAACGAACTGAAGACCATAATTTAAGACCAACTTTTGTTATTTTAAGATTAAATGATGATAATGTTTGATACAATTAATATGTTATTAGAACACAAAGAAAAAGAGAAGAAACAAAAATGCAATTGGAAATATACATCGTCATTATGAACAAATTCATATCAAAGAATTACAGAAAATTCAAGAACATAATATGATCACCATTATTTGCATATATTAGTTATACCAGTACAATTTATTTCACGATACATTAAACTGAATTCTTCAAATGATTTAACTAACATATTAACTAACTGTTATAGTAGTAACACTAAAATCTAACTATTTTGTTAATATGGTGTTGTACAAATCTCAGTGGGTAAACTATAAGTAGTCATTGAAGTAAATTCTTTGATATTTCAAACTTTTGTTGAGATGTGTATGCAGAAAATTTTTTAAATTTGTAAATATTATTATCCCTTAGTTCTCAAAATTATAAACCTTTTGGTGTGCAAGAATTTTTAATTAAGTTAAAAATTTATATTTAACAGATTCTGAATCATCTTTATTATCGATTAATATTTTATAATTGAATCATTTTCAAATTTATAATTTTAGTGACTTTTTATTTAGTTTTGTCCATTATATTCAGTTAAATTAAGTTTTTAAAGGAGGCTGGAAGGGTTGGTTTGGGTGAAAAAAAAAAGAGCGGTAGTAATAGATGAAAATTACCAATCGCACGACCCTGTGAGTTCGAATCGTAAATTTTCAACACCTACTCACTAGTATAACCATAGAGTGCACTTCGCGTCTTAGGCTTTCCAGTTTCCATTAAGGCGTTTGAAATATTGATTGAGTCTTAGCTCTCGAGGAACATTCATTGGACACATCATATACTCGAGAAGCAACGCTGAACTTTTTAAAAATATTTATTTAAGATGAAAACCCCGGGCTGTGTCATATTTACTTCAGAGAGAAGATAGGGGTTTCACAGTTAGTCGACAACGCCATTATTAGCGACGGAACATAAGCTCGCACTGGCGAAGGCTGGGGAATGATGTCAATCGATCATTCTAAGCAACAATTATGTTATTATCCTTGATCAATGTACGGAATTCACGAATATCAGTGGTCATTTTAATGAAACTTGTAACTAGGCACAAGAGCGACTGTATATGTGACAGATTATTCTGATTGAGGTTTGATTACAAAAAGGAGAGCCTTAATTTTACCACCAGCAAAATAAGACATAATCACATAAAAAATTCTAGAGCTTTGAAATAAAAGTAATAGTTTACACTTCAAACGTTTCGTGTCCTCAGGGCTGTCTCCTATTTATCATATTATTTGAGAATATCCCACTGAGTGTACCAGTTTTAAACAGACATGATTTTGCGATTACGCATACCACCTACCTGTAGACATAAAATAGTGAAATACACAAAATACGATTAATAGTATAAAGAACTGTCCAGACATTTGTTGTAATCAATAGTTAATCTTATTCTTGGCCTTTATGGAACAAATTAATGCACATCCCAGAATAAAACAGTTTGGATGCCGTCAGAATTTTACTGGCGATCATTCACAGTCTAGCTTAATATGGACAAGATGCGTGGTATAAGCAAACTTGATAGTGGCTACATATAGGGTGGCCACCACATGAGACATTCAGTGACCAGCAGATAGATCGACCACTGTCCAGAAAATAGATTCTTATTCGGTGATAGAAGAAATGGATGAACAGTTAAGTGGTCAGGAAAGTCGTCCTCACTTTAGATCATGGAAACTCCACGCATCACAGGGCGCCGATATGAGTACGGCGCAAAGACACTACTGATGTCAGAGGCTCTGAGTATGTGGAGGGGACGCCTGTACTGATGAGTTGGGGTACTTGTTGATACATGCCAATTACGAGATATGGATGTGTCGGAAAACGCATGAGATTTTGCCTCAACATTATAGCAGTATACAGTTCAGGTGGGTGATGGTGTTCTCGTGTGGAATGTTTACATGAGATGAAATGACGCTGCTGATATATCTGCTCTCCTTTCTCCCTAGCAAGCAATGCAGGAACGAATCACAGTATTCAACCAAAAGTATCCAGATACCGCTATTCCCTGACTTCGAACGTGGAACAGTCATCGGATGTCACCTGAGTAACAAATCCATCATGGGCATTTCATCCCTTGTTAAGCTGCCCAAGTTGATAGTTAGTGACGTAACTGTAAAGTGAAAGCACGAGGGAACAACCACAGATAAACCGGGACCAATCAGACCTCCTACAGACATTGTCGAGCATTGCGGGGATTGGTTGTAACAAATCACATGAAATCAGAGGAAAGACCACTCACAGATCCAAAGTAGTACTAGCAGTGCCTATGCGTAGGAACTTCAAAAGAATGGGTTACAGTGTTCGAGGAGCTCCTCATAATCCACACATTTCTATAGTCAGTGCTAAGTGGCGCTTGAGATGGCGTGAACAGCAAAGCCACTACACAGTGTATGACTGGAAACGAGTGATTCGGAGCGATGAATCGTGCTATAGACTGTGACAATCCGATGGGAGGGTTTGCGTTTGTCTAACCACTGGAGAACGTTAACTGCCATCATGCGTAATGTCAACAATTAAGATCACAGGAGGTGGTGTGAACGTAATCAACTGTAGCATGTTTAACAGTAGACCAAAATGTTCCTCGTCCTGTCAAACTTAACGGATTTGCACACACATTCCGACTAGTGTTTAATGTGCTTACTATGGAGTGTGACCATCTCTGGCTGCAATACAGGCCTGATAAAGACGGAGGATGCTGTGAATGATGTCATTAATGTCATGCTGAGACAAAAACTCCCATTCCTCCTGCAGAGCTGCTCGCAAATATTGGAGAGTGGTTGGTGGATGCTGACGTGATGCAACCCGTCTCCCTAGTGCATCCCAGACGTTCACTATGGGATACAAATCGAGAGAGCGAGCATGCCACGCCCTTCGAGCTGTATTTTCCATTTTCAGGGAAACCTCTGTTGCGAGACTAGTTGTATTTACTTAATTGCAAACTAAAAACCCACCGTAACTCATACGACTCTTTCATTAGAAAATTAAATAACAGAACAGCATAAAAACAAACGAGGAAACAAAAATTAGACACTGCAATTACAAATGGCAATCACTCGCAAAAATTAGACACTGCAATTACAAATGGCAATCACTCGCACACAGCATTACACTGCACGTAACACTACACTTCACCACTACCCCCTCAGTATCAACGGTATTTTTTGTTGAAACGAACATGTCCTCCGGACCGGGTTACAACGGGTCGTGCAAAGGCTGCTGATGGTGCATTAGAGGTAGCCTCAGAGGTCCGTTGAGGCTGACCTGTGACGTTCAGTGGAGTGGCTGGAGCTTCGGTGATGTCCTTAGTGTGTGTAGATGCGTCCGTACCAGTGTAGGGAGCCCGAAAAGCTGGTTTGAGCCTGTTGACGGTGGTTGGTGCACCCATCACATCGACATTGACTGTCTTGTCCTCCCTACTGATGACACGATAAGGTCCGTCGTAGGATGGCTGCAGCGACATGCCTACCGCGTCATGCCGTAAGAAGACATATTGGCATTCCCGTAGCTCGTCAAACACAAATGGGCGACGGGTCTGCTGATCGCTTGGAGCAACGGGGTGTACTTGCAGGATTTATGTGCGCAGCTTTTGTACAAAATCTGAAGTGTCAATGCCGTTGTCTGGCACATTACCAAAGAACTCGCCAGGAAGTCGTATCGGCTGGCCATAAACAAGATCTGCAGTCGTGGCGGTCAGGTCTACTTTCAACGACGCACGGAGATCCAGGAGGCCAATGGGCAACGTCTCTGTCCACCGTTGTGAGACGTGACAACGAAGCGACACTTTCACTTGGTGGTGTATGCATTCAATTAAACCATTTGCTGACGGGTGGTAAGCTGTAGTTCTAATGCGCCTTATACACATTAGGATAGAGCGTGCTTTGAACAAATACGACTCAAACTGTCTTCCTTGGTCTGTTGTGATTCGTCACGGCATTCCGAAACGGGCGATCCATCCCCTGAAGAACGCAGTCGCGACAGATTCGGCGGTGATGTCGGCGATCGGAAACACCTCGGGCCAGCGTGTAAAACGATCAATGGCTGTAAGGCAGTTGGTATATCCTTCCGAAGGTGGGAGAGGTCCTACTAGGTCTAGGTGGACATGATCAAATCTCTGACCTGGAGGAAGAAATGTGCCAAGAGGTGACCTAAAGTGCCGGCTAACTTTATTCCGTTGACAGGCCACACATTGTCGCACACTTTGCTTGCAATCTTTGTCCATGTGCGGCCAAACAAAAGCTCGTTTCACTGAGTTGGTAGTGGCTTGTATTCCAGAGTGCGACAAGTTTTGTAAATGGGCGATTGCCTGTTGGCGAAAGTCAGTCACAAAAGGCCTCGGTTTGTTGGTGTTAACATCACAATACAGCAGCACAGTTGACAGTGGCAGCGTAATACAGCGGTGTTGCAGGCCCGATGGTTGCGTCAATAAATCTCGGAGGTCACTATCAGATTGTTGCGCTACGGCGAGAGCTTCACAATCAACTGCTTCAGTGATTGCTTCAATCCTGGAGAGTGCATCAGCTGGCACATTCAGTTCTCCTTCAACAAAAAAATGTTCAAATGTGTGTGAAATCTTATGGGTCTTAATTGCTAAGGTCATCAGTCCCAAAGCTTACACACTACTTAACCTAAATTATCCTAAGGACCAACACACACACCCATGCCCGAGGGAGGACTCGAACCTCCGTCGGCATCAGCCGCACAGTCCATGACTGCAGCGCCTTAGACCGTTCGGCTGATCCTGCGCGGCCTCCTTCAACATGGACAACATTGGTGGTGAACTGTCCGATATGGTCAAGGTGTCGCAGATGATGCCTTCTCAGAACCCTGGCGGAAAGCATATGTTAGTGGCTCATGGTCTGTGATGCGTGTGAACTGCTGTCCTTCCAACATGTGACGAAATTTCTTAATAGCAGCATATGCAGCATACAGTTCACGATCATATGTGGACTAATTCAGTTGAGATGGTGATAGCTTTTTACTGAGAAAGGCTAAGGGCTGCCAGTGCCCGTCTATTTGCCGTTACGGTGCAGCACCGATTGCAGTTACAGATGCGTCGACCATCAGGGCGAGAGGCGCCTGCGGAACTGGGTGTAGCTTCTGCGATGTCAGTCTTCAGCTCGTTAAATGCCAAGTCGGCCTCACTGTCGTACTGGAGTTTGTCTTTCGGCTTCGGTGAACCTTGCAGAAACGTATTCAGTGGTGCAGCTAGAAAGGCATGATTGCGAACGAATCGACGGTAAAAATTTGTTATGCCAAGAAATCTACGTAATTCATAAGCAGTCGCAGGCTGGGGACAAGTAAGTATAGCGTCTACCTTCTCCTGTGGTGGCCATATCCCTTAAGCGTTGACAGTGTAGCCTAGGAACTGTACTTCAGCTACACCAAAAATGCACTGCAACGGGTTGATGAGCAGGCCATGTGCACGTAAACGAGTGAAGATCTGTCGTAAGGGTGATAGGTGTTCTGCCTCTGAAAGTGACATGAGCAAAATGTCGTCAATATACAAATAACATAAGTCTAAGTCACGTGTCACTTCATCCATGAACCGCTGAAAACTTTGGGCAGCATTATAAAGTACAAAAGGCATTTGGGTAAATTCAAAGAGTCCGAACGGCGTGCAGATGGCAGTCTTAGCGACGTCATCAGGTGCTACGGTATCTGGTAAAACACACGAACTAAGACCAACGTAGAAAAAATTCGCTTACCGTGGACATTGAAATTAAAATCTTCGAAATGTGAGACTGAATAACGACCTGGAATGGAGCTGGCGTTGAGCTGTCTGTAGTCGCTGCATGGACGCCACCCGTTATTCTTCTTCGGTACCACGTGTAGAGTAGATGACCAACTACTGCTTGATGGGTGGCAGATTCCATGTGCTAGCATTTACGAGAATTCCTGCTTAACTATCTTCAGTTTCTGGGGTGTCAAGCGGCGCGGTCGAACATCTAGTGGTGGCCCAGGTGTAGTCAAAATATAGTGCACTGTCGAGTGCTGCACAGGTGCTAGTGTGAGTGTCTGGCATGTGATCTCTGGGAACAGTCTGAGGAGCTCTGTAAATGGAGAATCACCAGTAACTACTCTCACTGCTGTGTCTTTCACACAACGCGTTCGACTTTGGCTTGCTAGGGTGGTAGTAGTGTCAAGAAGGCGTCGGTGATGGAGGTCAGGCAGAAGTCCATAGAATGATAAAAAATCCGTTCCAAGTATGGGGTGCGTCACATCTGATACGATAAATTGCCATTCAAATTTGCGCCACAGGCCCAAGTACAAAACTAATGTGACACGACCATAAGTTGTTATTGTAGAACCATTGGCCGCGAAAAGGTTGCAGTCATCGCATTTGCGACTTGGCAGACAGGCAGATGGATAGACTGACACATTAGCACCCGTGTCTACCAAATACTGTAACTTTGTGCTATGTTCCAGTAAAAACAGTCGACGGCTGCCGTCTGAATAGCCAATGGCCGTCATCACTGACTTCCTGCTGAGTTTACCTGTTCACACGGCAGTTTACACTTGCGAGCCTCGGAACCATACCGTCCGTGATACCAACAGATTCTTGTTGATGAAGGTGAGTGGCTGAGCTTACCTGGTGAGCGGTGGCGACGAGATCGGCGGCTGGTAGTCTTGGTCCGTAATACAGCTAGTTGGACGGGGAGCTCGGCAACCTGTGCTTGTAGCGCGGCCAGAGAGTTATCTGCCCGAGGTTGTGAGAAAACTGTTGCGACGCATGCAGATGGATACATTTCCTCTATGTGATTCGTGGTTCATCGCGCGGGATTAGCCGAGCGGTCTCAGGCGCTGCAGTCATGGACTATGCGGCTGGTCCCGGCGGAGGTTCGAGTCCTTCCTCGGGCATGGGTGTGTGTGCTTATCCTTAGGATAATTTAGATTAAGTAGTGTGTAAGCTTAGGGACTGATGACCATAGTAGTTCAGTCCCATAAGATTTCACACACATTTGAACACTTTTTTGATCCCTGGTTTGTGCGAGTGCATCCAGATCGCCGGCACACACTGTCAATATTTTCTGCGAGTCGTCACTGACTGCGTTGCTCGCTAATGTACGCAGTCGGCGTATTATCTGCGATGGCATGCGATCGCCTAGCTCCTCTGTGCTGAGTAGCTTCTCCAATCTCTTCGCCTCGGACTGCAAGAGCCGGGTAATCAGAGCGTTCTTGATGGTTGTGAGACGATCAGTACTCGGTGGTGACACCGGAATATCTAGTACTTCTGCGGCCATGTCTTCATTGAGGGTAGCAGCTATATAACTGTACTTCGTTGAGTCTGCGGTTATGTCCACTAGCACAAATTGACTTTCTACTCTAACAAACCACAGCACGGGAGTCTGTTGCCAAAACGGTGGCGGTTTTACTGTCACGCGATTATTTACTGCGCCAGTAGACACTTCTGCTGTTGTTGATGGGTCTGCCATCGTGAGTTACGGCGAAATGGAACACGGAAGATGCACGATGCGGCTGACGCCGATGTTCGTATTTAACGCGACGCGGCAAGATACGGAGCGTTAGTGAATGTCGAATTTCAAGTTAGTGACCGTCGGACATCACGTCGTGGTTACCAATGTCGCGGGACTAGTTGTATTTACTTAATTGCAACATAAATACACACTGTAACTCATACGACTCCTTTACTAGAAAATTATACAACAGAACAGTATAAAAACAAATGAGGAAACAAAAGTCAGAGACTGCGCCTGAGATAATAATTACAAAAGGCAATCCGTCGCACACAGCATTACACTGCAGTGAATGCTGCACTTCACGTCAATCACTCGAGCTCTATGAGGTCGTGCATTATCGTCCATCAGTACGAAGTCTGGGGGCACAGCACCTCGCAACTGCACATGATTTCCTAAGACCTCGTCACGATACCTTACAGCAGTTAACCTTTCCGATTCACATATAGAATTTCATGAATAGGTGTTCAAGTGGTTAACGTAATCGCTACCCGCACCGTTAGCCGGCGTCTTTGATATCGGTTTCTCTCCGCAATGCTCAGGTCTCTAAATCGTATTCCACATTCCCTCCATATGCGAATCCATCGAAAATCACTGTCCAAACAAAATCAGGACTCATGTTTGAAAAGAACACTGGGTCACTGCTAGACTGTCCAGGTGGCATGTTAACAAGTCCATTACAGACGTTCCCTTCTGTGAAAACGTGTCAGAGGCACATATACAGCAGGTCTCTGACGATAAAGGCCACTATGTCAGAGCCTTCTCTGCACCGTTTTCCTCGCTAAAACACTTCCAATGGACGCTGCGAGGTCATATGCAAGTTTCTCTGCAGTACTAAGGTGGCACAGTCGTGCCCTTACAGACAAATAACGGTCCACCCTTTCTGATGTCACACGTGATTGGCCCCGCCCTAGTCTTCAGGATACAGTTTCGGCCTCTATAAACTATTGCCACATCCGAAAAACAGTTTTACGATTCACATTAAGCCATTGGGCACATCAATTTGCGGGTGTCCTGCTTCCATTCTTTCTATGGCCCTCCACCGTAGAGAGTCTGGTAAGCGTCTTCTTTGTGCAATAATGCACCGTCTGTGACTGTATACACAGCGATTGTGGGCCTGAGACTACCCACAAACACCACTCCGTTTGATATGTGCACTGACGTCATTTTTGGCGCGGTTTTCCGTTGAGCGAAATGCCCTCTACCATGCAAAACACGATGGTACGGACATCTGTAGACAGTTTTTATTATTCTATCGTGAATTAGACGCATGATGGGGAACTAGCGGTTTGTTGCTTTAATTTTGGACACCTGCGTAAAAAAATTTACATAATTTTGTACTGCATACATCAGAGGAACTTTTGGGACACGATGATTGTTCGAATCATCATGACAATACACTGTCTCATAATGCAGAACGTATGAAGCAGTACTGAAATGGATTAGCCTGCCCGGAGTCTAGACTTGAAGCTAATGGAACACCTTAAGGATGAGTTAGAACGTCGACTTCCATCCAGATCCAGCGTCCATCATCACTACTAGGTCAGGTTTCGACTTTTAAGGAAGACTGGGCTGCCATTCCTCGCCGGCCTCTGTGACCGATCGGTTCTAGGCGCTTCCGTCCGGAACCGCGCGACTGCTACGGTCGCAGGTTCGAATCCTGCCTCACGCGTGGATGTGTGTGATGACCTTAGGTTAGTTAGGTTTAAGTAGTTCTAAGTTCTAGGGGACTGATGACCTCAGATGTTAAGTCCCATAGTGCTCAGAGCCATTTGAAGCCATTTGCCATTCCTCCACAGACATTCAGGTACCTCACTGAGAGTGTCCCTGGAATAGCTGAAGCCGTCTTGAAGCCGAATGGTGGATGTACCTAATTTTAATGTCCAATATCAGTTGTCCGGCTACTTTTGGTCAGATAGAGTATCTCATGACATCGAATAAGACGTGCACGCTACGGTCTCCTCACCAGCCAATTTCCTTGATTGTTGAATCATGGTTGAGCGGTCATGGATAGGTCTGAGATGCTTTTGGTGTCCCAGAAGCTCTTGCTGAAAAGAATCACCACTGCCATCAGTACCAAAACGATTAGTAGGTGTCGCTGTAGAGATATGAAATGATAGCTACTTGGTTTGCCGTCCATTTACACAAAACGTGACACGTTACCCTCATGTTACAGAAAAACTCTCCTAAGTTGTCCAAAGTGTCAGTGCAGCTGTAACACGTTGCCCTCTATGTTACAGAAAAATTGTAACAAATTTCCTCACGTTAGAGATTTCCAGTGTAACCGTCTTCAGTGGTAACCACTTTATATACTGTTGGTGGCGCAATGATGGTCGTGGTAACTGTCATTTCCCTGCACACAAGTTAATCTCATCAAGGCGAAATATTATTTAGTTGAAGACTGTGTCAGTGCACATGTGCAGATGTCAGCATGTCCAATAATGACATTGACTAAGCTTTTAAAATATGAAGATTTGTGTAATCTAGCATTCATTGAGGTCACTTATCTGTAAAACTCTGCATTTCCGAATAATCACTTTTAAATGAAATGACTAATGTTTTAAGATTTGTAATTCCACAGTTACAACAATGCAGCTTAGAACTACAGGACTGTTACATATACACTGAAGAGCAAAAGAAACTAGTACACGTGCCTAATATCGTGTAGGGCTCCCGAGAGCGCACAGAATTGCCACAACATGACGTGGCATGGACTCGATTAATGTCTGAAATAGTGCTGGAGGAAATTGACACCATGAGTCCTGCAGGGTTGCCCATAAATTCGTAAGAGTATGTGGGGTTGGAGATCTCTTCTGAACAGCACGTTGCATGATATCCTCAATAATGTTTATGTCTCGGGAGTTTGGTGGCCAGCGTAAGTCTTTAAACTCAGAAGAGTGTTCCTTGAGCCACTGTGTAGCAGTTCTGGACATGTGGAGAGTCGCATTGTTCTGCTGGAATTGCCCAAGTCAGTCGGAATGCACAATGGACCTGAATGGATGCATGTGATCAGACAGGATGCTTACGTTTGTATCACCTGCCAGAGTCGTGTCAAGACGTATCTGGGGTTACATATCAGTCAACTGCACACGCCTCACACCATTGCAGAGCCTCCACCAGCTTTAACAGTCAACTGCTGACATGCAGGGTCCATGGATTCATAAGGTTGTCTCCATATCCGTACACTTCCATCCTCTCGATACAACTTGAAACGAAGCTCGTCCGACCAGGCAACGTCTTTCCAGTCACCAATAGTCCTGTGTCGGTACTGATGGGCCCAGTTGAGGCGTAAAGCTAAGTGTCGTGCCGTCATCAAGGGTACACGAGTTGGCTTTCGGCTCCGAAAGCCCACACCGATGATGTTTCGTTGGGTGGTTTGCACGCTGACACTTGTTGATGGCCCAGCATTGAAATCTGAAACAATTTGCGGAAGGGTTGCATTTCTGTCACGTTGAACGATTATCTTCAGACGTCGTTGGTCCCGTTTTTGCAGGATCTTTTTCTGGCCGCAGCGTTATCGGAGATTTTATGTTTTACCTGGTTCCTGATGTTTACTGTACACTCGTGAATTGGCCGTACGGGAAAATCCCCACTTAATCACTGCCTCGGACATGCCTTTATTCGCCGTCAATACAATACCAACTGTCACACAATTCTTTGTCCGAGAGAGAAAAAACATTAAATAAATGTGTCATTGCACGTATCTATTTGATTTATCGCTTAAAACACCATTTCGTTCCTTCATGTCACACAAAATCAGCGTGGGCAATGATCTTCATGATCCCAGGAAGCTATTGAATCTATCCAAAAACATGGATTTTTTCTCCAAAACTGACTAGAACTCAGGCAAGAATGTATTAATTTTAAAGATGAATGTTTGAGAAACATTTAAGCGATTGTGCGAAAAAATGATTTTCTTACATAGTTTTTGTAAAAGGTTAAATGTGGGACTTACCTGATATGGTTCTACTGGCCCTATCGGGCCATTCAGTATCGACATACTGCCATGTCACCCTCTGCCATAAGCGACATTCGGATGGTATGTAGAGTGGCGTGAATTGCTCTCCCTGTCATTGTCAATTCCCAAATATTCTAGCCGCTACTTCTCACTCAAGTGCTCTATTGGGACTATGATTCTGAATGCAACCCATTCCAGTCCTCCTACCAAGGAAAAGTATCGGGAATCGACCCAGCTGCTCTGCGCAGCGGTCGTACATGCTGGTCACTTAGCTACAAATGGTTCTCGTATCTAATAGAGTCTAGTTCTATTGTTCATAAGTGTAAAAGGAAAAATTCAATCAAATCATCATGCTCAGAGGTGGTAAACTTAGGAACAGTTTTGAAACTTTTTGCAATTAGTTGTAATCAAAAGAAGAAATATGGTAACAAAATCGGTATTAATAATAAAATATCAATAACAAAATACTCAAAAAACCAAGTAAAGCTTGATACGGACAACCTCTGCTTGTAGTTTTCGGAACAAAGAAGAGGCCATATCAGTGACTTGAAGTATTTGAGTGCTGTTATGATTAAACAAACACGAAATTTCGGGTCGACTCCAGATCTGGAATAGATATTCATTCACATGACAAGTTCAACGTCGCTGTCTTGAAATGTTTCACGTCTTGAAAACTGTCCCAACCGTATCATTGGCAAGTGAGTTTATGACGATCTATGGTCTATACAGAACATTTATAGGGCAAAGATAAGAGCTGCGAGACAGTTGTATGTCCTATTCTTATATCGGTATTAAGAATGCTGGCTAGTTTTAAACTACTGATTAAAAAAGTTTCGCAGCTGAATCAGTGGTATACATGATATAACGGAAAATAAGCGGATTTTACGGAGAAATATACTTCATTCACTTCAATATTTTAATTAAGATCTTTACTCCCTTCAGTATTTCAATCATTCAATATTTTACCCACTTTATTATATGCGCTATACTACAAATTATTTAGTCACTTGCAGAAGATTACATGTGTAGACAGAGTAACAAAAGAGAGGGCATTGAATCGAGTTATGGAGAAAAGAAATTATTGCACAACTTGGCTAAAGAAGCCGACTGTAGGACACAGTCTGAAGCATGAAGAAACCAATTTGATAGCGGAGGGAAATGTAGATGGCAACAATAGTAGAAAGGGACCACGGCTTTAATGCGAGGTGTGGCTACGAAATATCGGGACTGATGCGGAACACAGAGAAAGGACGCAAGCGCCGAAGATGAACGTCCAGTAACTGTGAAGTGTGAAGCCTTCTCAGTCGAACTTGATATCTTTGGTGCTTGTAGACAAATTAGTGTGCCGTGACCTTCATTTGTGAAGAGCTGTTATTTTATTTTGCGGGAAAAATTATATGTGTAATAACAGAGCAACGAATTGTCGTAAAGTTTCACGTAAGGCTTGGTAAAACTACTACTGAAACGTATCCTCTACTAAAAGAAGTGTATGGCGAAGACGGTTTAGCATGTATGGAAGTTTCTTTGTAATTGAAGCGTCTCCAAAGTGGCCGAGGAGACGTTGAAGATGATTCAAGCCCGGGACGCCCTTCAACATCAAAAACGAATGACAAAAAATCGAAAAAGTGGGCAATCTGATTGAAGCTGACCGTTTGATTGCTGAAACTATAGGAATGGACAAAAATGCGTTTGGTAAATTTTACATAACCAGTTTAACATGAGAAATTCTGACGATCGAAGAAAAAGAAGTTCGCCAAAATATTTGTACCGACACTTTCAGTACCACTGAAAATGATCGTAATTTCTTGATAACATGTGACAAATTTTGGTTTTCCCCTAATGATCCAGAAACTAAGCGCCAACCTATGCATTGGAAAGGCCCAGATTCATCGTCAACGAAAAAAGCTAGGATGTGGAAACCAAGATTCAAAGCGATGGAGATTTTTTTTCCATGTTCATGGAATTGTATATATTTTCTGCCTTCATGAAGTTCAAAGTATTGCTCAACATTGCTTTCTTGAGATTCTTGCTAGACTCCCTGGGAAAATCAGAGAAGAAACGACCCGAATTGACGCACTGGCTCATTCCGCATTGTCTGTTAATAGGTTTCTAGCGAAGTACAGCGTTCCGTTGTTGGATCACCCACCTTATTCGCCTGACGTAGCACCACGTGACTTTTATCTGTTCCCCAGGTCAAATCTGCATTAAAAGAAAAAAATATTTCAGTCTGTTGAAGAAGTGAAAGAAAATGCGGGACGCGTCATCGAGAAACTCACAGCATTGTTTCCATTAACAGCAATAGTCCCGCTATCGTATATCCCTACCCCGTAAAGTAAGCACGTTCAAATGGATCTATAACAGCATGCAGTAGTTCATCAAAGATGAAGAGACTTGCACAGGATAGAATAGCGTAGAGAGCTACATCAGTTCGACCTTAGGACTTAGAACCACAACAGCAACGTATAGTTTAACGCTTGATTGCCACTGGATGAAAAATTTATCTACAGGGGTTAATACAAATTTCAAATGCAACCTGAGTGTGAATCTGTTCAAGCAAACAATCATATCTTGTTAACCTATGTTGTAAACATACGCTTCAAAAGGGTGATATATTGTTATTAGCTTGAAAGAATACACTACATTAGATGATTACTTTTATTTTACATGATACATCGAGTATCTCCTTCTCTACGTGAAGTTAGATGAACAATAGCTCTTCTACCTCAGTTTGCAGGAAGGGTTTGCAACTCCAGTTGACCGCCCTCCTTGTTGTACTTAAAGTGATATAAGGGTTCGCGTGTGCACCTCTGCTGGGGACAGAGTGTTGCGTGTAGACGCCAGACGACAGAACGACTAAACACTCACTGCGACCATAATTGTCAGCAGCGTGGCTGCTTTATGGAGAGTTGCTTTTCTGTTTCCTCCAGCAGACCGATCCCGTCGCACTGAAGAGGATTTACCGATCGAGCATAGCTGCTCCCAGAAAGGCATTACATGTCGATTCAGAGCGTGGTGGTGCGATATTTGTGAGCGATAAATGCAGATTCTGTACTAAGCGATTCCCACGGCTTCTGTGGAACGTCGTGAGATTAGAAACTGTATAGTTTCCCTTTCTAATAATTACTGCAAAAGAGTAACAGCCGTGTTTGCATAATGGGTAAAATTTCCTTATCAGTCAAAGTCGCAGTACTCCTAAGAAAGTAGAGGCAGTATCACATTTTCGTTGTATGTATGTTATTGTCTTTAGTTACTGCATATTCATGGCAAACGCTTCAGAACGCTATGAAGTTTAGCTCAAATACAACTAACAAAAATAACATATAAATTATCAAGTCACAAAGCAAAAATCTAGTAGCGTTCAATATACATTCATTTTAAATGTGAAAGCCATGTTTTCCAACTCAGCTGTTTTCTACGTTACCTATAAAATTTTATTCAATGCATATATATGGTTGAGAGTAACAGGTCATTTTAAAGTGCGGTAGGTCCATAGAATCAGTGCGAGCGTGTAAGCACATTCAGAATATTGGATTTCAATATCCGTCGTGGCAGGCTTATACACGGACAGTCATGTTGTATCGTACTACGGTAACGCTCTTCATTCATGATATTAGTACGTTATTATGCACTCGGTATATTGGCTTTCGTTTCGACAAACAAGTAACAATTTGATGCATCATATTTTACCATTTTCGCCTGCAGCTGCGTGCGTGATTGAGGTAGTCCCTCGCGCAATACGGTCTGTCAGGTTAGGGTTAAATCCACGTGCTGATTGCATTGGTCGAGGTTGTCCCTTAGACACAGTTTTTGCAGGTTATTTACAAACACGGACTATGGGTTATGTTGGAGATACTTGTTATGCTCCATATCCGCTTCAAAATTTTAACTGTTATTTTCGATAAAGTAGTTGGCTGTTGTCTAGCTTGACAGCACTTTTGGATTTATAACTTTATCTTAATGTGTGGGTCACGGTTTATGGTAACTCTCTTTCATCGCAAGTTAGTATTTAAGTTTCATGCACCTTGGCATTCTTCATCATTCTGGGGTTACCTAATGGACTCTTATGAATCGACAGTGAATTAAATTTTGGAGTTTGCTTTCATTACAACGATTTTACTTTTAATATTAGTGTGTAGTTAGTGTTATTCAGTTTTTATATTAAAGGTTATTACTTGATATTGGCATGGTGATTTTGATGCATGGTACCTTTGGAAGTAATGCCTTGTGAGTATGGTTATTACTGTGCATTGAATTACTGAGTTTATGGAGACTGAGACTTCGAATGGCACGGTTAATTACTTCGAACATGTACCATAAAACGAAAAAAATTTGAGGCCTGTAGCTTTTACCGATATGATATCAATTTTAATTACGCTGGCGTAATTTATTTTTGGTCTGTATAAACCATGTAACTCTGCTTTTCGTGTAGCTGGAGATGGAAAATTAATCCACCTAAGCTGGTGGCGGTATCAATAGTCCATTGTGGCGGAGATAGAATTTTACTACATTTAATGACTGCCATGGGCCCGTCACTGCATGTATCCTCTTCGAACATAGAAATTTCCCAACATAATCTTTAGGACGAAAAATAGTATTTTTAATGGACCTACATAGAGCTACAAGAAGAATTCCTCCTTTTGGTTTTCAGCAGAGTCTGAGCACAATAGCAAACTTTAAACGTAGTGTTATAAGCCCTTCATTTATACCAAACGATACTTCCTCGAGGTGCTCAATTGCTGTGGCAAGTGTGGTAATTCTGAAACCAGTTTGGACATGAAAAGAAAAAAATACTGACCAAGAGTGAAAGCTTCGTACTTGTTTCCGTGACACTGACAATAATAAAATAATAATAACAAAAATTGCAGTGATATTCTAAATACTGTATTACGAGGAAGAAGTATTGTGACTGAAGTAACTTTGCCTTACCAGAGTCAGAATATTATTAAATGCACTCCCACGTTCTGTTTCCCGCAGTAGAAAGTCTTGTGTATTGTAATCAAATAAGTCACCAGATTTAGCGTCCCTATTGAATACTGAAAAACTATAAAAGTATATCTTCTTAATGCAATCTAAAAAGAAAGACTGTGGAGTCTACTGCGAGGTTTTAGTGTTCCTAACAATAGTACTTGCTCCATTTCATACTAGGTTACAAATACCTCGATGAAGGGAAACAAAGCAAGTACGAGTATATTTTTTTTATCTCTTTCGCATATAGTTGGCCTCTAGTTTACATTATTGTTAGACATCAAACGTTAGGACGTTCTAAACATCCTCTGATCATTTTTCCGTAAGAGAAACATAGCCTACAGTTATACATTTATAAATAATTGTAGACACAATACAGTTGACGCTTATTAAAGATGTTTATATCTGATGTCCTGTTATAGCTATTAAGCATTCACCTACTTGTACCTACAATGCAAGCAGAAACATTACATGATCTCACGGATTTGCTAGCGATTTGCTGTCTATTGAACAATGTTTTGACAACGTAGCTCGTTATCATCATCAGGTGGTCCCTGACTTACAGAGGCGTCGGTGGCTGCTCTGCTCTTTGCTTTATACATGCCGTTTATCCTCTCCGGAGTCCTGGCGTCTGTGTACCGTAGTTAGTCAACTCCCAAACGCTCTAAGGAAAGCGGCCGGTATGCTGTTTGCTCCCATCGAAAATAACTGGCATTTTGGTGAAGTGTCAGTGGCTCATTACCTTGTCTGCGGCATGAGCTGAGCTCCGTGAAGTTCATTTATTGGTTTTCAGACAGTCTCATGCCTTGCTCCATTTATAGTCAGCATCTCTGTTGATGATATTGTATTACAACTTAATTTAATCGCCTCTCTAAAAGAGCTCTATCCCAGAAGCTCGATGTCTGGGCAAGGATTTTTTCAGAATCATAATCCATGGCGGAATTAAGTTCTAGGCTGTATTCAGTGAAAGCTGATTTGCTTGTTTGCCAAAGATGTGTTTGGTGTTCGTGATCCTGGCATCGGGCCTACTCTTCCAGTTGTCTGGACAATATATTACATACCACACTGAGACGGACTGCTTTAATTTCCACGCTTTCGTATGTCAAAGTCACCTTTAGAGCTTCTGAGTTGATTGCTAGTCCAGTTAACATTATTCGGAATCGGACCTAAATGTTTCTCTTCGAAGAAATATTTATTACCGTAAATCGATTCTGGCGATATTATAATATTTTCTAGTATTTTAAGTATAATACTTTTGAGCTGTAGATCGCGTCATCATGTGAAATGACGTATTGCTGTGTCAGCCACTGTTTCATGTAGTTTTCAGTAGGGTATGCATAGACCGCCACACGGGAGCGATGGAACACAGGAAGACGTTGCCAAGTCGCGCAATCTGTCCGTATGCAGCACGTGTGTGTGTGTGTGTGTGTGTGTGTGTGTTGTGTGTGTGTGTGTGTGTGTGTGTGTGTGTGTGCAAATCGTAGATTGCAGCGGTGGGCTGTTAATCGCTTGTAATTCCCAAGCAATATATATATATAAAAAAAAATGGATCAAATGCCTCTGAGCACTATGGGACTTAACATCTGATGTCATCAGGCCCCTAGAACTTAGAACTACTTAAACCTAGCTAACCTAAGGACATCACACACATCCATGCTCGAGGCAGGATTCGAACCTGCGACCGTAGCGGTCGCACGGTTCCAGACTGTAGCACCTAGAACCGCTCGGCACTCCGGCCGACCCCAAGCAATATAATGAATAGTATTCGACAGTCATGTGTGACAATATAGCCGCCTAACTAATTTTGTTTCTTTTCGCTAGAAGTTATAATGACTCAGGGAACACACTGAAAAGTGAAAGTGCAGGCAGGGTTGCAACTAATATTAAGGAAAAGTATGCATCTGTAAAATTGGTACTATTAGATTTTACAGGGAGCAGCATTTCGAAGGTTGCGCTGTAGAAGCAGGCATTCAAGTAAAGTCACAATATACTAGGGTACAGTTTGTGATATTGATTCATTTACGAAAAAACTAGGTAAATTGTTGTATTCACCGAAATGACTCTTGCGCCCAACATACAATGTTTTATCGAAGGCACAAAGAATCAGCGAAAGTATGTACGTATCCTTGGGGGTCATGTCCACTCTTGCGTTGTTTGTTTTTGGGTGTCACGATGGAATCTCCAGCAGGACAATGCAATGAGTCACACAGCTCACAGCATGCATGTGCAGTTTGAAGAGCGTCAAACTCCCAGGGTTTAAACGCAATCGAAAATCTGTAGGATTACCTCTATCGGTCTGTGCATGCCATGGATGGCTTCAAATGGTTCAAATAGCTCTGAGCACTATGGGACTCAACTGCTGAGGTCATCGGTCCCCTAGAACTTAGAACTACTCAAACCTAACTAACCTAAGGACAGCACACACATCCATGCCCGAGGCAGGATTCGAACCTGCGACCGTAGCGGTCGCGCGGTTCCAGACTGTAGCGCCTAGAACCGCTCGGCCACCCCTGCAGGCGCACGCCATGGATCCTCAGCCGAGAAATCTGGCGCAGCTGATCACAACACTGGAATCGGCGTGGTTCACATCTCTGTCAGTACCTTCCAGAACCTTACTGACCCTGTTCCTGCCCGCCTCGCACCAGTCCACGCAGCAAAAGGTGATTATTGAGGCTTCTGACTAATGTGACTGAATAGCATATGTTAGGTCCTAGCTGCTATCCTTTTAATTAATACTAGGATTTTTCCAACACTCTAGGTGAGTGAACAGTCACGAATGATTTTACCGTGGTAAAATCGGTTTTGATCTGCGCGAACAGTGTCCGTCGTAACGACGCATCTACCTTGTATGAGTCGCAGTAGGCGTAATTAAACTTGGCCTTTGCGCTCTGTTGGCTGGTATATCAGGCAACTGCGGGCGGCAGCGACGTGTTTTGCGTTACAATGTTCAGTAAACACGTCGGCTCTCCGTCGTGCGAGTTTTGGGCAGTTCTCATGTTTTCATTCGTAGCTGACGCAACGAGCTCTGCTATGGCATTGTTTGCTTCCATGATTATACTGTTGACAATGGCACTGCATGACTAACTGAACAGTGGGCAATAACTGCGCAGCGCGAACCAAACAGGTCAACGCATTCTGGAAGTAGATGAGATTTAAAATTTGAGACCCACAAAAATAATGGTCGAATCTTTGCTTCTGTGTTTTCAGCGACTGCCTTTGTGGAGTGCTTTCAGTAAAAAAGACCAAATATTCTATTGTTGCAAGAATATCAGCTTTCCGTAAGTCATGATTAACATTGTGAAAAATGTCTCGTTTCTTTCTTAAAGAATGTGAATGTAAGAATCTATATTTTTCTGATGAAAGACGTGTAGCAATTTTAAAATGTTTGCCCATTTCCCGGTTTTGGTTTCAATTTCCTAACAATATGTGAATTCTTAATCATTCTTTTTCTTAGACACTATTTGAAGTATATCGTTACGGCATGTGGGAGTTACCATTTTCACCTTTTACAGAGACTACGTTGGAAGTTACGCCCACTCATATTGATGATGTTTGGTTTGTGGGGTGGTCAACTGCGCAGTCATCAGCGCCCGTACAAGGCCCCAATTTGTACACAGTCCAATTTTTACACAGTCCAATCTAGCCACTGTCAGAAATGATGAGAACAACACAAACACCCAGTCCCCGGGCAGAGAAAATCCCAAACCTGGCCTGAAATCGAACCCAGGACCCCTAGATACAGAGGCAGCAACGCTAGCCACCAGACCACGAGCTGCGAACAACTTACGCCCATTGATTAGTACATGTTATCTCCGTTAGTATGTTTCGTGTTACTACAAAAGTACTACATTTTGCAGAAGTTGCACAAATGGTCACTGCACTGCCGTACGTATTACAGCTAATATCCTTTAGGTACTTGGGTGGATTATCACCACGTGTTTCTACACACTGAATTAACAGGCAAGTTATTTTCAATGATTGCAACAGACACAACAGACATTAGCTGCGGTATCTACCAATCTACATAAACTACGACTGTACTCTTACGCCTGTTATGATTTATTTGGCACATACGCAGTGAGATCTGGTAACTGCAATTGTTGACAACGAAGGTTGTCTTCCCTTTGTCAGTCACCTCCCAATGTTACTGATTTGTTATATCTGGCACATGCGGTTCTGATAACGTTGATCGCTGGGGTCTGGGAAGTACGCAATTTTGGAACACGTATTATGCTCGAAAATAATGACTTTTCTGGAGACTATAAATCTACTGTGTAGGAATCAGTATGGGTTTCGAAAAAGACGATCGTGTGAAACCCAGCTCGCGCTAATCGTCCACGAGACTCACGGGTTCCCAGGTAGATGGCGTGTTTGTTGACTTCCGCAAGGCGTTCGATACAGTTCCCCACAGTCGTTTAATGAACAAAGTAAGAGCATATGGACTATCAGACCAATTGTGGGATTGGATTGAAAAGTTCCTAGATAACAGAACTCAGCATGTTATTCTCAATGGAGAGAAGTCTTCCGAAGTAAGAGTGATTTCAGGTGTGCCGCAGGGGAGTGTCGTAGGACCGTTGCTATTCACAATATACATAAATGACCTTGTGGATAATATCGGAAGTTCACTGAGGCTTTCTGCGGTTGATGCTGTGGTATATCGAGAGGTCGTAACAATGAAAAATTGTACTGAAATGCGGGAGGATCTGCAGGGAATTGACGCTTGGTGCAGGGAATGGCAATTGAATCTCAATGTAGACAAGTGTACTGTGCTGCGAATACATAGAAAGAAAGATCCCTTATCATTTAGCTACAATATAGCAGGTCAGCAACTGGAAGCAGTTAATTCCATACATTATCTGGGAGTACGCATTAGGAGTGATTTAAAATGGAATGATCATATAAAGTTGATCGTCGGTAAATCAGATGCCAGACTGAGATTCATTGGAAGAGTCCTAAGGAAATGCAATCCGAAAACAAAGGAATTAGGTTACAGTACGCTTGTTCGCCCACTGCTTGAATACTGCTCAGCAGTGTGGGATCCATACCAGATAGGGTTGATAGAAGAGATAGAAAAGATCCATCGGAGAGCAGCGCGCTTCGTTACAGGATCATTTAGTAATCGCGAAAGCGTTACGGAGATGATAGATCAACTCCAGTGGAAGACTCTGTAGGAGAGACGCTCAGTAGCTCGGTACGAGTTTTTGTTGAAGTTTCGAGAACATACCTTCACCGAGGAGTCAATCAGTATATTGCTCCCTCCTACGTATATCTCGCGAAGAGACCATGAGGATAAAATCAGAGAGATTAGAGCCCACACAGAGCCATACCGACAATCCTTCTTTCCACGAACAATACGAGACTGGAATAGAAGGGAGAACCGATAGAGATACTCAAGGTACCCTCCGCTACACACCGTCAGGTGGCTTGCGGAGTATGGATGTAGATGTAGATGTAGACTCTTTTCTCAACTACTGCTGCCTTTTCATGAACTTTGTGTCTTATAACTACAGTCTGGTTTTGTACAAGTTGTAGATGGCCTTTCGCTCCTTGTTTTTTTTATCCCTGTTACCTTCAGAATTTCAAACAGCATATTCCAGCCGAGAATGTCAAACTCTTCCTCTGAATCTACAAAAACTATCAATGTCGGCTTATCTTTTATTTTCTCTATCTTCTAAGACAAGTAGTAGGGTCGTTATAGACTCCTATCCTACGTCCCTACCTTGGTCTGGAACCAAAACTAATGTTCCGTAAGGTCAGTTTCTGCCTCTTTTTCCAGTCATGAGTAAATAATTCGTGTCACTATTTTGAGGCTATGATTTATTACATTGACTGTTCGCTTACATTCGCACCATTTGCCTTCTTTGGAATTGGATCTACTTCACTCTGATGGTATCAAAGTGGCTGCCGAGCTCAATGCCTCTATCCTGTGGACAGATCAACATCAGTAGTGTCGTATTCCATTACTCCATGAGACATTTAGGGCAGGTTTGAAATTTATACCAGGTCATTGGTTTCAATAAGGATATGAGTAACTTAGTGCACTACTACTGCTTCCCTATGCATCGAAACACCGGCGGTGAAAAGTTCTCCATCACAACATCGACTAAGGAGGAGCGCATGCTACCGAGGTACGAGTAAAATTATACTACCTTCTACTACTCCAGCTACGATGTTCACTCCTCCGTGCTACGGCCACGAGAAAGGGCATGAATCGCAGAATATGCAAGCGTACGTTTATCAGATTTGTTCTTGAGAGGGAGCTTTGAATGGAAATAATGTGGGGAAATAAAACTGTTTAACTTCCTTATAAGGTCATCATACCCGAAATGAAATGTCTCATTCTGGTGTAATTTTCTTGTGGAATAACATTTTATTGTAGAAATAGCCTGAAAGTGATAGCATTACTCGAATGCATACACGATAAATTAAGGATATAAATCATCTGTATCACATTCCTGTACACGATTTAAGTGTTTGGATTGGGATACTTTTAATCCACAGTTTTAATGTATGCTCTTGATTTGGAAGTAAGCCTCACCTTAACAGGATAGCCCCCACAGCGCCTCAAGATTCTTTCATGAGGACGTGCGTTGCAAACATGGTGGCCTAATCTACTTCAGCACCTACTTCCTATCTTTTGCTGCAATCTTTGATCTTCGTCTATGCTTACATATCTTACTCAATTTTTTATGATGGCTGCCTTTGATGTTGACCTGGCTATCCCCTAGGTTCTGCTTTCCCTTCTCGACAAATTTATTTATCTAATTTCTTCACCTTTCAGATGAAGTAATTTTTGGCCCCATTTTGGGTTTGATCTCCGTTCTCAAAATGTTTTTCTGTTGCGTATACCGACTGGCGAACAACTGAAATAACGCCTACTGCTTGCAGTGTCAAAAGTCATCTGCGTACAATAGCTGAGTAAATCCACATATGCACTTAAAAGGCAAAGCGGTAGCCAGTCACACATGGTGGAGTCGTTAAGTACCCTCTCGTTAGAGCCAACTGGAAACACAGGGATCACACTGATGATACCTGAGCTGTTAGCTCCCCAAGCACGTCATGTAGATGATGCCTATATTCTTAGGCACCAGGACTTCCATCAATGGACATCGGGCCAGATTACCTTTACCGTGGCTGGGTAGCTCTCAGTAGGTGAGCCCTTGATGAGAGTGGGTGGCATCAAGGTGGACGTTTCACACATGAAACATATCACATTAAACCAAAACAAGGGCCTTTTTTATCTTGCTGTTTCGTCAGACAGCTCCTAACCAGGAGCAAAATTTATAATATCACCTGTGTGCTTTAATAGTTTTCTTTCTTTTGTTTCTGCGTGTTTATTTAATATCTAATAGCCACAGTTCTCGCGTTTTCGTTTGCGTCGGAAAGTAAACCGATTTTGTGACATATTACAAGTTCCTAATCAGGGGCGAATTATGTAGTTTCACCTGAATGCTACGGTAGTTGGGTTCTTGAATCTCTGGGTGTTAATCTGATTTATTAGACACAGACGCAAAATCTCCAATATTGGCAATCTTATATAGAAGCACGACATTTAGCACGGACTTCAATGCGAGACGCCTATAATACTTTTCACAACGAAACTTTGTCTCGAAACCTGGCATAAAATCCAAAGAGATTCTCTTCGTATGTGAAGTATGCTAGCTGCAAGACACAGTCAATGCCTTCTCGGCGCGGTAGCAATTGAGATGCTATCGAAGACAGTGCTGCCAAAGCATAGTTACTAAACACAGCCTTCCGAAATTCCTTCACCAAAGGAGACGAAGTAAATATTCCAGAATTCGAATCAAGAACAGCTGCCATAATGAGTTACCCAGAAGTAAATATCCTCGGAGCAGTGAAGCAACTTAAATCTCTTAATAAAGGCAAGTCTTCTGGTCCAGACTGTATACCAATTAGTTTCCTTTCAGAGTATGCTGATGCGTTAGTCCATACTTGACAATCATATACAACCGTTCGCTCGACGGAAGATCCGTACCCAAAAACTGGAAAGTTGCACAGGTCACGCTAATATTAACGAAAGGTAGTAGGTGTAATCTACTTAATTACAGGCCCATATCATTAATGTCGATATGCAGCAGGATTCTGGAACATATATTGTGTTCTAACATTATGAATTACCTCGAAGAATACGGTCTATTGGCACACAGTCAATATGGGTAAGAAAACATTGTTCTTGTGAAACACAACTGGCTCTTTATTCACATGAAGTATTGAGTGCTATTGACAACGGATTTCAGATCGATTCCGTATTTCTGGATTTCCAGAAGGTTTTTCACACTGCGCCACGGAAGAAGCTTGTAGTGAAATTGCATGCTTATGGAATATCGTCTCAGTTATGTGACTGGATTTGTGACTTCCTGTCAGAGAGGTCACAGTTCGTATTAATAGACAGAAAGTCATCGAGTGAAACTGAAGTGATTTCTGGCGTTAGTGTTATAGGCCCTTTGCTGTTCCTTATCTATATAAACGATTTGGGAGACTATCTGAGCAGCCGTTTTACGTTTGTTGCAAATGACGCTATCATTTATCGACTAATAAACCCATCAGAAGATGAAAACAAATTGCAAAACGATTTAGAAATGATATCTGAATGATGTGAAAATTGGAAGTTGACCTTAAATAATGAACAGTGTGAGGTCATCCTCATGAGTGCTAAAAGGAATCCGTTAAACTTCAGTTACACGATTAATCATTCAAATATAAAGGCCGTAAATTCAACTAAATACCTAGGAACTACAATTACGAACAACTTAAACTGGAAGGAACACATATAAAATGTTGTGGGGAAGGATAACCAAAGACAGCGTTTCATTGGCAGGACACTTAGAAAATGTAAGTGATCTAGTAAGGAGACTGCCTACACTACGCTTGTCCGTCCTCTTCTAGAATACTGCTGCCCGGTGTAGGATCCTTACCAGATAGGACTGACGGAGTACATCGAAAAAGTTCAAGGAAGGACAGCACGTTTGGTATTATCTCGAAATATGGGAGAGAGTTTCACTGAACTGATAGAGGATTTGGGCTGGACATCATTTAAAAAAAAAAAGCGTTTTTCGTTACGATGGAATCTTCTCACGAAATTCCAATCACCAAGTTTCTCCTCCGAATGTGAAAATATTTTGTTGACACCGACCTACATAGGGAGGAAGGATCACCACGATAAAATAAGGGAAATCAGAATTCGTACGGAAAGATATAGGTGTTCATTCTTTCCACGCTCTATACGAGATTGGAGTGATAGAGAATTGTGATGGTGGCTCGATGAACCCTCTGCCAGACACTTGAATGTGATTTGCAGAGTGTCCATGTAGATGTAGATGTAGAAATTTCCATGCAGACACTTGTCATCCTACTGCTGTCTCTACCCTGGCTACCCTGTGGCCCGTTGCTTACGTTTTGGTCATATACTATCGCACCGCACTGAGATGCACATTGCAAAAACTTTCGACGATCCGACGATCATTTGACAAAGATAATCCTAGCCGAAAACTGTCTTTGTATGTCAATTGTACGAAACACCATCTTCCACGTTCACCACCCAGTCTTCAAGAAAGAACAGAATTTACAAGAATATAAATAAAGGAGAAGGAGAATCGAGAGAAGATTACTTTGATGACTCTGGAGGCACCAGATCCACCAAAGCAGTCGAATTCTGAATCTGTATTCACTAATATGGTTCCATTCCCACCAGTGACAAGCAATAATCCTGGGGCATGACAGTCGTCGTAGCAGTTTCACGCCTAACCTGGACCCCCAAAATATGATCATTCAGTGGAACGTAATGCATACTACTGTCACCAGCAGGGACTACAACATCTTATTTCTTCCTGTTCTGCAATTTACATTGCTCTATAAGAAACACTTGACTGATGACCATTCCTTAACTCTTTGTAGTTATCGTACATTTTGTTGGAACTAAGCTGGCTGGTTCCAAGAGAGGAACTGCGGGGATGGGGATGGAGAGGAGGGGGGGGGGGGGAATCTGTACAATGGTTCTCAAAGGTGACGTCAGTGAGTGGATTCTCCTTCATACTCTGTTGGAAGCAATAGCGGTGTGGGTGCAAACGACCCCAGCGGTAATCATTTGTAACGTTTATTTACCTACAGATAGGCCACTTACCTACATTGAATTGAACATCTTAATCCAAAAAGTATCCCTCTCCCCCACCCAATTTTTCCTAGCTATGGACTTCAATGCACACCACCCACTGTGGGGGAGTACCATTTCGTCTGGTAGGAGCCTTCTGACTCACCAGCATTCTCCTCCCCCAGTCTCATGGCTTCGTTACATTGGTTACTACATGATGATCTTTCTGCTGTCAACTGGATCGATTACCACAATGTGTACATTGAAGAGTCAACTGACAGTTATACACCTATGTCGTTACCTTCGAGCGCCCTTTGTCAGGTTGCATCAGCGAGGTTGTACAAGACGTCTTTGATGCAATCACCGATGCCACTGGGACTGACATTCCCCTTTCTAAAGGTCCACTCTGTCACTATCTGGTACTATGGTGGACCAAAGACATTGCCATAACTGTAGTGGATCGCCGAATGGCCCTGCAACGTTTCAAGCGACATCCTTCACAGGCCAACCTTCCTATTTTTAAGTGACTTCTTGCTAAGGTTTGATATCTAACCAAGCGCAGTAAGAAGGAATGCTGGGAGCGTTATTTGGCCACCCTGGGAATGTATACCTCTTCATCTGAACTATGGGCCACGTTCTGTAGTCTTCTTGGCCGCCAAAGATCCACAACTGTGCCAGATATTTTCTTGCAGGATGGTCTTTTTACTGATATATTTTCTCTTTCTAAACACCTGGTGACCCAATCTGCGATCGCATCAGCGTCCTCTTCTTATGTGACTTCCTCCCAAATGTGTAAGTCACAAATTGAAGACATCCCCTCTAGCTCAACTCTGGCTGTGACGAATTACGTAATAAACTTTCCACTGACTGGGAATTGCTTCAGGTTCTTGCCTCATCTCACGATGTGGCCCCAGGCCCAGACTCCATTCACAGTCAGATGATCCGACGTCTGAATATCACCCAAAGGCTCCATCTCCTTTAATTTGTGGATGGGTTGCACTTCTGTCACTCTGAACGATGACAGAGATTTGTTGTTTTACCTGGTTCCTCATATTCACTGTACACTCGTGAACTGGCCGTACGGGAAAATCCTCACGTCATCGCTACCTACGAGATGCTGTGCCCCATTGCTCGTATGCCGACTATAACACCACGCTCAAACTCACTTAAATCTTGACAACATGCCATTGTAGCAAAAGTAACCGATCTAACAACTTCCCCAGACACTTCTTGTCTTACATAGGCGTTGCCGTCAGCAGCACAGTATTCTACTTGTTTACATATCTCTGTATTTGAGTACGCATGCCTATACTCTCTTTCGCTTCTGCGCCGCGCGGAATGGCCTCGCCGTTTCAGGCGCCATTTCACGGATTGCGCGGTTCCTCCAGCCGGAGGTTCGAGTCCTCCCTCGGACATGGGTGTGTGTGTTGTTCTTAGCGTACATTAGCTTAAGCTAGTTTAAGTAGTGTGTAGGTCAAAGAACCGATGACCTCAGCAGGTAGGTCCCTTAGAAATTTACACATTTTCTTTCGCTTCAGTGTATAATCAACAGGGAGTTCAGTGACGCGTCACAATAGCTGCAGAGATATATACAGCGAAGAACCTTGGCAGTTTCATGACATCATAGATGTCTATCGCACATACACTCGGAGCAAAGTGTTTAGGTGAGAAATGGTTCAAATGGCTCTGAGCACTATGGGACTTAACTTCTGAGGTCATCAGTCTCCTAGAACTTAGAACTACTTAAACCTAACTAACCTAAGGACATCACACACATCCATGCCCGAGGCAGGATTCGAACCTGCGACCGTAGCGGTCGCGCGGTTCCAGACTGAAAAGCCTAGAACGGCTCGGCTTACGTGAGAAGTTTAGGAAAAGGCTGGCTAAGATGGAAAATTGCGGTGCATAAAACGTGTTTGGTTTGCTAACCATTAGTAATAGTGCGTATGTCTGCACGGACATTCTAACATTAAATAACCGCTTATATCCCATACATGAGTATTAGCCGTTTCTCATGGAACACTTCGTATACTCCGAATTTCATTGCAGAAAAGATGAAACAGGACATGTCATTCATTGCGTATGCTGTGCAGGAGTGTTTTTCTAATTCATTATTCGCTTTAATATCTGTTGTAAATTACAGTATCTACCAAATGTACAAAGAAGTGCAACCTCTCCACATAGTTCTTAAAATGAGATCTGAGTTGGCTAATTCTATTCTACTTGCTTAGCTATCTATCTAAACTCTTCAACGCTTTTTTGTTTTGTTTTTCGATTGTCTTCTGTTTTCAATTATCAATTTACTGATGACACTTTTCTCTACACATGTAAAACGATCAGGGTTTAACGTCACGTCAACGACGATATTATGGGCGAGACACAAACTCGGATAGAAGTAAAATAGGTTGGGAAATCGGCCAGGTCCTTTCAAAGCACCCATGCCGGCATTTACTTTAATCGATTTAGGCAGGCCCCTGAAATAGTACATCTATGTGGCCTGATTGGGTTTTGAACCGCTGTTCTTCCGGGTGTAAGTCCACTGCACACTCGAACGGCATCTACATGTACAGATTTTTTTCATCTGGATGGGTGCGTTTGCTGTCCTGTGATAACTTCGTTCTCATTGTCACGTTCGGTTGTCCGACGCATTTATCCGCTTATTTCGCGGTTCATAACTTTTGTTTGCATGTTGACATCCCGCGAACGTATCAGAAAGCTCCAGGGCACATACACATCTGACGGAGATTTCTGTGTTGCAGCCCCTAATAAGCGGCTTAACCTCAAATCCATTTTCTAGTGAAATCTGCTAAACATTGAAATCTACAAATTAAGTCAGCTTCGTGATTAATCTCTGCGGACAAGCTTTTACGAACCAAACTAATTTCTCCTGTTTACTCTGCTTATTGCAGGGTATATTATATCGTTCATGTGTGGACTCTTTTAGAATAATAGTAATTGAGGTATATAGAGAACTGATTTATATTGTATTCGACAAAGGATATCCTTTTGCATGAATGTCCAAAGCTGTAAAATTTTCTATTGTAGGTGATCTGTGATGCACTCTTTCGTCTACACCTCTCATAATGCACGAATATGAGGATACTGGCCTTCACGTTATCGATTTAATGAGCTGTAATAATGAGTATTGACTAACTGGTTACAAGAGATGACGGTAAAAGGCAAGAACAATATACGAGGATTGGAACTTAAATAGTGGCAACTACTTATTCACAATCGATTCAAAAGAGTTACATGTTTGCACCTGTTACTGTCCTTCAAAGTAGTCACCAGCGATGTGTAGAACTCGTTGCAACTATAAGGAAGGCGTAGTATACCGTTAGCAGAGCCTGTTCTGTTGATGGTGCGAATCGAGCGGTCTATTGCTTGAAGAATCTCTGGTTCAAATGGTTCAAATGGCTCTGAGCACTATGGGACTCAACTGCTGAGGTCATTAGTCCCCTAGAACTTAGAACTAGTTAAACCTAACTAACCTAAGGACATCACAAACATCCATGCCCGAGGCAGGATTCGAACCTGCGACCGTAGCGGTCTTGCGGTTCCAGACTGCAGCGCCTTTAACCGCACGGCCACTTCGGCCGGCGAAGAATCTCTGGAACAGTTCTGAAGCGAATGCAACGAAGTGGTTCCTTCATCTTCGAAATCATATCAAAGTCACAAGGACTTAAGTCCGGGGAATATGGTGGATGATACAGTACTTTCCAGTCCCATCGACCGAACAGATTGGCCACAGCCTGCGCTGAATGCGCCCGCGCATTGTCGTGCAAAACGATGGGTGGGTTGCGCAGAAAGTGTCGCCGATTCTCTCGCAAAGCTAGTTGCAAGTGATGCTCCAAAAACGAACAGTAATACTGTGCATTGACGGTCTGCCGTGGAGGAACGTAATGCGTTAGGATAATACTATCACAGTCGTACACGAGAATCACCATAACTTTCATCATACTGGGGCTCTGACACACTTTCGACTTTCGCGGCGAACCATAATGACGTCATTCGTTGGATTGACGTTTCAGCTTTGGCTCGTACGATGTGGCTCATGTCTCATCGAGTGTTACGATACGGCGTAAGAAAGCCTCTCCTTCGCGCTCATAGCGCTCCAAGTGCGTCTGAGCAGCGTCGTAACGCATTCATTCCTGCATTTCCATCAAGTCATGCGGAGCCCATCGTGATGCAATTTTTCGCATACCCATGCGTTCCTTCAGAATGCGAAGCACAGTCTTATGCGCTAATCCGGTTTCGTGGGCGAGTTCGCGAATCGTATGCCGTCGACCACTGTCCACTAACGCGGCAACAGCATGCACTTCTTCTTCAGAGACGCTAGGACGGCCTGCCCGATGCATATCTGTCACAGTTTGCCGACCTTCGTTGAATGTTTTTACCCAACATGCCACTGTTCTGTAGGGCAATGCCGATTCCCCGCACGCCACTTGAAGACCTTGATGACACTGTCGTGCTGTACGACTTCTGGCACATTCAATCTTGATCCTACTCCGTTTCTCCTGTTTCGAAAACATAGTGACACCGTTACGTTAGACCACTCGCTCACAAGTGACTGTGTTTCCCTCGATTGTGCGCACGCCGGTGACGCGAGACGGGTGAGTCCATTCGCTTGGAGGTAAGGTAAGTATGTCAACAACGTGTGCTATCAGCGACAATAGTAGATTCCATTGCATGGTGTCTCCACAGCAGTGTTGCCACTATTTAAGTTCCATCTACGTATTTGAGTTGTATCGACCACAAAAGGCTTGTTTACAAATGACACGCCAGAAACGACGTACCTCCGTTTCTGCACACACAAGCATACATGGTGTGTAGTAATTTCTATTACGGGATGCTAGAGGCTGTATAGGGGACTTCGTGGATACAATATTGATAATGAACCCATGCCGGGAAACGGGGCGTTTGGATGGAAAATGAGTTTGAATATGGGATCACACTCAAATCTACAACTTCACGTCACGCGCACGGTGGGGACAGTGGGCTGTGACCTGTGTGCTCTACGGGAGCACATGACATGTGCAATGTTTCGTGTAACTACCCGTCGGCTGATTCTCTTGGACGTGACGAAGGACGTCCTCTTCTAAGTCGAGAGTGCTGCGCGTCCGTAGAGCACCACAGTCAGCTCTCCCGGTTGCAAACGTGCCATTTTCTAGTGGCTGTTTTTGTAGCCGAACGAAAACGATGTGTGATATCATCATTACAAATGCGACTGATGACGTCTCCTTCTTCTTAATTTGTCTGCAAACAGTGGAGAGGGGGATCAAAAAGTGATTCAGTTTTCAAACTTATTTTATATGCAATCTTTACATTTCCGACTATGGCTTCCTTATCAAAACTTTATCTAATGAGTCTCCTCCACAATCCCTAGAAGCCTGTGATACGAACTGTGGAACGCCGTACATTCTAGTAGTAACTCGTTAGAAGAAAATGAAAAAATATAATTTACTTTTTTATTGGTCTGACTTTCAAAATTTGTTGATTCAACTGAGTGGTTGCAATATACAGGGTGTAACAAAAATGTACGGCACAAATTGCAGGACACATTCCTCTCACGTAGACGAAGCAGTTATGTTGTATGAATGTGGACAGGAAATGCTTTGTTTCCATGTTACAACTCATTTTCTCCAACTCATTAATCATAGGAAACACACAAGAACGGAACGTTAGAATAATGGGAAACATCCGCTCTTGGTGACGTCTGGTTACGTGCGCTACCAGTGTTCTATTTGGCAAGTCCCTGTTGCCATACTACGTACGTCATTGCTTGTTTACAGGTAACATCACCTGTCCCAGCGATCAGTACGACTGCAAGCATACGGATTACTACGTAGAGGTAATCAGAGACTTGGCTCGTTCAATGGTAGTGTACACAAATGGAGAGATGGCAGATGCCCATTGATGTGTGGACTAGCTGACGGCAATTGCGCTCGCGCTCGACGTCTGTACGGGGAGAGGTTTTCAGGACGAGCGTCGATTTAGGTAACATGTGGCATTTAAGCCTGATACACGCGACTGGTGGTGGCCTAGAAGGATGAGGACACCCAAATGGAGGCGGCAATTCTTCATGCAGTTGATGACCCTAGCGTCAGTAAAACATCTGTAGCTGCAACACTAAATGTTGACCACATGACTGTCTGGCGAGTGTTGCAGCAGTATCCATACCCATTACAGCTTGTGCCGGCACTATCAGCAGCTGATTTTCCTGCAAGGTTACTCTTCAACGAATGGTTTATTCAACAAAATGTCAACTCTAATTTTAGTGCAATGGTGTTTTCTACAGATGAGGCGTCATTTCAGTGAGATCAAATTGTAAATTTTCACAATCTTCAGGTATGGGCAGACGTTAATCCTCACGCAACAGTTGAAGGAAGTCATCAACAAAGATTTTCTGTCAATGTTTGGGTCAGCATTGTTGGCGACTCTTTGGTAGGGTCTCACTTTCTTCCACCCAGATTCAACGGACAAAGTTATTACAATTTCGTAGAGAATGTTTTGCCTGATCTGTTAGCAGATGGCCGGCCGCTGGTGGCCGAGCGGTTATAGGCACTTCAGTCTGGAACCGCGCGACCACTACGGTCGCAGGTTCGAATCCTGCCTCGGGCATGGATGTGTGTGATGTCCTTAGGTTAGTTAGGTTTAAGTAGTTCTAAGTTCTAGGGGACTGATGACCTGAGATGTTAAGTCCCATAGTGCTCAGAGCCATTTGAACCATTTTTGTTAGCAGATGTGCTTTAGCTTGGCGACAAAATATGTCCTTAACGCACAGTGGAGTGCCTCCTCGCTTTAGAGTTAATGCCGGCAGCTTCTAAATAACAGATTCAGCGAAAGATGGGTAAGTAGTGATGCACCAATTGCCTGTCCTCCACGCTCTCCGGACGTAAACCCACCAGACTTTTAATTGTGGGGGCACTTGAAATCTCTTCTGTATAGAACCCCAGTGCAAGACTTTAAGAGTCTCCGTGCCCGTATTATGGAAGGCTGCAAAAGCATATGCATTACTCGAGCGATTCATCAGTGCAATCGAAAATCACTGTCACGGGGAGTTGATACATGTGTCAACGCTCACGGGGGACGTATTGAACATCTCCTGTAGGGACGAGTTGCGTGTAGTATGTTGGTGCGTTCTGTTCGTGTGTGTTACCCATTATTAATGAGTCGGAGAAAATGAGTTACAACATGGAAACAAAGCGTTTCCAGACCCATGTTCAAATATGTGTGAATTCCTAAGGGACCAAACTGCGTAGGTCATCGGTCCCTAGACTTACACACTACTTAAACTAATTTAACTCACTTATGATAAGAACAACACACACACCCATGCCTGAGGGAGGACTCGAACCTCCGGCTGGAAGAGGCCTATGTTCTAATACATAATTTCTTGATCGACATATGAGGAATGTGTCCTGAAATTAGTGCCATACGTTTTTGTTACATCCTGCATAATTTCTTACGTTGGTCATGTAGTAAGAAGGAAACATAAATTTTGGCAATATGTTTTCCTAAATGTGTACTTTTCGGACGTAAATGTTATCTTGGTCCCGAAAAATCTTACAAAATCTTACAATTGAAGCCAAACAAGGGCATCTATCAGGAAATTAATAAATTATACGCTATTTCTGGCCTGTTTCTGGGGAATGCGTCACGCCGTCTCGACATTGTGATAATTAGAGACGAACATTAAGTCAGTTGCATTGCCATATACAGAACCGTTCGCGGAGTTACTTCGAGGACTTTACAATTGCACATCTGACGTAAATCGAGAAACTGCAGAAAACCGAGATCAGGAGTCCCCGATTGGAAGTAGTTTTAGCTTTACTATTGTACCTAATTGTGAGGCTCTGACAAATTATTTTGTGTCGTTAAATAATATTTCCACTCTATCATTAGTTTATACTGGGTGAGTCAGGAGGTACTGTACATGCTTCGAGGGGGAATAGTATTACTGACTCTGAACATAAAACTTCATATGGACATACGTCCTATTCCGAATCGTTTCCGAGGCAGAACATACTTAATATCACTTTTGTAGTTTTTTCTCGAATAGCTCGGAAACTACACCCTTCAGCGAAAACGTCTCGCAGTACAAAATCAAATTACATTAAATTTCCCCCAGATCAGAGCGCGAGAATACTTAAAATCTCACGCGACATGCACGTGCTATAGCTTAGGAAGTGTTTGTAGGCCAATTAGAGGTAATATAATTTTCTCCGGTTTCTAGCCGCGTCCTTCATAGCTTTCGACCGAATTCTCCTCGACCATTGTCTAGCGGTATATGCCTGCCATGTAGTTGTGACCTCACCGTTATATAACCGCGCTCCTGGGTATGACGTCACTCGTGCTTTCTTCCGCGGTAATGTCTTTTCTTCTCCTGTGTCCGTCAGCCCCGCTTCAAAATCCCAGGCTATGTTGAGCTACAGACCGCCGTCCTTATTAACGGTGTTTTAGGATATGTTTACTTCTATAGTTCCTTTTATATCGTTATTCCAAAATCCCTTCGTCTTCATAATGGCAGACGTTTCATCATATAGAATTCGATGTTGGTTTTCTAACGCGTGTTCTGCTACGGCTGATTTTTCGGGATAATGTAGGCGTAAGCACCTCTCGTGCTCCTTCCAGCGTTGCTCCACAGTGCTCGTTGTTTGGCCAACATAGTAGCAGCCACACTGATATGGTATCTTGTACACTCAAGGCTTCCTTAGCCTTAGATCGTCCCTCACATGTGTCAAGAGCTGTCATGTTTTTGCTGGCGGCATGAACAATCATCAAAAGTTGTGTCTCTTCAGGAGGCGGCTATTCATTGCGGGCATTTTGCCACAGAAACGCAAAAACACAAGTTTCTTGCTCCCTTTATCGGTGGTGTTTTTCCCGTACATCTCACAAGAAATAGTCTGCTATACTTAGGGGTGACTGCAGCCATTTTCTTGGACGACTTTTCGGAGGTGGCTTAGTTTTATACACTGGGAAAACAGCTGGCCAGCCTCCTTACACCGCATGCAGTCCCTGTGTGCATCGTTTCAAGAACACCAATGATTTTACCAATCGAAATAAACTTCTGCGTTTTGAGCAAAGTGATGTGATGGTCGGCTTTCATGTTGCCTCCCTACTTACGCGTGTTCTCGATAAGGACTGTACAGATATCTCCTCCCAGTAATTGGATGGTATACTTGTGGGGTTCCTTAAGTCGGCGTTGACATAGTCGTATTTCCTGTATGGCGGCAAACATTTCAGTCAGTTGAATGGCGTGGTCGTGGGAAGTCCGTTAGCACCATCCATAGCCTACATGTTTAGAAAATTGAAGACTTCGCTTTCGACGCAGCTCCAGCTAAGCTTAGTTGCTTTTATCATCGTGTCGGAGACAATTTCATCATCTTGTACCATAGCCGGCCGGTGTGACCGAGCGGTTCTAGGCGCTTCAGTCTGGAGCGGCGCAACCGCTACAGTCGCAGGTTCGAATCCTGCTTCAGTCATGGATGTGTATGATGTCCTTAGGTTAATTAGGTTTAAGTAGTTCTAAGTTCTAGGGAACTGATGAGCTCAGATGTTAAGTCCCATAGTGCTCAGAGCGATTTGAACCATCTTGCACCAGAAATGCGGAAAATTGGGAGAATTTTCGGAACGCCTGAACCACAGCTTTTGAAATAACATAAGATTTGTTTTCTAATTTCTGATAATTTAGTGAATACTTCAGAACAACCATTACTATAATTGTTAAATTCAGTTAATAGAGTTTCAATATTACCATTTAAAGACATTTTTTATTTGTATAGAAAAAATTAAGGGATGAAAAATAATCAACTCAGTTATAATAGTAAAAATTATGTAAATAAATGACAGATTGGGAACCATAGACAAGAACTCCAGAAAAGAAATTAAAAGGTGAACATGGTAAACTTTTACCAAATTTTATATGATATGCAATTATAGGACAAAAATCAACATTAATGATTGGTAAATACCACAATGGTTAAATTGGAAAAAATAATGATTGGTGTGTTTATTCAAAAAGTTTATTTCAACCAAAATGTAAAGAATCTATAAATATGTGTAAGAATGATTGAAGATAAAATTAATGAAAAAACTGGAAGCTTTATTGAAAATAATGAAGAAATTATTCCATTAGATGAATGTGAAGATAATTTAGTTGTAGTTTTTGATGATTATGTTCTTGGAAATCAAGGTATCTGTACAGAATGTGATACTAGAGGAAGATATAAACGAATTACTTTCATTTGATCAAACACATCCAAAAATTCCAAAACAGTTAATCAGAGATAATTTTAAGTTATTAAATATTTTTAGACAAGATTATACAAATGTAAATTATATTTATCATGAATTTGTTAGTGGAGATTTAATGTTTGCTGATTCTTAAGGAATATGTAGTAAACCTTAAACCTATATAACCTAAGGACATTACACATATGTATGCCCAAGGCAGGATTCGAACCTGTGACCAAAGCAGCAGGGTGCATCTGGATTGGAGCACCTAGAACCTCTTGGCCACAGCGGCCAGCAAATATAAATGGTTTTATTATGATAGATACTACAAGAAAACTTAGTGCAGGTAAAATAGAAAAAAGATTAAGAAGTTTCTAGGCATAGAACATATACATTGATTGTAAGCACTAAACATAAATGTCAACCATCACTGTTAAACATTTATGTTGAATGCACACACTAAATATTAAACATAAACATAAAACATAAACAGTAAACATAAACGTTAAATGTTGAATATAAAATGGTTATCAAATTTTGATTCCTAATAAATATTTAGAAAATATGATCCAGAAATTGTTAAAAAAGCCAAACGATTAAATCAGTAAAATAACACATAAAAGAAGAGTTTAAGTAATGGATGAAAGCACCAAGAACATAGTATGAAAAATTTAAAATAAAAGATCAATCAGTTACTGATACAATAGATGAAGTTAACCAAGGAATTGAAGGATTAGGCGAAAGAGTTTTAAAAGTAACTGAAGAGAATAGAGAATTTCGAAAACCTATGGCTCCTTATAATCAACAATACTTAGAAGAATTTAATAATATCCCAATAATTACCCATTATGAAAGGGATAAAAGGGGTTATACATTACGTGAACTAGAAATAATTAATTTATTAAAGTAAAAGAAAAACAAAGAAAAATAAAAACGATACTAAAAAAATATAAGTGTAAGAATGTTAGAAGTTGTCATAGTGAAGACAATGTTTTTAGATTTACGACTGATGCACACTTTAAATATGTCGTAAAATTAAAAGTAGAATTCAATGGAGATAAATTAAAAATTAGTGAAAAAGAATAGAAGAAACAGAGGATTAATGAAACTTGCAACTGGAAAACAAGTAACTATGGGGGATTTGTTAACAGAATTTAACTCTTTTGAAATTAAAAGTAATGCTAGGATTTTATTGGATTCAATATATTGAAAACAAATCAAATAAAATACAATGAAGTAGAGGAAATAATTATAATAATTCGATGAAAACAATGCTTAAGCAATATTTTCCTAGTTTTTCAGAAATATATCTTGGCGATTCGTTTGAAACTGTTGGTGAAGACTTAGTAAAAGAAATATTCAGAAAAACCAAGTGAATATTTTGGATGAATGATGTTAAACATTTGATTGATAGATAAACAGTAATTTAGGGTGGAGAATTAATGGAAATAATAATTATGATAATGAGGAAGTTGGAATAATTAATAAATTTAGTGATTTTATTATTAATGATCCAAAAGCAATTCCATATTTGATTAGATCTTTCAATAGTTTACGACATATATTATGGAAAAGTGAAAACATGTTAAAAGATTAATAAATTACCATTTGAGATGCATCTCGCCAGCTATCAATTTCGTGTCCTGGCAAACAAATTAGAAGAAAGATGAGCTAGAGGAGAACAACAAATTAATTCATTAGGTAAATTATGTAAATAACATGTTACTTCTTATGGAGATACTAAAGAATTAGAAGAAAGACATGTAACGAATAAAAAACTACAATTAGCTGCAAAAGAAAGAATGTATGCAAGTGGTGCATCAGTAGGAGAAAAAATTGCTGTAGCTACAGCTACAGGAATTATGTATGGAAAGCTAAAATTAGGAGTGGATTTAAATGTTGTGCCTGCTATAGGACACTTAAGCCTGTGGCTTGATAAATATATATGGGGTTATAAAAATTCTTTTTTTATTTTTTAATCTATGTACATGAGTAATTTTTCAATCGAGTATACTTTGCCACCAATTGGTAAAACTAAACGAAACTGAATCAAACTCTAACTCTATAAAGAACAAATAAATATTAATGTTCAAAAAGGAAAGAAGGAGAAAGAAAACAGGTGGAAATTTACTTGATTCACAAATTATTCCTGTTGTGGAAAATATGGTTGAATATTTAACTAACAGAATAGAAACTAAACACAAAGGATTGTTTTTACCATAGTTATTAGCTATATATCGTTTCAGCAACAATTGGTAGTCCCACTGTTAGAACTGCAGCAATTTCAGATGCAGTTAGAAATGAGCAAAAAGGTAATATGGAACTAGAAGAACGAAGAAGGTATAATTTGGAAATGGAAAAGAAAGTAAAAGTGGTAAAAGAAACAGCAATGAAATAATTACGAAATTTACGAACCCTTCATATAATTTTGACACAGAAGAATTAGTTTAATAATTAAAAATTAATCATTTTCCTGTTGTTTTTGTGATTATTGAATTATCTATTGAACAAAATAGTTAATTTAGATTCTTCTAATCATATTGGAGCTCACTGGATTTGTTACTACAAAAATAAAGATATAAAATTTGTTTTTGAGTCATATGTATAAAATATTTAGAACCTAAACAACAATATGTGAATGTGTTAAGTATGGTTTAAACCTATTATTCCAAGAAAGATATTGAGAAACTTTGTCAGACTATTTCTCAAAAAAAGATTTAACTCCATACCTGAGCGATTTAAATCATCTTAAAGACAAATTATATCATTATCAAATTACTGAATTTGCTTTTATGACTTGAGGTGAACAAAAAATGCACAATTTCAATGAAAATGAATTTTCATAAGACAAGAATTTTAACATTTAATGATTTTGATAATTTAATGAGTGTTGTTGACAAACTTTATAAAATAACAAAAAAAATTTATGAAATGAAAATAGTCGCAAATCAAATTTTGTACCTGTAAGATTAAAAGATTCTGTTAAAAATTGTTCCAGTTGATGTAAAGATAATTCTAGTTTGAGAAATGAATTTTAAATTTTTCGCCTTATATAAATTAAGAACAGTGGTCACATTTACTGTTTAAGTTGCATTAAGTTTACTGAAATAACTCATCCTTATATATTAAGAACTAAAAATGGAAAATGAACAATATAATTTTTTTTTAATTTGTAAAACTAAAAAGAATAAATTCGTTAAATAAATTTTTTAGGTAAAGGTCCAAATATTCTTGAACAAATTATTAATGAATTATACAAACTAGTTATAAAAACTTTAAATGAGGAAATGTAATTTGATCTACAATAAATGATTTATAGCAACTGATTTAGTTGATGAGGATTCTGGAAAATTATAACGAATTTTAAATGTAGAGAATTTAAATATATAATAATTGTTATAAATATATTTCCCAAAAATCCTTGGGCAATTTCAGGGTATGTTAAAAAAGTTAAAGTAAAGTGGTTCTTTTGAATTAATATTTCATTCACAGAAACCACAAAATTTGCAAACAAATAAAGGTAAACAAATTTATAATATTGACTTTCAAGACTTAATGGAAAAAACTTAATTTTAATCATTATTCAACTCTCAGTGAAATTATAACAAAAGAAGTTCCACTGAGACCGATCGTTAGCGCTCCTGGCTCACCAACGTATAAACTGGCAAAACACTTGCCCTCTCTGCTCCAGCCACACGTGGGGAAGACCAACACATACATTAAGGACTCAGGACATTTCATTGAGAAGCTGAAGAAACTGAAACTTGCACCAAACGACATCCTGGTCAGTTTTGATGTTGTTTCGTTACGAAAGTGCCACTCAGTGACGCTCTGGAGCACATCAGTTCCATTTACCCGTAAGACATGAAAAAGCTCTTCCATGCATCTCTCACCACAAGCTATTTCACGTGGAATGGCAATTTCTACAAACAGCTGGAAGGCGTCGCCATGGGTAGTCCTCTCAGCCTTGTGGTGGCCAATTTCTTCATGGAACAATTCAAAGCACAGGCACTGCACTCGGCGACTTGCAAACCTAAGGTGTGGTACAGGTACGTCGATGATACTTTCGTGGTGTGGATCCATGGTGAAGAACAGCTCGGTGACTTCCTGAGACACTTGAACAGCCTCCATGCCAACATAACATTTACCATGGAAGTAGAAAAGGACAAGAAACTGCCATTTCTAGATGTGTTGGTCACAAGGGACAGCGAAAACCTGGGACACAGGGTGTATCGAAAACTGACACACATGGACCGATACCTGCACAAACTGTCAAACCACCACCCGAACCAGAAAAGAGGCATGATCAGTATGCTCGTACTGAGAGCAGGACGAATATGTGAGCCGCAACACCTCAAACGAGAAATGCAGCACCTGGAAACTGTTCTGAGGAGCAATGGGTAGTCCACAAATGAAATTAGAAGTGTAACAGAGCCAAACACTCGGCGAAATAAGGAACCAGAAAAAGAAATGTCAGGTACGGCCTTTCTGCCATACAATCCCAGAGTGACGGACAGAATCGGCTGTATATTGCGCAAACGTGGCGTAAAGACGATTTTCAAACCAACAAGGAAGAACAAAGAGTGTCTTAGATCGGCGAAGGAGAAAAGAGACCAACTTGCAATGTCGGCAATATACCGTATACCTTGCACATGCGGAAAAGTTTATGTCGGAATGACTGGACGATCAATAAACACCAGGATCAAAGAGCATAAGCGACATTGCAGGTTGGGGCAGGTGGAGAAGTCGGCTGTGGCAGAGCACGCACTGAATGAGACCGACCACACAATAAAATTCGCTGACACGGAAGTTCTGGCTGTAGAGAAGCACTATCACACGCACTAGTTTAGAGAAGCTGTAGAAATACAAAAACACGTGATCAGTTTCAACAAGAAAGAGGAAAGCCTTAAGGTGAACGAATCCTGGCTTCCCGTACTGCAGCGAACGACCGTCATAGGTAGCAAGAGGAGAACCGCACCGGAAATGACCGCGGAGAAGCCCTCGGGCGTTGGCGCGCCAGGTACATATAGTCTGTGGCCGCGAGCTCGGCTCCAGTGCACCACCGGCAATGGAGGGTAAAGCTTTGACAATGCCAGCCACTTGTGCTGGCGAAACATCAGGAAAATCATTAGATGAACGTCGGCTGAAGAACCCGAGACAGAAACCAACAGGCCTTTTGTCAACAAGTGGCCACGAAAACCTTAACAATTTTGAATTTAATAGAGCATTGGAAGAAAAATAGCGGAAAAAATTTACTCTTAAAGAAAATTATGAAAGGTTTGACTTAGGTATCTAATTTGGTGATGAATATAACAACAGAAAACATTCAATGATAATAAAGCTGCCGAAGGGTGTGTACAAAGAAAATGAAAAGCTCTTACTGAAAACTGTTTATGTAAGAAATTCGTTAGTTGTTGAATCTATATAAAAATTTGGAGATAAAGTTAGAAAAGTGATCTTTTTGAATTAAGGATATACCTCAAATTGATCAACAGAAAATTTTCAAATTGAAGATGTTATTATTCAAATCTAATCACATACTAAGTCCAAGATTTAAATTGATGACATGCAAAAATAATATTTTATGGACAAGAGGTATTGAAAACGAATTTTCCGGTTGTTTACTTTGTTGAAAAATTTTAAATAAGAAAGACAATGAAGTTATGTTAAAGGGATGGGTTTCGATAATTCAGCAATAGTTGGGTAAATAAAAGTAATGTAATGTTTTAAAAAGTAAAAAAAATTATAAGTTAATGAAGTTTGTTATTCAAAATGGAAACATCTCTGGTATTGAATACATATTCATTATTCTTATTGCTTTATTAAAGAAGATAAATTTTGTTTTGATATGAGAATTAAGGTAAGAAAAGCTATTTAATATCATAATCATTAAATAAATTTAATTATGAGTAAATTGAATTTGATGGTTTTTATAAATTTTGCACATTACATAGATATAGAAATACTAATGAATGTTATTTAAAATTTGAATCTGAGAAAGTACCTGGAAATCTATTTTACATATTCTAAGAAGCGTTTCACAGTTTACTTATATCTTCACGCAGTTGTTCTGGTGAATATTCATCCAAAGTAGTGAAATAATTTCGGGAACTAACATTTGGTAAGGTTTCTTTCATTATTTGATATAAATTATGGAATTTCATACATGATAAATTCCTAAAATTTCTTCACATACTACAATTTTATTTCAGATTGTATGAATTAGATTTAGTACATTATTAAATTGTGTTCGAATAACATAATAATTATAATTAAAATTGTGTAATCGTAAAATAACAAAAGTAGGGCTTAAATTTTGATCATTAATTGAGGAACTACATTTGGCGGCAATATATATGTAATTTTCAGTTACATATTCTCCATGTTTTCGAATTGATAGTGAGAAAACCATTTTTTTAACTGTTTTGCATCTTCTTTTTAGACTTCAATATAAAAAGTAAAGAAAACTTACATTGATAAAAATACTTGATTTTTCATTTCCCTTCATTATCCCCAAACTGGAGTTTTTTAACTTCCCTAAAGTTATAGTATCTCTATAATCAAAATGTTGGAATGCTTTATCTATTCTTTATATTCTAAAGGTTTGCAGCAAGCCAAAGATTATTATTTTCATCAACAATTATCGAAACATTTTTCCTATTATGAATAAGTTTACTATTTTGTAGATCGATAAACGACTGCATTGATATAAAAAAATTTATATATTATTTATTTTTTAAGTTCAATAATTTTTTTCCTATTGAATCGAAAGCAAAAATAAAGTGATCAGTCCATTGTGCAATCAAGGAAAAGTCATTCATAAAGAAATGAAAAAATATTAAATAATTAGCTTCCAGAACCAGATTGTAAAGATTGAAAATAATGAAACAAAAATAACTACTTCATAATATGCATATTACAACATTTATTTGGAAAAATGCAAGCTGGAAATTACAAATTCTGCTAAACATATTCATAACTTTGATCACTCATACGGTGAGAACTTAGCTTTATAATATCAAAAAACTAACAAAAGAGACTTTTTAAAGATTGATTGTTTTTGTGGAAAGCTTGTTCATAGATTTTAATCACTAGGACACCATAAATTGCAATATCAAAAAATTTATTAAGAAGTTCGTTTTTGTGGGAAATTTGTTTATAAATGTTATTAACCAGGACATCAAAGAAGGCAATATCATTAGAGAATACTGAAAAGTTTATTAGTATGTACTTTTATTTTTTATTTATTCTTCTTTATAACTGTGTAATCCTGATAATCATTTTCATAATCTTTCATTTTATTTGGATTTAAATTATAATGACAATGTGGTAATATATTAATTGAATTTTGTAATACAATACATTTATCATTATGGGAAGTTAAAAGAATTTCCTTATATTTATTTGTATGGACTCATGTTTAGGTGATCTAATGAAATTCATTTTTCTGTATTGTTTTATTTTGTCAGTTAAACAGTTTTTTATGATAACCAAAAGTAATTTCGTTCTTCACAACTGTTTTCTTAATGCCTTTAGATTCTTTATTTTTTTATCACCAACTTTATAAGCATACATTTTTGATCATAAACTAACATGTTTCTACAGTTTTCATGTTTCATTTTTCCTAAGACTTTCTTATTTCTTTGTGGAAGTTGATTAATATCATCTATTGGATAATCACTTTTATCGAATTTGCTTAACATTGTTTTCATATCTTTGTAAAAATCTTTATATCTTATATCATAAATGATACATTTTTTTCGAAATATCTAGAATACTCATTCCATTATAAATTGGTTCATTAAACATTTTTTAATTTTATTTATTTGATTCTTCCTCCAATATTTGAAAATATAAATTATGTCATAATTTGATTTGAAATATATTTTGTTTACTCCCTTGAATTTGTTATTATTTTCATGTTATGTCTTATTCTAAAATTTCGCATCTTTTCCATTCACTATCGACTCCAAACCTGTTTCGAAATTGTTAGTTGTCTTTTTTAGCCTTTCTCTATTAAAATCAATATATTTCTTCAATCAATCTGGTTTTTCAAATGATAAGATTCTAAAAATTTTCCTTAATTTTTATCAACATTTTAAATGTTGTTTAAGATTTATATAATGTGAAAGATATGTTTTCATTATTTTACATTATTAATAATTCATTTCCTCCTTTGGGAACTAAAGGTAAATCTTTATGCAAATCTTAAAATTTTCTATGATATCATAAATCAGCTTCTAAAATAAAACAATGTTTAAATCATTTGATATTTTAGTATTTTTTCAGCATTAAAATATTTTGGTTCAACCTGAAAAGTTTGAATGGAAAAATTGTGACATTGCCAAAGGATATAAATTATCTGCATCTAAAGGATGCCTTATGATCTGATTTTCTTTTTGGCTCAAAGTTCTTCATATATCAATTATTTAATTTAGCATGTCTCTTAGAATTTGAGAATTTCCACCTCGAATTCCTTTATCAACAAATAAAATCATATCATAATTATGTATTTATTCTAATTAAATTTTTTCATTTATGACATATACTCCCAAGATAATCCTAGGACTGTAAAATACCAAGATGAATCATGCTTATAAGATTTAATACCTGTATCTCTAATATTCTCCAAAATATCCGCTACAATTATAATATCTGGTATATTGCATAATTCGTAAATTTTTAGTATTGAATCCTTGCAAACTGTTTATGCTCTTTTATAATCATCAGAAATAATATCTTAATTAAGTTTTTCATAAAAATATTCTTTTTTAGGTAACTTCATTTCTTGGAATTCTTCTTCACAATCCAGATATTTTAACGATAAACTCATTTCATAATTATCAAATATAATTGTTCACCTTCTAAGTTCTTTGCTGTTTCTCTAAATTGTTCTTTTGTAAGATTAGAAATTAATTAACAATAGTTGATACCATAAATGTAAATGTATGTAAAAAACCTAAGGATAATCCGTTTTCAACATGTTTATTAAAAGAAAAATATTTTTGTTCTTCACTTAGAATTGCATCAGTGTCTAAATCATCAATTGTTAAATCATTAATAATCAAATGAACCTTATAATTTGTTAAAATGTATATATAATACTGGAATAAAAGTAGGATTTTTATAATATACAGCACTATCTTCATATTCAACTGCATGACATGTTCTTGCTCAAAGACAATAATCTCTTACTTTCTTTTCACTGAACGTAAATTTTTGTCCCAAATATGGAAATCTTCTAAATTCCTATAATTGATTTCATTTTCTATAGTCCTTTTTATTTGAACATTTTGTTCATAATTTCTAGCAATTTCTCTTGAATCATCTTATAATATTTCTAATATTGCTGCATCTTTACCTTTATATGCAACCAGATATATGTAATTTGCAATACAATATTTGACTTATTACCTGAATGAAATTAGTAAATGTTTTTGAAATTTGTTAATACAAGGTTTTTTGGGATTTGAGTTACAAGTTTGAATATATCTTAATAATACTCATAATCACCATTAGAAACGAACTTGTAATAAATTATCGTAATTTGTAAATTCAATTTTTACCTTTAATAGGCATATGTAGTTTTAGTTCTTAATGTTCATTACAATTGTTAACACGAATGTCAAATTTTTGTTTTAAATACAAATATTTTAAACATCTATGACAATGATAATTCTTCTCAAGTTGATTGATTGTTTGTGATCTAACTAATATAGTAAGATTTTTTATTTGATAATTATAAAATTATTGTAATGTTGGATTAAAGGCAGATGAATATGTTTTTCATGTATATTTTGTGTTGTGCAGAGGAGATACAATAATTGTTTCGTCTTCTTAATTATTTTCAGATAAATAAACATTAATTCAAATATTAAATTTCTTTTGAAATATTGGAATACCTGTTAACTAAACAGGTAAAGTAATTTTCTCTTTTTCAAATAATACATCCTATTTTAATCCAATATTTTAATAATTATTAACCCTTTCTACATTATCATTTGCTGGATCAGATATTCTAGTAATTTCTGTTGATTCTTCTTTCAATATTTCAACAATTTTTTTTGTTTCAGCTGTAAGCTGATTTTATTGAATAAGGAAAGTATTTTTGTTCTGGGTATTTTACATTAGCTACAGTTTTTGAATTTTTTTTGTTGAATCCACATGTGAAGAATCAAAAATGGTATTGTATTTATTAGCATTTACTTTTAAGCTATCGCCGGCCACAGAGGCCAAGTGGTTGTAGGCACTACAGTCTGGAACCGCATGGCTGCAATGGTCGCAGGTTCGAATCCTGCCTTGGGAATGGATTTGTGTCATGTCCTTAGGTGAGTTAGGTTTAATTAGTTCTAAGTTCTAGGGGACTGATGACCTTGGATGTTAAGTCCTATAGTGCTGAGAGTCATTTTTTCTATACTATCAGTACAAAATAAATATCAGATGTTCTTAATAAAATTTGAATCGTTGTTTTAAATTTAAATTCTTGTTTTTCCTCTTGTCTCTTAAAATTTTACAGTAAAATGTCATTAACTGTAACTGCTCTTCTTCACATTAACATATTTTTTAATTTGGTAATTATCTCTCATTTGATCTGATTTTAATGTTCTGGTGGTTAAACAATATTTTCACTACTGTTAGTTTCATAAGTTATTATTCTTGATTTTAAAGCAGAAACTTTTCTACAAATTCGTTTAGTTGGTTTTTGAAAAATGGTCACCTACAGAATTGAAACCAGAGGAACTTTTATGTTAATTTTTTATGTAACTTCTTCATATTTATGTACTAGAAGATATCATAATAAATCTCCATATCGTTATTATTAATGTTTTTCTCGTTATTAATTTTGTTCACAATTATATTGATAAGATACATTAATTGCTGTTTTGTTAAGTCTAGAATAATTTCTTAATTTTTTCGTTTTACATATTATAGGAAGATCACTTAAGGCTTTTTTACTCATACCATTATCATTGTTAATTTTACATTAAGATATTTTGATGAGTTCAGTTAATTGACTTTTACTAAGCATAGAATATTTTTTTACTTATTTGATGTAGATATTGTAAATACTTTTTATTGAATTCATTATTGTTATTATGTTCATTAATACTGTCAACATGATTTACAATAAAATCGGTTAATTCCTGTTTATTTGTTTTGGAATATTTCTTCAAATTTTCTGTTTTAGCAACAGATCAAGTTCTTTTAAAGTTTTACATTTTAGTTCCGCCTTTTTTATTTCTTTAATCATTTATTTCCTATTAAAAAGTCAATAAATTCCACTGGATCTTGTTTAGTTACATCTGAATAACCATTTTCTTTAGAATAAGTTTCTAAATCCTTACAACTCATTCCACACTTCCATTTACTATAATTTTCTAAGTTATTATGTAGTTAAACTTTGTTTGCCACATTTGTTATCGTTCTATTTATGTGGAATAAAATTTGATTTTCGTTTTTTATTAAGATATTGCTGGTTAAAATGTACCTTCGAGATTTTAAGTGTGGTAGTTCTTATTTATAAAGAAAAAATAATTAGATTTAAATTTTTTTAAATGAAAAATTGGTATTTTAGATTAGGAAAATGAGTTTTGATGCTTCTGATTAATAAAGAATAATATTTGTTAGATTTCAAAATATTTAAGTGATGTATGAGAAATTGCTTTTCTCAACATACGCAGATGAGAATTTTTAGTTGAGGGTAACTGCAAAATAAGATTCTTTATTTGCATCCTGGAATTTTGGCTCGAAAATTCTTTTTGGTCCAGAACTCTCTTGTTTACTACTATGGTATATGGCAGTGTCACAAATTCTATTGTGACTGCTGGTACATAAGGACGTTAAGTGCAAAATAAATCTTATACAATTTGATATTTATTTCTTTTCCTATCCCATCCTGTGATTTGGTTGAGAGGCAAATAGTATATGAGAAGTCTGTGAAATCAAGTCAGTGAAATCTAAACATCAGTGGAAATGATCATCATAAAGATTTAAGAGAAGCCCATTACGAACATAAAGTTTCTTATTTACCCAGAAATCTGACATGAACACAGTAATACCTAAGTACTCAAACGTGACCACTTCTTAAGGACAAAGAGGTATATGAGAAAACTGCAGAAGATTATGGCAAAAACAGCAAAAATTTTAAAAAGGAATATCACAGAACTAGTATGTTACCCATTGTCTTGGAAAACATCCCATTTGTGACAGTAGAAAATATAATGTATTTTGTTCCTGCTGTGACAGTAGAAAATACAATGTATTTTGTTCCTGCTATCTGACAATTAACTGTTAAAAGTTTTTGTGTGTTAATTCCTCTTGAAAAATCGCAAAGTTTGTTATTATTGTACAGTCTGAAAGGTTTAGTAGTGAAATAACTCATCAGAAAATTCATCCAGCCAAGAAAGGAAAATTAGAGGTATAAATTCGTGTAGTCACAAATTTTTGTACAGTAGTAGAATTGAGTGCCATGAACAGCATACTGAAAATCCTGACTTATGGTATGTGAGCGTTGGGGTTGGCAATGGTTCAAATGTCACTTTTTATGTGTTTCTTGAATTGCTTCAAAACCGCAGGTTCTAGTGAAAATGTTTCCTGCTACAGAATTGAACTACGTTAAATTTTCTACAGAAAATACAATATTCATTTTTCTGTGGAACTAGTATCAGCGATGCAGAGGATGAAGAAATAGCAGATTATCAAAAGTAGTCTTTTAATAATATAAAATCAGTACCTCCTCATTGGTTACTTGATCTATCCGTCTAATCTTCAGGATCCTTCTGTACCATCACATTTCAAAAGCTTCTATTCTCTTCCTGTCTGAACTGTTTATCGTTCAAGTTTCAGTTACATACATGGCTACACTCCATACAAATGTTGCATACTACATCCTCTTTAAGTATTGGAACCTTTTCTCTGGACACCCTGTATAATAGGCATGAATAGCGTAAGTTGATCGATCAGTGTGAAGGATGCAGAGATGCTCCTTACTGGCCTTACTGGTGGGACACAGCGGCATCAGCAGGTGACAGCACGTAACAGAGTTTCTAAAGGACCTCATTGTGCGTCTCTGCTTGGCCGGCTGGTCGACTCATGCGACATCCAGATTAGTAGGACATTCAGATGTGACAGTTGTCATTGTTGAACAACATTGGAACGCGAGGTCGGGCATACTCGTCGTCAAGTTCTGGTCGACAGCGTCTGACCACCACAAGTGATGATCGCTGAATTGTACGTCGAGCACATCGTTACCCATTTACATCTGCGTCTGTCATCCGAGAAGAAGTAATAGAATCCCTGTAACACTGTACGTCATCCCGAATTATTGCTAGGAGACAAGCAGAAGCCTCACTAGGGGATTAACGTCATATGTGTATGCTTCCGTTAACACCACAGCACAAACGGCTGCCTCTGGAGTTGTGCTGTAACCAGCATGCGTGGACTGCTACTGGCTGGTGGTGCGTTGATTTCAGCGATGAACAGCGACTCTGCGTTATCCCGGATGACCATCGTTGGCGCGTATGGCGGTGACATGGGTATATGTGCCATACTCCCAATGTCTTGGTGAGGCACAGTGATGTTACATCTGGAATGATGTAGTGGGAAGCCATCGGATATTACAGTACATAACGCCTGGTAATGACTGAGGGAACGCTGACGGCACAAACTTACGTCACAAGACTATGTATAAGAATTCTTAGTACGTAATTTGATTATTTTTCTACAGCTTTGTCGGCAGATTAATTAAATTAAGCCATCTGAAAATCCAAAGCGCACTGTTCCAAAGGATTTAGAGCGATAGAAGGGAAAGTATTACAAAAAAAAACTCAGACCCATGAACAGAAAGAGATTTCTTGTTTTTAAACGGGACCAACAGTGCTTATGATCAGTGTAATAGAAGTGTCTGGTCTATAAGGCGGCGTACTGACTACTGTAGATATTTAGCAGTTGGGTGCACAAGTTTCCAAGTTGTGATGCTGACGCTGTAAATATCGCCTACTAAGGTATTGCGTCAGGATGGGCAACGCATTACACAGCTGATGGTAGTGGCACCAAGATCGCTGGGAGCCAGGACATTGTCACTTCAAAATTTCGAACCTCTTTCTTATTATACTAGTACACATCCGTGCCTGTCTCTCAAGAACTCGGACTTTCTGGAACTTTGCAGAGTGCCCATAACAGCGAGGGTGTTCCACTAATGCCAAGCTATTGTGCTGCCACAGTGGAATAAACGTTCGTGTTCTAATTTGAACGTGCTAAGAGGAATGCCGGTTTCCTTGTGCTGGTGGAACCGCAATCCCAATGGATCTCAAACTTCCTGGCAGATTAAAATTGTGTGCCGGACCGAGACTCGAACTCAGGACCTTGCCTTTTGTGGGTAAGTGCTCTACCAACTGAGCTACCCAAGCACGACTCACGCCCCGTCCTCACAGCTTTACTTCTGTCAATATGTCGCCTCCTACCTTCCAAACTTTACAGAAGCTCTCCTGCGAAGGTACTGGCAGAAGTAAAGCTGTGAGGACGGGGCGTGAGTCGTACTTGGGTAGCTCAGTTGATAGAGCACTTCCCCGCGAAAGGCAAAGGTCCCGAGATCGAGTCTCGGTCCGACATACAGTTTTAATCTGTCAGGAAGTTTCATATCAGCGCACACTCCGCTGCAGAGTGAAAATCTCATTCTGCAATGGATCTCGTGTACGTCTGCAGTGTTGAGAGCCCTTGCAGCATCCTTTATGGACCCTACCAGATTTTGGATAGAGCGACCAGTCTGATAAATTGAACTGATAATTCGCCGGCGAAGCACGTTGCCTAGTGTCCACTGTGTCTCCTTACGAAATGTAAGTGCTTCCACTGAGAGCTGCTCTTCTATTACAATTTCTCTGTCTTCGCTCCTGCTGAACTTCATAGCTCCTCATATGGTTCTACTATTGTATGAGCTGCCTCTGAAAGTGCGATGTACCTCTTTACTTCTCTATTCTGTTTTGACATTGCTTGTGTGACTAACGCTATAGGCTCAGCCAGTGAGTGTGCGGAGGACGGAGGACTTCTAGTCTAGAAGATGGTTTGATTCGGTTGTAAATAACGGTTGGCACTGGTGGACCTTTTATTTCAGTTTGTTACTGGAATTTTGAAGATATCCGCATCCAAGAACGGAATAACACTTACTTTTTTGTTGTGTGTGGTGTGTGTGAGGTTTACGGGCGCTAAACAGCGTGGACATCAGCGCCCCTTTTTTGTTAATCCGTAAACGACATATTCTTATGAAGCGGACTGGGCTTCAGTTCGAACTAGTGCACCTCAGGTTCTCTGTGTTTCCGAGAGACGAAACTGTAGCCCGCGTATCGCAGCCAGTGGTGTGCGTAGAACTGATTGGAACATGATGCATGTGCTCAAAAACTGTCATGAAACTTCAAATTAACGTTTGTGGCCATACAGCGCAACAAGAAACGAGGTATACTTAAGTATCTACCCCAAACAAGAACATTCAGTGCCCTGAAAACGGTCTCTGCCACACACGGCCGACACGTCGGTTATTCCTAGTATTCTAATATTTTAAGTTTTTTGTGTGATGACGTGGCAGGCAACATAAAGCATTTTATTTAATTTGTGTTAGTGTTGTCGAGCCTTGTTAGGTCTCCCGGACTTTGATATAATAAGTAATTTAATTTTAAATGGACCTGACTGCGGTGGTCTGGTGAGGCTTGTAAAAATGTCGCTTACGAATTACGGGTAGCGAAATAGCTGCAAATGGCCTCAGAATAAATTCCAGAATCTCAGTTAATTAATATGCAGTTACAAATCAGTTAACATAGGCGAATATAATGAAGTTATGGTAGACGAGAAGCTGACTGACCCATCTCATCCGGAATTTAGAAGCAATAGTAAAATTGCATTAACAGTGAACAGAGTGGGGGAAATGTCGTCCTGCGAGCAGCTAGCTGTTTTTACGAAGGGATAATCTAGCAGGACTCGCCTTCTTCTGTCATATGTGTTTACTTACTTGAGTATAGCTGAACTGAACAGATTAATTGGGAGGCCGTCTTGTTTAATCAGGTAGTAATATTAGAAGTTTCTTCTAATTGCAATGACTGATCAGGATTACTTTACAGCTATGGTTGTGTAATTAATTGAAGATATTACGGTACAGTTGTTGTACGTATAATGCTGTCTAGATCAGTTAATGTCTTTTTTGAATTCATCACAACGTTTAGCCTACTGCCATTATCATATCATTGCTTAGAACTCGTAACACAAATTTTAGATTCAGTTGCAATAAAATAAATGTTATACTCTCTGTCAAAAGTTATAATTTTGTTCTGATGGTGGCTGTAGACGAAACGTCGTAACGTGTCACTAGATTTAAATAATTCTGTGGCCACCGCTCCGTTATTACTAGTTGTAATGCTGTCGGCGTACGTTCAGCCCTAAATCCCCTCTTTCCTGTGAGGTATCCGTTGCCGACAAAGGCCAATGCTGAGTTGGAAAGGACAACTACACGTGCCTTCCATTGCGTGCATGTGAACTCGTGCGTCCACCGATGCCAGAAGTCGATAAACTATGTGTTAAATTATCTAGATGTTGAGCGGTGAGGCGATAATAGCCTCTCTCGACCATTTACTCTTGCCTAGTCCAGTTATTAACCTCCGTGATTGTCAGATAAATGGATGATAGGTTGTCGATTGCAAGGTAAAGGCATGTCGCATGGCAGCCCGCAGACGGAAATAGAGACCCGCTACACGGCAGTTGCCGTTTTACTGGTCGTTTCAAGCACCAAATGTTGCTCCGTCCATGATTTCTGGTGGCTGATACTTTGCTTGATATATAGCGTTAGTGTTTCTTATGGCACTGTGCTGGGATCTGGGGCTAAATGACTTGCATATATACGATGTGTCCCTCCTAACAGTCGTCAGGCGCAATTTCTCTGATGTTTCTGCAATGTGTAGCTCTGTCAGACCAAATAGATACTGCTCATCACGACTTCCCATACGACGCCTGCTGTCGACCGAATGAGTCGATTTGTTTCCCCATTCGGACAAATTGATTTTTAAAACGGAATTTCACGTGCTCATTCGATAGAGCGGTCCCAGATTAGTCTAGTATGATATTTGATTTCTCAATGTATTTTAACAGGGGCAGTAAAGCACGATAAAAGCAGCAGTCCAGAAGCGACAGCACCGTCCTGGCCCACGGTGACTGCTACCGGGGTGCAGCAGTGCTGCTCAGTCGCTGCTGGAGTACTGGCTACTGTTCGTGTTTTCCGTCCCTGTTAATTTGTATAGATAAAACGAAAAACGCGGTTGACCAATTTCGGGCCGTTTTATCGAATGGGCACGTAAAACTCTAACAGTAGCAATGCATTTTCCATAGAGTGTAGTATCAAGGAACTGGGGTGCTTTATGCTCGTCACAGAAAAAAGAAAACAAAATTTGTATAAATACGAACTACGTTAGTTGCTGTAAATTTTATTAACAACTTACTGTTTGAATAGGTACTGAGGTACAAGTCGTGTCCAGAAATTGAAATTGTATTGTAGCACATATTAGCAATGCAACACATTTTTCATGATACATTCGCCAAAATAACTTCAAAAGTACAAATTTTGTTGATTATCGTTGATTTTCGCTCACAACTTTCAATAGATATTTTGATGTGTAAGAAGAGTCCTGAACCCGAAAATATTGTATGACATTTGTTGTAAAAGTCGCATTCACTACAAAGATTTAAATTTGTTCTTAAATTTTACGAAAAAATTACAGGGGTCACGGAATCTGGTATAAGATATCATTAAAAACAATAAACATTTTTTTTCAAAATTTTTAAATGCAAGGAACAAGACTAGATTACAGTATTTTCAAAAGTTTCGCATAAGGAAATCCCCCCAACCCCATCCCTCCTCCCTAACCCCCTTGTTACTTCGAGCGTTAAAAAACCAATTTGTTCGTCATGCCAAACAAACCGACGTTTTCCTTTGACACGGGCGTTGCATGAAATATGTATGGTCAATATTGGTTTGGGACAACTCCAGCTGCAAATATCTCCCGAAACATCAAAGGAAATTCACCTGCCGTCTTTCAGGAGAGGCACCTTGTATATGCACAATTTCCACTTCTCGGAATTATATTAAACTGTTGTATTCACACAACCAAAAGGAAAGAAACATATTAACAGAACTTCTACCACCCATCTACTTTTGGATGATAACTTTCAACCGTTTCCATGTTGTTGTTGTTATTGTTGTTGTTGTTGTTGTTGTGGTCTTCGGTCCTGAGACTAGTTTGATGCAGCTCTCGATGCTACTCTATCCTGTTCAAGCTTCTTCATCTCCCAGTACTTACTCCAACCTACATCCTTCTGAATCTACTTAGTGTATTGATCTCTTGGTCTCACTCTACGATTTTTACCCTTCACGCTGCCCTCCAATGCTAAATTTGTGTTCCCTTAATGCCTCAGAACATGTCCTACCAACCGGTCCCTTCTTCTTGTCAAGTTGTGCCACAAACTCCTCTTCTCCCCAATTCTATTCAATACTTCCTCATTAGTTATGTGATCTACACATCTAATCTTCAGCATTCTTCTGTAGCACCACATTTCGAAAGCTTCTATTCTCTTCTTGTCCAAACTATTTATTGACCATGTTTCCTTTCCACACATGGCTACACTCCATACAAATACTTTCTGAAACGGCTTCCTGACACTTAAATCTATACTCGATGCTAGCAAATTTCTCTTCTTTAGAAACGCTTTCCTTGCCAGTCTACATTTTATATCCTCTCTACTTCGACCATCATCAGTTATTTTGCTCCCCAAATAGCAGAACTTTTATACTACTTTCAGTGTCTCATTTCCTAATCTAATTCCCTCAGCATCACGCGACTTAATTCGACTACATTCCGTTATCCTTGATTTGCTTCTGTTGATGTTCATCTTATATCCTCCTTTTAAGACACTCTCCATTCCGTTCAGCTGCTCTTCCAAGCCCTTTGCTGTCTCTGACAGAATTACAATGGCATCGGTGAACCTCAAAGTTTCTATTTCTTCTCCATGGATTTTAATTCCTACTCCAAATTTTTCTTTTGTTTCCATTACTGGTTGCTCAATATACAGATTGAATAACATCGGGGATAGGCTACAACCCTGTCTCACTCCCTTCCCAACCACTGCTTTCAATTCATTCCCCTCGACTCTTATAACTGCCATCTGGTTTCTGTACAAATTGTAAATAGCCTTTCGCTCCCTGTATTTTACCCCTGCCACCTTTAGAATTTGAAAGAGAGTATTTCAGTCAACATTGTCAAAAGCTTTTTCTAAGTCTACAAATGCTAGAAACGCAGGTTTGCCTTTCCTTAATCTTTCTTCTAAAATAAGTCGTAAGGTCATTATTGCCTCACGTATTCCAATATTTCTACGGAATCCAAACAGATCTTCCCCGAGGTCGGCTTCTACCAGTTTTTCCATTCGTTTGTAAGGAATTCGTGTTAGTATTTTGCAGCTCTGATTTATTAAACGGATAGTTCGGCAATTTTCACATCTGTCAACACCTGATTTCTTTGGGATTGGAATTATTATATTCTTCTTGAAGTCTGAGGGTATTTCACCTGTCTCATACATCTTGCTCACCAGATAGCAGAGTTTTGTCAGGACTGGCTATCCCAAGGCCGTCAGTAGTTCTAAAGGAATGTTGTCTACTCCCGGGGCCTTCTTTCGACTCAGGTCTTTCAGTGCTCTGTCAAACTCTTCACGCAGTATCATATCTCCCATTTCATCTTCAACTACATCCTCTTCCATTTCCATAATATTGTACTCAAGTAATCGCCCTTGTATAAACCCTCTATATACTCCTTCCACCTTTCTGCTTTCCCTTCTTTGCTTAGCACTGGGTTTCCATCTGAGCTCTTGATATTCATACAAGTGGCTCTCTTTTCTCCAAAGGTCTCTTTATTTTCCTGTAGGCAGTATCTATCTTACCCCTAGTGAGATAAGCCTCTACATCCTTACATTTGTCCTCTAGCCATCCCTGTTTAGCCATTTTGCACTTCCTGTCGATCTCATTTTTGAGACGTTTGTATTCCTTCTTGCCTGCTTCATTTACTGCATTTTTATATTTTCTCCTTTCATCAATTAAATTCAAAATATCTTCTGTCACCCAAGTATTTCTACTAGCTGTCGTCTTATTACCTACTTGATCCTCTGCTGCCTTCACTACTTCATCCCTCAGAGCTACCCATTCTTCTTCTACAGTATTTATTTCTCCCATTCCTTTCAATTGTTCCCTTACGCTCTCCCTGAAACTCTGTACAACCTCTGGTTTAGTCAGTTTATCCAGGTCCCATCTCCTTAAATTCCCACCTTTTTGCACTTTCTTCAGTTTTAATCTACAGTTCATAACCAATACATTGTGGTCAGAGTCCACATCTGCCCCTGGAAATGCCTTACAATTTAAAACCTGGTTCCTAAGTCTCTGCCTTACCATTATATAATCTATCTGATACCTTCTAGTATCTCCAGGATTCTTCCATGTATACAACCTTCTTTTATGATTCTTGAAACAAGTGTTAGCTTTGATTAAGTTATGCTCTGTGCAAAATTCTACCAGACGGCTACCTCTTTCATTTCTTACCCCAAATCCATATTCACCTACTATGTTTCCTTCCCTCCCTTTTCCTACTCTCGAATTCCAGTCACCCATGACTATTAAATTTTCGTCTCCCTTCAGTACCTGAATAATTTCTTTTATCTCATCATACATTTCATCAATTTCTTCATCATCTGCAGAGCTAGTTGACGTATAACCTTGTACTACTGTAGTAGGCATGGGCTTCGTGTCTATCTTGGCCACAATAATGCGTTCACTATGCTGTTTGTAGTAGCTTACCCGCACTCCTATTTTTTAGTCATTATTAAACCTACTTCTGCATTACTCCTATTTGATTTTGTATTTATAACCCTGTATTCACCTCACCAAAAGTCTTGTTCCTCCGGCCACCGAACTTCACTAATTCCCACTATATCTAACTTTAACCTATCCATTTCCCTTTTTAAATTTTATAACCTACCTACCCGATTAAGGGATCTGACATTCCACGCTCCTATTCGTAGAACGCCAGTTTTCTTTCTCCTGATAACGACGTCCTCTTGAGTAGTCCCCGCCCGGAGATCCGAATGGGGGACTATTTTACCTCCGGAATATTTTACCCAAGAGGATGCCATCCTCATTTAACCATACAGTAAAGCTGTATCCCCTAAGGAACGATTACGGCTATATTTTCCCCTTGTTTTCAGCCGTTCGCAGTACCAGCACAGCAAGGCCGTTTTGGTTAGTGTTACAAGGCTAGATCAGTCAATCATCCAGACTGTTGCCCCTGCAACTACTGAAAAGGCTGCTGCCCCCTCTTCAGGAACAACACGTTTGCCTGGCCTCTCAACCGATATCCATCCGTTGTGGTTGCACCTACGGTACGTCTATCTGTATCGCTGAGGCACGCAAGCCTCCCTACCAACGACAAGGTCCATGCTTGATGGGGGGCGGGGGGGGGTTTGCATGTAGCGCAGATAAAATGCAACAAGTAACGTACGAACGTAACAGAGCGAGTTTAAAACTGGTCTCGGCAGTTTATCACAATGAGACTGAAATAACGTATACTTAACCAGCATACCGAATACGAACACCAGTTAACTCTGAAGTCATAGATATAGTTCATGATTTTTTATCTACAGTAGCTGAAGACAATGAATGGATGGACAAAGAAAGAAATAAAAGAAAGCTTTCGAGGTGTCTAAAAAGGAAAGATGACAATCTGCACATTACAAGTTGTGTCCTGTGGCTTTGAGAAACGGACTTTTAACGCAAAAACCATTAAAAAGCTGACAGATGCACAGCGAGAAATAGAGAGTCACGTGTTTGGAGTTACTTGAAGAGACAGGAACAGAAATGGATCGCTGAACACAACGGATTGGGAGATGCAGTTATGACGACAATGAAAATGAAATGGAGAAGAGCGAACCATGTAAGCACGCGAATGGACGGTAGATAGACCAAGTAACTTCCTTGCTGGATTCAAGGAGTGAGACGACTACCTATTCGAAGATGGGTGGATGACATTAGAAATACGCAGTGCAACATGGAGCAGGAGCAGCTGAAAACCATAAAGCCAATTATACAATCCTCACTTCAGGGCCATCTACAATTATTGAGCACAAACTTCTGTAATCATTTAAAGTAATTATTAACTTAAAAGTGAACGTCTCATGATCGATTGAAGATGATGATTGTTGGCTGGCCGGAGTGGTCGTGCGGCTCTAGGCGCTGCAGTCTGGAGCCGAGCGACCGCTACGGTCGCAGGTTCGAATCCTGCCTCGGGTATGGATGTGTGTGATGTCCTTAGGTTAGGTAGGTTTAATTAGTTCTATGTTCTAGGCGACTGATGACCTCAGAAGATAAGTCGCATAGTGGTCAGAGCCACTTGAACCATTTTTGATGACTGTTGAATTCGGAAAACCGTCCTAACTGGTGTGAGGTTCTCAAACTCCTAATAAGTTCCATGTAACTCTATACAGTATAATGAGTTTTGAGGACATTTCTGTCAGAAATAGCAGATTCACTTTCCGTGTGAAGGTCTTCCAAGAAAAATATAGAAAAGAATGCTAGAATTTAATGCTCAGTCTTCATCGAGGATATCGAAGACGCTTCATTAGTGTGACTGGCTGAGAAAAAGGGAAGGAATCTGTCGTCAGCTTACTGAGGTGAGAGGAGGAAATTCTAAAACATTGCGATAGAACTGGTTTTGATCTCCAGTTTCCTGAAAACAGTCCATTATATTTATAACCGTGCAACTTTTACATGGCCTTGCTGATTTGATGAGAAACTATGATATGGGACTCATGCTGTTCAAAAGGAATATTTTGAAAGGACTTGATAGTTGGTTCCATAAGCATTTTAATGTGAATGTCAAGAATCTTATTCCGTTACTTTAGTTAAGAAGAGTCAGTGGGAAGAACTGTGTCTGCCGGATGCGTTGTGCACTTCGCTTATAAAGCTGGGAGCATAGCCAATTACAGATTCTAATCCATTAGTCGAATTAACCGCAGGCAGTTTGGCAAGCTCAGCCACTATTTGATTTGCGGTGAATTTTCCAGTTCATATACGACTGAAGAGTTGAATAGCTATAGATTTCGAAATCAAACACATGCCACACAGCCAGATAAAGAAATGGAAGAAGGAAAATGAGAAGGGGAGAGAGAGTGCGACACAGAGAGAGAGAGAGAGAGAGAGAGAGAGAGAGAGAGAGAGAAAGAGAGCCGGGGTAAGCGGGAGACAGGGAGAGGGAGAGAGAGAGAGAGAGAGAGAGAGAGAGAGAGAGAGAGAGAGAGAGAGAGTTGAAAATACACAGCAAGTAAGAATATGTACTCTACACAGCCTCTGGGAGAAGTCTAAAAACAAAAGAAAGAGTTCATGAATGTTAGCTACGGAATTTAGTGTTTCTTGTGTGTGAGAAAACAGTGGACAGGAGTAACGAAAGAATATCATTGCAGAACGGAGAGGCTAATTTTTCGACAGGTTACTTCTACACTATGTGATCGAAAGTATCCGGACTCCCCCAAAAACATACGTTTTTCTTATTAGGTGCATTGTGCTGCCACCTGCTTCCAGGCACTCGATATCAGCGACCTCAGTAGTCATTAGACATCGTGAGAGAGCAGAATGGGGCGTTCCACGTAACTCAAGGACTTCGAACGTGGTCAGGTGATTGGGTGTCGGCCGGCCGGGGTGGCCGAGCGGTTGTAGGCGCTGCAGTCTGGAACTGCACGACCGCTACGGTCGCAGCTTCGAATCCTGCCTCGGGCATGGGTGTGTGTGATGTCCTTAAGTTAAAAAAATGTCTGTGAGCACTATGGGACTTAACTTCTGAGGTCATCAGTCCCCTAGAACTTAGAAATACGTAAATCTAACTAACCTAAGGACATCACACTCACCCGAGCCCGAGGCAGGATTCGAACCTGCTACCGCAGCGGTCGCGCGGTTCCAGACTGTAGCGCCCAGAACTGCTAGGCCACCCCGGTCGGCTTCTTAGGTTAGTTAGGTTTAAGTAGTTATAGGTTCTAGGGGACTGATGACCTCAGATGTTAAGTCCCATAGTGCTCAGAGCCAATTGAACCATTTTTTGATTGGGTGTCACTTGTGTCGTACATCAGTACAGGAGACTTACACACTCCTAAACAGCCCTAGGTCCACTGTTTCCGATGTGATAGTGATGGGGAAACGTGTAGGGATACGTACAGCACAAAAGCATACAGGCCGACCTCGTCAGTTGACTGTCAGACACCGCCGACAGTTGAAGAGGGTCGTAATGGGTAATATGCAGACATCTATCCATACCATCACACAGGAATTCCAAACTGCATCAGCATCAACTGCAAGTATTATGACAGTTAGCCGGGAGGTGAGAAAACTTGGATTTCAAGGTCAAGCGGCTGCTCATAAGCCACACATAACGTCGGTAAATGTCAGATGACGCCTCGCTTGGTGTACGGAGCGTAAACATTGGACGACTGAACAGTGGAAAAACGTTGTGTCGAGTGACGAATCACGGTACACAATGTGGCGATCCGATGGCAGCGTGTGGGTATGGCGAATGCCTGGTGAACGTCATCTGCCAGCGTGTGTAGCGCCAACAGTAAAACTCTGAGGTGGTGGTGATATGGTGTGGTCGTGCTTTTCATGGAGGGGCCTTGCACACCTTGTTGTTTTGCGTGGCACTGTCACAGCACAGGCCTACATTGATGTTTTCAAAATGGTTCAAATGGCTCTGAGCACTATGGGACTCAACTGCTGTGGTTATCAGTCCCCTAGAACTCAGAACTACTTAAACCTAACTAACCTAAGGACATCACACACATCCATGCCCGAGGCAGGATTCGAATCTGCGACCGTGGCAGTCGCACGGTTCCGGACTGCGCGCCTAGAACCGCGAGACCACCGCGGCCGGCCATTGATGTTTTAAGCACCTTCTTGTTCCCACTGTTGAAGAGCAATTTGGGGATGGCGATTGCATCTTACAACACGATCTAGCACCTGTTCATAATGCACGGCTTGTGGCCGAGTGATTACACGACAATAACATCCCTGTAAAGGACTGGCCTGCACAGAGTCCTGACCTGAATCCTGTAGCCGACTTCGTGCCGGCCTTCCCGACCAACGTCAATATCTCTCCTCAGTGCAGCACTCCGTGAAGAATGGGCTGCCATTCCCCAAGAAACCTTCCAGCACCTGATTGAAGGTATGTCTGCGAGAGTGAAAGCTGTCATCAAGGCTGAGGGTGGAGCAACACCGTACTGAATTCCAGCGTTACCGATGGAGGGCGCCACGAACTTATAAATCAATTTCAGGCAGGTATCTGGATAGTTTTGATCATATAGTGCGTAATCTCCATGATAGACATCGATATTATTCTTTAACTAACAGCAACTTTTGTTTTATTTAGTCTTTTGGCACATTAAAAATTTTCCAGTAGTTGTATCCGAGCAGAGTTATAGGTGAATAGTATGGGTACTAGTTCAAGTGAAGAGGCTATGCGGCGTTTGTTGATAGGAAGCGCAGTGTTGGTGATCCATGGGCCTGTGATCTCTATTTCTGTAGCTGCGAAAGATTTTTGTGGTCATAATCTATCGAAATGGAGTGGGGCTTCTATTTGCTGACAAGATGAGTTTCCAGCGAAATGGAAACGTCATCTGACTCTGATATCCTCACTTTTGAACTTCTATTACTTTCTTCGCTTTGTTGAGTGGAAGATATTCTTACGAAAAACTTTCATGCGTTCAGTCAGATACAGGTAAGACGAGAATGTAGCAGTTCAATTTCTGTTACATCACTGCTGATGACATTACTAAATTTCAAATTCTTCACAAAACGCCTAATCCATCCTGTAATGTGTAGTATTTTGCAATAAGAGCTTTACTTTGTGAAGTCAGAGACCTTCCTCTTGGTGTTAAAACGAACATATGGTGATTTATATTTCTAATCTCTGAAAGGCTCGAGAAGGGTATGCCTGAGAGAGTGGAAGCTGTCAATAAGGCTAAGGGTGGGCCAACACCATATTGAATTCCAGCATTACCGATGGAAGGTGCTACGAACATGTAAGTCTTTTCAGCCAGGTGTCCGGATACTTTTGATCACATATTGTAGATTGTTTACTTTTTATATAGAAAACCCAAGCAACATGGCACAGCAATTAGCACACTGCGCGCACCTTTAGGAGGATGGTGATACAAATCCCTGAGCGGCTCATGGATTTAGGTTCTCTGTGGTTTCTCTCTAGCGATTAAAGCAAATTCCGGGCTGGTTCCTTTGAAAATGGGTAAGTCGATTTCCTTTCTCATCCTTCCCCCAGTCCGAACTGTAGCTCCATCTCTAATGATGGCTAGTCTTTGAAACCCCAATAAACCTTCTGTTTCGAAGACAGGAATATTCTGTTAATTTAAACAAACAAGCAAATTTTGGTGATGAATATATAATTTCATGCCTGTCACACAACCCACTTACACTACGTAAAAAAAACTCTGAATAGTATAACTGAGATCCACATGAAGTTTTCTTATGTGCCTGAATGAGGAAACTCAGTATTGTTTTTAAAATTTTTTGTACAAAACCGTGTATTTTTTTATTTTATATTGCTCTGAAAAGTATATGTTATTCCCTATATAATTTTAGCTCTCCCAGTACTTTCAGCTCTCTCTCTTTTCCTTCCCTTGTGTCTATTGCTAAAAGAATGTTTCAGCCAAATTAGTATCATGTTGTTAATGTGTAGTGACTAACAAAATTCTATGCCAAGCCTGGAGCAGAGCCTCGATTTTCTCCTATTTGTCAGTAAGCACCCTGTGTGATAATGTCTCCAGGCATGACTGAAATTTTCATTGTCACTATTGTTTCCACCTATGGGTTGGAAGAACTTCTTTCAGAGGTTGCCATGTGGGAGTAGCACCACTTGGAAGTAGACAGCGGACGCAGTTGATGTAGTCTATGTATATACGAAGTGAATTAAACGCACTAAAATGAAATGAATGCGAGGTAAGGATGAAATAAATGAAGATTCAATTACATGTATTGAGGGTCAGAAACGCAAAACCCGCAACGTAATAGATACGTCGTGACAAATGACGATCTGCGCTAGACTGTGAATGTCGTGGCATATTCATTTCACTACAGATTCAGCATTTCTGAGCAATGTCATCAGATATCAGTTCATCTCACGGCCATTCCATCGATCTAAAGCCCATCATCCATTCAACTCATTCCAGTGAAACTAACTCTTGATAGAGTGTAATGTTGTTTTATTATCATTAACTATTTAATGATTGTTGTAAGGAATCGTAAACTCAACTGGTTTTAAACCAAAAAAAAAAAAATAGTATTCCTGTTAACAACAGCTCGTTACCCTACCGAAGAACGCACGCGTCAGTGCAAAAGTCAAATTATCCACTTAGGCATCTACGTAACTTATTAACTATTCCGTCGTTAATGCCAGTCTTACCAAGACTTACCAAGACTGGACAAAAGACGAAATATTTAATCTGTGTCGGTGTAGGAACAGAGAGTTATGAGAACGTGAATAATACATTCGCCAGAAGGTCGTGTGCCACGATAGAGCATTGTTCACAGACGGCGGTTTTTACTCTTCTTTTTTTTTCTCCCTCTCCCTCTCTCTGTCTCTCAATTTCTGTTCGTCGCTGAAGCCTCTCTTGAAATCAGCTTTGTCGAGTGTGGAATTCAGTGAATACAATGCAAATAATTCACCTTTGATACTGCAGATAAATACAAGGGTTGACTCGACATAAGAATCCCCTGGTACAAAATGCCTCATTGTCTTTACTTTTTCACGGAATTGTTAGCACCGCATTGATATCATGTTTTCTTTATCTTAAGTATCCCATTTGGAGGTCATCGGATCATAGTGGCCCCAGACTGATTAGGGAAAATCTTACGACCACATGCCTAATAACGTGTTGGTTCACCTTCGGAAAGTAAAACATCAACGGTTCTGCATGGCACGGATTCGACAAGTCGATAGGTTTCCAGAAGTGTGTGACACCAGATATGCACGCATAGATTAAGCAATTTATAGATACTACGAACTAGTGATTTCTGGCTGGAGAGCTGGCGTCCGATAGCATGCCACATGTATTTTGTCGGTTTAGATCAGGTGAATATGATGGCTAAGGCATGAGAATGAGATCCCTTTCACGCTCCTCAACCAATATGGCACAGTTCTGACCTTGTAACATGGACGGTTATGCTGCTGGAAGATTCCATCGCCATCGGTAGGACATCAAGTAAGCAGGATTGCAAATACTAAGCCGTAATGTTGACGCAGTCCACAGATGTCACGGTGTCGTCGATTACTACTACAAGTCCCATAGAAAACTCAGGATCATTTCCCCTGTATCATAATAAAGCCCAGGCCAACGGTCTTGCTGCAGTGGTAAAACCGGTTCCCGTCAGATCACCGAAGTTAAGCGCTGTAGGGCTATGCTAGCACTTGGATGGGTAACTATCCGGTTTGCCGAGTGATGTTGGCAAGCGGGGTGCACTCAGCCCTTGTGAGGCAAACTGAGGAGCTTCTTGATTGAGAAGCAGCGGCTCCAGTCTCGGAAACTGACATACTGCTGGGAGAGAGGTGTGCTGACCACATACCCCTCCACATCCGCATCCAGTGACGCCTAAGGGCTGAGGATGACACGACGGCCGGTCTGTATCGTTGGGCCTTCATGGCCTGTTCGAGTGTAGCTTTTAGTTTATAATATAGCCCCACACGGTTACTTCTGCGGCGAGGTCCATGTTTCGAGCAAGTGTTCGCCTAGATGAGGGCATATCGTGACACTAAAACGATCTAGTATAACCAGCAACGTGATACATCCAATAAAGCGTCACGTTTCCACTGATCCACGGTTGAATGGTTCAAATGGTTCAAATGGCTCTGAGCACTATGGGACTTAACTTCTAAGGTCATCGGTTCCCTAGAACTTAGAACCACTTAAACCTTAACTAACCTAAGGACATCACACACATCCAAAAAAATGGCTCTGAGCACTATGGGACTCAACTGCTGAGGTCATTAGTCCCCTAGAACTTAGAACTAGTTAAACCTAACTAACCTCTAACCTAAGGACATCACGAACATCCATGCCCGAGGCAGGATTCGAACCTGCGACCGTAGCGGTCTCGCGGTTCCAGACTGCAGCGCCTTTAACCGCACGGCCACTTCGGCCGGCTCACACACATCCATGCCCGAGGCAGGATTCAAACTTGCGACCGTAGCGGTCGCGCGGTTCCAGACAGCGCCTAGAACCGCTCGGCCACTCCGTTCGGCACACGGTTGAATCATGCAGGTCCTGTGCCCACTGCAGTCGTCATTGACGATGTAAGTGGGTTAACATGAGAGCACGTAGAAATCGTCTGTAACGGAGTTCCATGATCAACAATTTGCACTGAACGGTGTATTCCAAAACACCAGCATTGTACTCTGACGTCAAATCTGCACCAATCGCTGCCTACCTGCTTTAGGCATACAGATTGTTCAAGCCTCTGACGCTCACGTTCTGTGGTCAGGCGTGGACGTCCAATACCTCGCTGCCTACTCCCCGTTTCACCGTGCTTCTGTCACATTTCATAGAAGCTTACGACCATAGCATGCAAACAACCCACCATCATATGCGTTTCCAAGATGCTCGTTATCAGGAGCTGGACCATAACAATCTGTCCATTGTCAAAGTCCTTCAGGCCAGTATATTTCTCTCTTTCCTGCCTGAGTCGTCGCTAGTACCCCACGCTTGTCTGCAGTGCCTACACACTCTCTAATCACAATAACGGACCACCTGACAAAAGCCTGAACAACCACCTTTTGCATCGCGGACCCCTGCGAGGTGTGCAATAATAGAGTCTGTGAGCTTCTGGAAGATACTGACAAGGATGTGGAGCCGTGCTGATTCCAGTGCCGCGGCCTACTGCACTAAGTACTCGACTGAGGATCCAGGCGAGAACAATCCGAACTACACTCCTGGAAATTGAAATAAGAACACCGTGAATTCATTGTCCCAGGAAGGGGAAACTTTATTGACACATTCCTGGGGTCAGATACATCACATGATCACACTGACAGAACCACAGGCACATAGACACAGGCAACAGAGCATGCACAATGTCGGCACTAGTACAGTGTATATCCACCTTTCGCAGCAATGCAGGCTGCTATTCTCCCATGGAGACGATCGTAGAGATGCTGGATGTAGTCCTGTGGAACGGCTTGCCATGCCATTTCCACCTGGCGCCTCAGCTGGACCAGCGTTCATGCTGGACGTGCAGACCGCGTGAGACGACGCTTCATCTAGTCCCAAACATGCTCAATGGGGGACAGATCCGGAGATCTTGCTGGCCAGGGTAGTTGACTTACACCTTCTAGAGCACGTTGGGTGGCACGGGATACATGCGGACGTGCATTGTCCTGTTGGAACAGCAAGTTCCCTTGCCGGTCTAGGAATGGTAGAACGATGGGTTCGATGACGGTTTGGAAGTACCATGCACTATTCAGTGTCCCCTCGACGATCACCAGTGGTGTACGGCCAGTGTAGGAGATCGCTCCCCACACCATGATGCCGGGTGTTGGCCCTGTGTGCCTCGGTCGTATGCAGTCCTGATTGTGGCGCTCACCTGCACGGCGCCAAACACGCATACGACCATCATTGGCACCAAGGCAGAAGGGACTCTCATCGCTGAAGACGACACGTCTCCATTCGTCCCTCCATTCACGCCTGTCGCGACACCACTGGAGGCGGGCTGCACGATGTTGGGGCGTGAGCGGAAGACGGCCTAACGGTGTGCGGGACCGTAGCCCAGCTTCATGGAGACGGTTGCGAATGGTCCTCGCCGATACCCCAGGAGCAACAGTGTCCCTAATTTGCTGGGAAGTGGCGGTGCGGTCCCCTACGGCACTGCGTAGGATCCTACGGTCTTGGCGTGCATCCGTGAGTCGCTGCGGTCCGGTCCCAGGTCGACGGGCACGTGCACCTTCCGCCGACCACTGGCGACAACATCGATGTACTGTGGAGACCTCACGCCCCACGTGTTGAGCAATTCGGCGGTACGTCCACCCGGCTTCCCGCATGCCCACTATACGCCCTCGCTCAAAGTCCGTCAACTGCACATACTGTTCACGTCCACTCTGTCGCGGCATGCATCCAGTGTTAAAGACTGCGATGGATCTCCGTATGCCACGGCAAACTGGCTGGCACTGACGGCGGCGGTGCACAAATGCTGCGCAGCTGGCGCCATTCGACGGCCAACACCGCGGTTCCTGGTGTGTCCGCTGTGCCGTGCGTGTGATCATTGCTTGTACAGCCCTCTCGCAGTGTCCGGAGCAAGTATGGTGGGTCTGACACACCGGTGTCAATGTGTTCTTTTTTCCATTTCCAGGAGTGTAGGTGGCCCCATAGGTTCTCGATTGGGTTTAAATCCGGGGAGTTTGGAGGCCAGGGGAGTAGGGCAAATTCATCCTGGTGCTCTTCGAACAACTCATGTATACTGCAAGCTGTGAGACACGTTGGATTGACCTGCTGGTAGATGCCATTATGATGGGAAAAAGCAAAGAGCATATAACGCCAATTATGTATACTTATGTTGATCCATCGTGCCTTCCTGAATGACGAGGTCCCCAGGGAATGCCAAGAAAACACTCCCCAGATTATAAAGCTCCCTCCCCCGACGTGGATCCTTGCTTTCAGACGTTTTACGCCGCTGGCGCCCACAACCATCTGTCTGATGGGACATAAAACGCGATTCATCGGGAAAGGCCACCTGTCACCACTCGGTGGACGTCCAGTTCGGTACTGGCGTGCAAATTCCAGCCTTCGTCGCCGATTAAGAGCAGTCAGCATAGGCGCATGAACCAGGGTCCTGGTGCGGATGTCCATACGCAGTAATGGTCGCTGAGCGGTCTGTTGAGTAGACACTGTTGGTAGTTATTTGGTTCATCTGTGCAGTTAGCTGCTCAACAGTTGCACGTCTGTTCGCACGTACACATCTTCGCAGCCGTCGTTCACCCCTGGCATTGATTGCCCTTGGTGGACCACGCTTGCCTCGGCATCGGTTTTGGATAACGCCATTTTGTCACGCACGGTATACCTCAACCATAGTGGCACGTGAACAGTTTTCGAACTCAGTCGTTTCGGAAACGCATCCATCCTTGGCCCGAAAGCCGATAATCATACCCATTGGACATCAGATAAATCGCTACGTTTCCTCATCACACAAACGACGGCATTGCTTACCGCGTTCCCACGACATGCTTTACATACCCTCCACTGCTAGTGCTGCCACCTGCCGTCTATGAGTGGTCATTGACGTCGAAAAAAAGGCGGTGGTCACATTAAAGTGACTGGGCTGTGTTTATTTTGCTCACCGCGTCACGTGTCCACAGTGCCACAGGTGACATTCAGTCTCACGGTGGGCAGTGGTCATAATGTTTTGGGTCAGCAATGGATCATCGTTGTGGTGTTGCTCACTTACTGAGTCTAACCTCTAGCAGACTGTCCCGATCCTTTCAAGCAAAATTCTTACAGACAATATTTTTAGCAATAGTCAAAAATGAATATTTTGTTTGTTATGAGCTATTATGCGAAGAATGTGTTAGAGACGCACATGTGTAATATGGAAACGTTCATAAGAAACAACCACCTTGCATATACATTTTGATGACGCTACACTGAAAACGAGTACGCAGTTGGTTGACATGTGACCACGGTAGAGTTTACTACAGCTTACACTTCACGACTGTTAATCGAAGATGGGACGTTATTCGTTATTGAAACTTGGAAGCACACATTTAATATGTACAACAGCAGGATGCAGTGCCTAGAAAGTCGAATGAATGTATGGAGAAAGGTTCGTAACCTGCGTCATTCTTATAGATAGAAAATACCTTCGTCTGGTTGTTTACGATGAAGTGAGCTCTTTAAGCCTGGTAGAGCAGGGCAATGTACTCGCCTAACTTAGTATCAGATAGTATTGGGTCGAATTTGTGAAGATTTCACTGTCTCTTTACGAAAAAGGAATTGAAGATTATTCTTACAGCCAGAGGCAAATTTATTCCTGATCTCAAATAATTAAACAAACTATGTTCGCAAACGTTCGAGAAAACGCAGAAGCTATAACCCAAAACTTTGTCACATTATTTCTAGAGTTGTTACAGATGTATGTTCATCAACCATCTCAGTAATGTTTACTTGCAGGTAATTTTACATTATTTAAGGAAGAACACAGACATTAACTGTTTAGAAACCGCTCCCTTAAGTCTCTAATATACATACGACGTTATCATTATTGCCAGTAACACTAACATGAAGTTTCTGTACAAGAGCACCTCAGTTGTGAAATTCAAGCATTTTATTTCTTCTACAAATGTGACAATAGTTCCGTTTGCGCCTACCCATCACGGGACCAGTAATCACAGTCTCATATTTTTACTGGCAACGAAAACCTTGGACAAACTAATTCGTAATCTTTAAGTATCTTCATCTGGCGTCTCTTCTCGTAGCGTGATTTTCGTGCCGTACTCACTAGAATTGCCAAGAAACAAACTGCAACTCACGACATACCCATACAAACACACCAGTGTGTGCACCTCGTAGCGGAGGTGCAAAAATTTGTTTAGGAGACGATTACCGTTCCATTCCCGTACATTAAAAAAAATTTTACGGATTTTCTAACAAACGTGTTCAACTAAATGACAATTATGCTTCCCTAAAATCCAGAAACTAGAGAAAAAATGATGAGGTGAAGCAGATCATAAATCATAGAAACCTTGCACACCAGGCATACAAATTACGCTCAACCCATGAAAATCATATATATTACAAGCAGATTCGGAACAAAGTCAGAAAAAGGTGTGAGAAAAGGCTAAACTCAGGCATCCCTATACATTAATCCATAATAGGCGCAGAGTAGATGTCCTAAGGAGACAGCGGGCCAGTGTGGCCGTGCAGTTCTAGGCGCTTCAGTCTGGAACCGCGTGACCGCTACGGTCGCAGGTTCGAATCCTGCCTCGGGCATGGATGTGTGTGATGTCCTTAGGTTAGTTAGGTTTAAGTAGTTCTAAGTTCTAGGGGACTGATGACCACAGATGTTAAGTCCCATAGTGCTCAGAGCCAGAACCTAAGGAGACACATGCGTGGTCTTGGTATGGTCAAATAAAGGTTGTGGGTGATCATATTGTTCCACCGAGAAATTAAGCCGATACTTCACTTTACCGACAAGCAGAAGTGAACTACAAACAAAGCAGAATTATTGATTACTTCATGGGGATAAATGACGGTAGCACGAAAAATTCTTTCTTGTGCATGTTACCGGCAATACCATCAAAACATTCATTATGCGTATGAGACGATTATCTACGGACACGATGGTATCATAATCTCAAGGATGAAGCTTATTAATAACACAATATTGCTCACAACAACAGATATCTTCTAACACTCCTTGACCACAAGTGTTTTCCTTGAAGCCGGAAAAAAGTGTTTTATCTAGCCACTACGCAAAATGGACGCTGCCACGGCACCCTATGATTGCCGCCCTGTTTGCATTATTTCGGCACTCACCAGGATCTTTGGATACATATAATTTACTACTAGCCAATCAACTACTTAACCACAAATAAGTTAGCAGACGAAACGTAATTAGCTTTTCGCAAACAGCGCAGCAGATTATCCGCTTTCGTAAAAGGAGCGGGCGACCTGAAGTTAGCCATTGACAAACAGGGGACGAGTATTACGTGCATCTTAGATTTTAGCAAAGCCTTTGACACTGTCGACTTCGATATTTTACTTACCAAATTTACTAGCCTACATTTTCTCTCCAGGTGCAGTGTAATTGTTTTGCTCGTGCGTGCAAACAATGCATTACGTCCAGCACCAAAATCGCAGTAGAGACAGGAAAAAGGTGTCTTCCAGGATGCGGTGTTAGGTCCTGTACTCTTATCACAGTGCGTCAATGACGTGCGTCAGTTCTGTTGTACTATAAACACCACACGTATGCTGAAAACCTTCAGTTCCACGTAAGTGCATTATCAAGACGAGAACAGAATCCAGGGTTAAATGTCTCATTACCCTGAAATATCTGAAATCTCCACCATCACCCTAAACGGGAAAAATTTAAATTTATCTCTCTCGGCAAGAAGTCTAAGTGCAATAGGAATGTCTCCTCCTTTTAACTTAAAAAAGAAACATCTACACAAGCTTTTACTTGTGATTAGCGTCTACGTACGAGATACCTGCGAGGTTCGACCTTTTGGTCACATTTTAGAAACTTATACATAGCTATCCTGGCTACGTACAAACTGGCATAGCTATTTCTATACGATCTGTCTCCTCTGCCTCATTATCAGCGTAAATAGCCTCTCATATCTCTTCCCGATCTTAACAGTCATGCTTCAACAGCACAATGGTAACACTCATTCCTATCAGAGCAAAATCCTTTCTGTCCAATCACTCAATTGATTTCTAGAAGTCCTTCTCAATAGAAGCATCTCTATTGCGGAATGACCTCCCTCATTATATCGGAGAACTTAATCAACATCCCAAGTGTCAAAAAACAATGATACATCTAAAACAACAATAATGTATGCCTTTGTTAACCCATTGCAACGAAATATTCTTCTTTCGAATCAGATCCTCCTCATTCCCTAAAGGTCTTAGCTGGTGCTGTGTACCTAAATTTTTCTATTTTTCTCCCTCAAAACTCGCTTTATCAGAAATATCACATTTTTACACCTAAAAATACAGCTTATGTCTGATACTGTCTGCATCATCATCATCATCATCATTAACAGTAGAAAAAGTAGTAGTAGTAGTAGTAGTACAGCTAGTATCGATGGTAAAACTCGCTGCCAGATTAAAACTGAGAGGGACTTGAACCTGGGTTTGAGTCACGGTCAGGCATACAATTTGAATCCGCGAGGAAGTTTCATATCAGCGTACAGTTCCTTGCAGAGTGGAAATTCATTATGGAATATTAATGTTACTAGTTCTCAATCAATAGCTCTATTCATATTGTCATTAGATGCATACCGATGAGCCAAAATATTATGACCACATACAGGGTGTAGAAAAATTTCTGCTGTTAGTCACAATAACAGATTATTTATTCGTCCTAAGACCGGTTTCGGGCTTGTGCCCATCCTCAGGTGTTTAAACGTCCATGTACATGTTTATATTCCTGGAGATCACTGTTTGAATACAAAGAAAATTATTTGCTGGTGACTAAACAGATACAAGCGGAACATCTTTGAACCTCCTATGTCCTAGTTCTTTGGCCATAACCTACATTTAAACATAACATCGTGTATATCACGACTTCACGACACAGTAGTAAAATATGCAGCTAAATTTTAAAAAAACTGAAACATGGTCATGAAAATAATAACAGATGTGCATCTTAGTGGAAGAAATGTTGCACAGCATAATTATAATAACGACTCTTTATTATTATTTTCGATTATTCCATTTTAAGAGAGCGATTGAACTTGAGTAGTCATGATTTCTTCTTCTCTCTTCGTTCTTCCCAAATTCTCTTCATACGTTCACTGTGTTCTCCCTTGCGTTCTTCCGACCACCTTTTTCCCGTTCTGTTCTCCGTGTGTTCATGTTTAAATGTGTGTTTCTTTATGATGTTTCTATACTGTTTTCTATCGTTTATGTTGTCTTGTGTGATCCCCAGTTCTTTAATGACTTGTTCTGTTTCAGTGATCCACTTTGTCTTGTTTTTGCTCTTGTTTACTATCTCAAAGTTTTGCCTTGTGAGCCTAATTTTATTCATCCTACTGATATGCCCATTGAATCTCACCCTTCTCTTTCTAATGGTGTCTGTTATTGTTTCTATGTCTTTGTAAATCCCTCTAGTTGGCCTCTTCCTCCAAATGCCTTCCGAAACACTGGTGCCTATAATTTCCTCAGAATTTTTCTTTCCTGCTTTTCAATCTCTCTGATTTTCGTATGACCATGAATCACTGTAGTTTCTGTCGAATAAAATTCTTCTGGTAGGACTACTGTGTTGTAATGCCTTAGTTTCGCATTGACAGAAATAGATTTCTTATTATAGTGATTCCCAGTGAGCTTATACGCTTTTTGTAATCTGGAGATTCTGTCTTTATTGGCTATTGAGTTCAGTCCTGATGGTTGGATTCTCTCTCCCAGATATCTGAAGTGGGCAACTTGCGCCACTTTCCAGTATTGGGTAGTAATGGGGAGGTTATCTAAAGGTTTGTTTTCCATATACTGTGTTTCTCGTAGGAGATTTGTAGCCCAGTTTTCTGTGAGATTTCGTGTAGTTTTTCCAATGCAAGTTTGGCTTCCTCTCTATTGTTCGTTAGAATGGCAAGATCGTCCGCGAAAGCCAGATACTTCACACTGATTCTCTGCTATTTTTAATACCAAGCTGAGTTCCTTTTATTTCCTTTCCCCATGTCATCATATTTTTTTCTAATACCATGTTAAATAGAAGGGGAGACATTCCATCTCCTTGGCGAACACCAGTATGGATATGAAATGCTTCTGATGTTTCTCCCATGAATTGAACGTTGGAGGTTGTATCTGTTAATGCCTGTTGAATAATTGACCTTGTTTTCCTGTCAATCCTGAACTCCACTAAAGTGTGGAATAATGTTTGTCTGCGTATTGAATCGTAAGCCTTTTTAAAATCGACAAAAGTTACCACAGTATTTCTATATCTTCTCATTTGCAAAATCGTTTTTAAGTTCCGTATCTGTTCGATGCAAGATCGACCTTTGCGAAACCCT